>NC_134810.1:34658517-34676017 GCF_046742065.1 Oratosquilla oratoria
AAGCCATGCCACTTGTAAGGCGACTGACGACGAGAGATTGAAGAAGTCTCGCTGTGAGAGTTCTAATCAATAAGAATAAGATTTAATTTCACCCTAAGCTCTCCCATTGGCCCAAGGTAGCCAATCAGCAATGTTCATACCTCAAAAATACTTTGTGATCCCAATGGACAATATAAATTACCCACCAGATACACATCACGTCGCTTTGACGATGGAACCAGGGAGTTTCGAAACGTTAGCAACCACTGAATACCTATTAAGTAATCTCATGAACATGACAAGAAATATGTGTGCTGTATAGAGGATACTGACAATAAAATCAGTAAAGATTAATCCTCGTCCTTCAACCTCGTTTGTCTATAATAGAATATCATATATGCACACACACACACACACACACACATACACCGGCCATGAAATACAATTTCACCAAATGTATAAACTCCACCATCGCGCCTATGGCCCCGTCGACCTTCAACCTTAAATCCACGAGGGAATTTTCGACATCCTTCAAACCTCCAGCCGCCTAGGAGCCCTTGCTTCTCTGAATGCTGGATCTCTATTCACCAATATCCCAGTCAATGACACCATCAACTTGATTTACCGGCAAATCTATCACTTCGAGAGCAGAACCTTTAACTATCCTGAAAGGTATCTACAGAGAACTCATTGAAACTTATATGAGAAATGCTCCATTCTTTGATCTAGACAGCAAGATGGGTGTCCGGGTAGATGGTGTAACGATGTGTTCTCCACTCGCCACCCGCTTTGCTCTTGCATTGGATCAATCAAATAAAATTCTTCAGGAATTACCCCCACCATGTAATCTTCCATCTACACACGCTACATCGGCGGCACCTTCACCAATGTCCAAAAACCCAAACAAGTAACTCTACTCCATTTATTCAAAGGAAAGTCATCCCTCAACATTACCCATGAATTGAAGAACAATGAAACCCTTTCTCTCCCTCGACGTTCTCAGCGCTCAGGAACGAGCCACGACAGAATTCTTATGAAGGACACCAACTTGGTTCTTTGCTTCAGTTGCAAAAGTGAGTGCCCCGACCACTATAAGCGGAGGGTTGACCTTGCTCTTGTAAACAGGGGGGCTCTTTTTTTCTCACTGCACTACCTGAACCTTCACTAAAGGTGGCGGCACACTAGGCTAGCATGCTACTTGCTTTTGCTACTTCGTTTTGAGTAGAAACGACTTCGGTTACAATATTCTAGACTTCCGTAAGAACATTTCAATAATGTGTCTAACATTCGTATAGGTATAACTTCTCTTAGTTCGTCTTTCAGCTTCTCAAAATATGACGCAGGAGTAATCTGACATTTGGAAACTTGAAAAACTAAAGATCGTAACCGAAGTCGTTTCACTCAAACTAAGTAGCAAAAGCAAGTAGCATGCTAGCGAGATATTCCTAGTGTGCCGCCACCTTAACACGGAGTTGTAAAGAGTGTCTGTTATGCTAATGAATAACAAGGGATCGACTCAGTTATCAAGATGGACTTTCTCGATACTCGGCCACTTCCGCCCGACACATAATCTTTCGCAAGAAAACTTGAAAACATATAAAAAAAAATTTAACTAGGTAATACGTTTTATAATGTTTCTAGAAGATAATAATTTAGTCTTTGGTTTCTTAGTGGAAAGAACAAACGTCTACTTTCTATTTCTTCCATTTGACTATCTCATCCATCGACACCGCAATTCAACACTCAGATCAACATCAAACAACAATACTAAGATCATCTTCACCAAGTGGAATTTTCATGGATTCTTACAAGTTTGGTCTGAGGTGCCACAGAGGAGGTTCAAACGATGGCAATTTGCAAAAAGCACAAAGGGAACAAACTGGCGAGGCGTCGGTAAAGGGCAATTTGCAAGATGCATGAGGAAAAAGATATGCAACGGGATGTGGCAAGAAAATACCTGATACTGAAAGTGTGATAGCACTCCCACATAAGGTTTTATGGTTATCTTACCGACTGATAAAGCGGAAATTATATTTCACATCATAATGACTTCAGGAGTATTAACGAGAGAGAGAGAGAGAGAGAGAGAAAGGGAGAGAGAGAGAGAGAGAGAGAGAGAGAGAGAGAGAGAGAGAGAGAGAGAGAGAGAGAGAGAGAGAGAGAGAGAGAGAGAGAGAGAGAGAGAGAGAGAGAGAGAGAGAGAGAGAGAGAGAGAGAGAGAGAGAGAGAGAGAGAGAGAGAGAGAGAGAGTTCCTGAAAGCGCCTATTTGCAACCGAAGGCCCCGACCTTTGCCTTATGTTCGGATTGTCAGTATACCTGTCCTTTCAATTTGGCCACTGTCAGGATATTTTTTTCCCCTTCGGTAAAGAGAAAGGGAATGAGGCTCTCTTGACTGACTTCTACCGTCAAGAGGTTACTCTTTTTTCTGGCTATTGCAAAGCTATTTTCTTCAGAACTACAGTGACCTTTTATTTAGAGAGGGTTTAATTGTGTCACTAGTCACTTGGCATCCATTGTAAAGGAATGACACTTTGATTAAAGGAAAAAGGAGAAACAGGTAGTGCAAAAACTCAACTTCAATCCTGCAACTCTAACTGAGGTGGATACAGCAATGTTAACATTCACAGAGTTGGGAGTAGATAGCTAGATAGATAGATCGAGTCAGAGAATGACAGGAAAGAACATTAAGGAGAGAGGGCGCCAGTGGAGTTCTACAGGGATCAGCGATTGCACCACCTTTGCTCCTTGTATACATGTACGACATGAAAGAATAAATCACTACCGGCGTGCACATGGTTGACTTATTGAACTAAAACCTAAATGAATAAGAGAGACAAAATGCCAGGGATAATCCTATAAAACTCAATTTGGTAAACGAGCTTAAATAAACACACACACACACACACACACACACAGATAAATAGAGAGAGAGAGAGAGAGAGAGAGAGAGAGAGAGAGAGAGAGAGAGAGAGAGAGAGAGAATGTAAAATCACACAGGCACACTCTGTATAACATGCGCAGACTAACCACGGTCTCTGATGCAGGATGCGGTCTGTTCCGGGGATCAACGTTGAGGATCTGGGTACGACGGAGGGCACGGGTGAGATGGAGGTGGTCACGCCCTCGCCCCTGGACACCCTCTACGCCTGGAGGGAGGAGAACGAGGACGAGGGGGACCTGATGTGAGTATCACTTGGACATTGTCCGAAAT
This sequence comes from Oratosquilla oratoria, assembly GCF_046742065.1. NCBI lineage: Eukaryota > Metazoa > Arthropoda > Malacostraca > Stomatopoda > Squillidae > Oratosquilla > Oratosquilla oratoria. Next base: position 34,661,709 of record NC_134810.1, read on the forward strand.
AATCCTCGTTGTTGATATACCCACCTAGAATTGCTTGTTATTAGAGTAATGCCTATATAAGTAAAGAAATTGTGCCGAAGGGTCCAGATTTATGGCTGAAAGGATACCTACCACTGTTTTTGCCTGCAACCTATCGTTAGATAAGAAGTCGGCAATAGCAGATTCTCTTAAACAAGTTTGTACTAGTGCCTTCTTTCTATATTTATCTTTTCATTGCACCTACAGTATTAACATCCTTGTTAATGGCGCTTACATGATCTACAACTCCTCCAACATCTCTCCTTGCATCTCTGCCAAGTCCTCTAGGGCTCAGCAGTCTTATCTTAGCCAACCTACTTATTGCATCTGTCTGATTTACATTATTTGACATAATTTCTATTTCATTTCTCAGATATGTCTGTTTATACATTAGTTCTACCTGGCTCCCTTACCCTTTCTTTTCATTCCACCTATTACAGCTCCCAACTACTTTGGTATTCGTGCCTGACTCTATAAGAGTGTTTCTCAATCTTTCAAGCTTTGTGGACTTCTAACATTGACTTATATGTTCAAGGGATCCCTTGATACGTGATTAGATAGGACGTAGTTACTTTTTCTAAGCATTTAGTGATAGAAATATTATGATAGATTATACAAATCATTACCATTTTCTGAGAGATGCAACTAGCCAAGGGAAACTAGATTAAGACACATTATGTAATAATATATTATAAAAAAAAATACTAGGCCATGACAGGATTAACTGTAACCTGTTGATGTCCCCGTCCAGCGGACCCCTTGGTAGGTTTCTGCGGTCCCTATTGGTCCGTGGACCACCAGTTGAGAATCATTGCTCTATAACATCTGCTGAAACTACTTTTGTATAGACACAGTGTCCCATACTTATCAAAGCTACTTGTTTATATAACTGTCTGATCATACATTCTAATATCATTGTCTTGTACATGAAAGTTTCTCTTGTCCAATCTTTCGCAATACGGCTGACATGACCGCCTGCTATGTCTTTGGTTGTTAAACTATGATCACACCAATCCAAGTAAAAGGGTTATCATACTAGGCTATTTTTCCTCTGACCGTTAGAGCAGATTTGCAGCCCACAACTTTCGGGAAGGAATCTGATATGCTGGAGGAAATTAATTTTCCTCTAGCTTATCAAATGACATTCTATGTATTTTTGTTGAGAAAACAAAATAGTTTGCCATAGTGATTTGACGGCGGAAAAAGTTCTAGAGATGGACGGTACCGCCGATTAATCAGAGGTTGGAGCGAAAATAGCCCAGTGATCTCACACGATTTTTTCTTGTGACTTCACATAACCCGGGCCTAGTGGCGGTTTGCACCAACAACATATACTGTGACTCGAGCATTCATACAGGTCCTCATAATGTGTGTCAGTTTCCTATTAGACAGAAGTTATGCACAATGTGGTAGATACTGTTCTTGATGTTTGTGACGTTTTGTTATGACGAATTATATACATTTCACTACAGAAACCGTTAAAACATAGAAAGGTTTCGGTACGTGATTGGATTAAAAGATCTTCGCTTGATGCTTCTGAAAGCCTTTCCTAAGATGAGAACACGAAAAGCTACAGTAATTTTCCCAGGATGTTCAATAAACAGGTGGACTGATCATCACCAATGGGGAGCATACACCAGGGGTCGCGTAACTTCACCCACACGCTGACGCTTTACCTGCAATTTCTCTGAGTAAGCTTCCATGCAGTCACCCTTCCCATTCCAACCAGTTTTCGACAGAATTAGTTAACTTACTCCACCCATAAGTCTTAAGAACATAAGAGTCAAGGAGACTGCAAGAGACCATAAGGCGTACACTAGGCAGTTCCATGTCCATTACCACCTATCATCCCCGTCCATAAAGTTATTTAACCTTCTCTTAAAACAACCAATAGTTTCAGCGTTCACTACATGACTACCAAGTCTATTCCATCCGTTAACCACTCTATTGTTAAACCAGTTCTTGCCTTTTTCCTTCTTAAATCTAGATTTGTCCAATTTAAATAAATTTCTGCAAGTCCTGCCCTGTTGTCTTAATATGATTACAAAGGTGAAGCATGACGACAGGAGACCTTTTGGTCCATAACTAGGTCGGATGCAAATACATATATATATATATATATATATATATATATATATATATATATATATATATATGATAATGATAAATAAATGACTAAATGTAGGGTTCTCCTTTGCCTCTTCTACCGAGGGTTTTCTTATGTGGAGATAACCCTGTGAGAGGGGTTTGCATTAGGGAAACGTGCCACGTGCCCATCTAACCGGAGATGTTCATGAATTATGCAAGGAATAGTCGCTGGTTTGGTACAAAGCGATAAGCCATAATTCCCTGCAAAAGTCCACAGGATAGCACTTAACACAAGAGACGTCTAGACTCCTCTTTCAGTGTACATTCAATGTTTGTACCTCACGGCCGTACATAACATCACAATGTCACTTCTATCTTTCATGCTACATATAACAAAGAACAATCATTAGAAACAATACATAAAAGACCGGTATTTAGTCGCTTTCAAAAATAGAAGGAAATGTACTAATTTAAGATGAAGTATCGGGGTTGAAAAATTCTTAATGCGACCATTTTGAAGAGGTAAAATTGCAATAGAAACATGTCAAGATAAAGTGTATGTCATGTTTTCTTAGTAGGGGAAAGAGAACATACATATATAGGTTGAGTTTGGTTAAGGATATTTGCATAGATATTATTTATCAGAATTAATTGTGACGTTGATAAAAATAAGGGAGAAAGACAAGTGCAGAGCTGTGAACGACAAGTAGAGGCTAAAACCTCTGTAAGAAGAGATTTGCTGAAAGCGCCAAGGAACACCTTAATCCCATGTAAGCTGATATAGTGACACTGAAAGGTTATGTCAAGAGGGATTGATATACTGTAAGACGATTTTTTTTCGCTCCCAGTCAGTTATATTGCTCAGAGATACGAGATAAAACGTTTTGCAGTTATCCTAAGTGGAGTTTAGAATTCAAGTTGAGAATATAAAGGAATGGCATTCAGATATGTCAAAAGGTGTCATCTGCATAAACATACATGAAAAATATAGTTAAGAATTTCGTTTAGGAATAGAAGCGAAGGTAAGAACCCCGTGGAACAGTGAAGGCTAAAACTCGGCTCGAAGGCTATAGCGCATTGAGGGAATATTTAGAACGGTTTTGTTGTTTGCATAAAAGCGTGTTGCCACTGTTATTTGCGAACAGGATCCGGAGACGCGAAAGAATCCTGTGGGGCACATTCGGATGTGGATATGGATGGTGAGCACTGGCTGCCTCAAAAGCAGCTCCAGATCTGTCGCAGATAAAGTCCGAGATGAGAGGAAACGGTAACACAAAACACAGAAGTCAAAGACTTGTATTTGCACGTCACTGATGCCCGACTACTAAGTCGGGGCTCAGCTTAAGAACAAAGACCCACAAAGAGCCTTACTCACCCTCCTTCAGTCGTTCAGCCCACAACGATCATACAACTAAGAGAGACATCACGCAGAGAATAGAAGAGTGATACCATAGAGGATCTTTTGTACCAATAAAACCTAGAGTAATGGCCTAGAATCAGCCTAGAAGGTGAAGGCAGAATGAGCTTCTATTCCCATCGTAAGCCAAGTTTATGGGTGGAAATCACGTGGAGAAGGGTTAGGTATGAGGTCCCTTACTAACGCTCTATGTTTAAGCCAGAGACCAGCATCAGAACAGAATTTGCCTCTCAGTCTATTCGTACGAGTCAAACCAGAAAGCAGGTGATACGTGTGGATCCAACCTATAATGGCAGAACCAGCACCTCACTCCACATATAATGTACAGCACGGTTAGCAGCTCCGCTAAGAGAGTACGAATCTCTTTCTCCTGTCTCTTTTCCTACACCTTCCCTTCTTTCCTTCGCCTTATGGGCGAGAATCAAGGCGGGAAGAGATGGAATCGGTTTACCAGGACCACCACATAAGGACGTATGACCCAAGCCGAGTAGTTCATCTCCATAGAGGGAAGCCTATGGGATTCCTTTCTCCCTATCCCTGTGGTCCATACTAATGAAACCGAGAGAGCACCGGGCATGGGAGGCCTCTTATGACGTACTGTGACCCTTTGTACTATTCCCCTTGGGTGTCCAAACAAAAGGAGGTAAGAACCCAAGGGCAGAGGAGAACCAATTATGATGAGACCTGATACTAATGACTTACAAAGTCGGAGGGTTAATAACACAAGGGTCCACCTGGGCCACACTAATGTGATATGATGGCAGGGTCGGGGGGATATATATATATATATATATATATATATATATATATATATATATATATATATATATATATATATATATATATATACGCACATACACAAACACACACACATACACAAATACATATATATATATATATATATATACATATATATATATATATATATATATATATACATATATATATACATATATATATATATACATATATATATACATATATTGAGAAATTATGGAAGAGAGGTGGTAAATGATACATTAAATCTAGAGTATGGAGTTTCATTCAGACCAAACGTTTCGACCTCCTAGAACAAAAACTAGAAAGTAGAAACGTCTGGTCTGAATAAAACTCTATACTCTAGCCTTCACGTTTCATTTGCCACTGAAGAAGACCTAGGAGGTCGAAACGTCTAGTCTCAATAAAAACTCCATACTCTAGTCTTATCGTTTCATTTGCCACCTGTCTTCCATAATATATATATAGATATATATATATATATATATATATATATATATATGTAAGAGGAGTAGAGGGAAACACACAAGTAGAACAGGAGTTTATTCCTTGACTAGTTTCGCACAGTGATGCTTCTTCTTTCTGAAAGAAGCATCACTGTGCGAAACTAGTCAAGGAATAAACTCCTGTTCTACTTGTGTGTTTCCCACTACTCCTCTTACAACCTGTCAGGATGTCTTCACACACACACACATATATATATATATATATATATATATATATATATATATATATGTGTGTGTGTGTGTGTGTGTGTGTGTGTGTGTGTGTGTGTGTGTGTGTGTGTGTGTGTGTGTGTGTATGTGTACATAAATTGTTCCGAACATTAAGTGGAAACTACGAAGTATCATGCAAGTAACGTCTGGTGTTCACAAGATAGAACTCTGCGCTGATCGCTCAAGAACTGGACAGGTGATGAACTTGAAGAATCAAGTAACGTGTTCTCAAGAATGGGTCTCATCCAAAGCCGAATGTGTCAAAACTAGCCTCTCCCATAAAGCCCTATACAATCTCAGATATACAAGTGCGGCTGCAAGACGAGAAATTCCATGAATAATGTCCCCAGCGTGTAAATAAGAACAAGTGCACTTATACTTAGTTTAACTGTACTGTATTGAACAAAATCGTTAAGTGGACCACGATCGTCATTCTCTCAGTTTTTTTGCCAGCTTTGATAATTTTGTTATGACCCCTGTTCTGGGCCTTTCTCTTGAGCTCATTCCACCCACTTTTCCTCTCCACAGTGCTAATCTTTCCTCGCACATTCTTTCATACACCCAAACCTTCACAACATTCTCTGACCAATCCGAAAGCTTTCTTCCCACATTCATTCTCTGCCTCACCTCCACATTCCTCAGCATTCATTCTTGACATACTTATCATATTTCTAAAACAACTCATCTTAAAAGCATTTTTTTCTTTCCGCCTCCCTTAGATTTTAAACGCCTGTTCCGTACAGCGCACCGCGGGTTCCAAAGCCTTACTTACAACCTTCCCTTTGCATTCGTCCCCAACCATTATACATAATCAAATCTTGGTCTCTAGTTACAGAAGGAACCTAAACAGCGGACTCATACCACGAAAAAACCAAAACCACGACCACCACCGTCTTCACCACCACCACCACCATCACCATCATCATCACGACTACCACAACAACCGCAACAGCCCGATCCAGACACCGCCCCCGGCTTCATCACCTCAGCTCCTCGAAGTGACTGGAGGAGGATGCAGCGGCGACGTCACAGACTCTTCCTCCGTAAGCGACGACTTCAGTTCGTGCAAAGGCGACCTCAGGAGAGCGCACCCTCACGTGCGACGGAAGAAGCCGGCGGTGTCGGCGAGAGAACGCAACCTTCGGAGACTGGAGAGCAATGAGAGGGAGAGAATGAGGATGCATTCACTTAATGATGCTTTCCAGGTAAGGCAAGTTTTTTTTTTTATTCCTTCTCTCGCCCCCCACCCCACCACTCTCTCTCTCTCTCTCAATGTTTATCCCTTGCTTCCTCACTTTCTCTCACTTGCTCTCGTTGTATAGTGTTCAAGACTTATAACTGCTTGGAGAGTGCTTACTACCATTCGGTGTGATACTTCCTATAGCAGTGCGGTTGGACCTTTAGGTGACAAAAATTCAACAGAAACTACATTATTGTTATTATTATTTTTATTATTATTTCTACATTGAATGATTCTTTAGGAGATTTTGGCAATAATCTCACCTTGCCAACTCATTTCAGGTGAGATAAACCTTTGGAACCACATTATTCATTATATTCGGTGGAGCTTTATACTCTGCATCTCTAGGGTGCCAAATGTAGTTATGACGGTATACCGTGCATCTATCTGGAATTTCCCTGTTCACCACCAGGAAAGTACCAGTTAGTTGTAAATATTTGAGGTCACAAGTCGCAGGGAATGAAGGAGTGGGGTAGGAGGTAAATTGTAAAATGCGGGAAGCAAGTAAATATCTGGGGGACTCACAAATGTCATGAGAAATAGATATCTGGTTATAAACGGATAGACGAGACTACATGAAGGAATGATTGTGCCCATGGCATTGTATGGAACGGAGACGTGGATTTGGAAGTAGACGGAAGGAACCTAAAATTGTTCGAGATGAAGTGTTTGAGAAGCATGTTGGAGTAACATGGTTGAATAGAATAGGAGATATGGATGTACGAAACAGGATGGAGTTAGAGAGCTGCCAAATAGGTCTGATTAAATAATACTGAGAAGATTTGAGCATATGGAAAGAATAAGTGAAGCAAGACAAACGAAAAGAGTATAGAAAGCAAAATTCAATGGAGGGAACTTCAGAGAAAACCAAGAATGAGTCGAATGGCCGGGGTGAGAAGGGTGGGAGGACATGTGTATGAGGAATGCCTGTCTAGCAAGGAGGAGAGAGTGCAAGAGACAGGAGCGAAGGAGGAGTGGTTATAAATAGATCAAGGAATGACGGGGCCCTATGGAGGCAACATATAATGAAGCGGTTATTGTTGGCAGGGCCAGCAATAGAAACAAGAATCAGGAAATGTCGCTCTGCTGCTTAGGTCTGGAGGCCGGAAGCTACTCACATGGCTTCTCGCTGCTTGGCCTTCTCCCTTGACCATAGTGTGCATTTTATTGTTGTTTAGGTTAAGAACTATCATTAGTAAAGGAAAGAACATCTCTAATCTCTCCTTTATATCCTGAGGTCTATTTATACATGACAAGGTAAGCCGTAGGCAATTATGAATAGGGTAGAATTACGAAACGAGAATAATAAAATTAAAATTTCTTTTCCTGAATCTTATTTCTAGGAATATCTAGGATTGAGTATTGAAGATGACACCTATCTTTTGCATGTAATATCTTTTTTATCACTTTAAAATATCATCCTCTGTTATTTCAGTGAAACGAGTGAAATCTTTTTCTTCTATTTTTTTCCATTCATGACAGTTCTTTCAACTGATATGTCTCTTCAAAATAAAGAATCTTTACATTTATTAACAGATGTAAGATTTTTGATTACTTTATTTATTGGACAAGACCTAGATATTCTAAATTTTGTTCATCCATGCTGTGTGTGTTTATCTAAAGCTTCCCATTTGGTAAGATTTTCTTGATTAGTTAGCTTTCCCCTCTACCTTTACTGTGTGGTCTATCGTAAGGAGATTTTTTCCTCTTAGTAATTGGTTTAGTTTTCAAGGAGTCCTATCTTATCCATTTCTGTTTCCACTTCTCAACCGCGTAGTCATTCTTCGTGTTTTTTTTTTTTTTATATCCAATCTGTAACTTAATTTTCTTTTCATTATAAATCGAATATACATCTTCAACTATTTCTCTATCTTCTTTTAAATTTTGCATTTCACTTTGTCCAATGATTGATCTATGTCCTTTTGCTGTATGAGAGTCGACAAACACTCCGATGTGCCATTTGGTGCTTCGATGTGTCCCATATTCATAATTTAACACTAAATCTTTTCTTCTTCTTTTTAAGGATTTTGTAGTATCTCTACCTCTTTGTCTCGCTCCTGTGGTTTCAACTAAAGTCTGAATTATGCATGCTCTATCCCACAATTGTGTCTAATTCTTCTTTGATGTTGGACTGGTGAATCGTTTTATCTTCAGGTTTGTGTATAGCGTTCTCATGTGATACATGAATGGTTTACGTTGGCTGTGGCTTTGGGATAGACTTGCTTGAACTTATGGTGGGTCTATTTGCTCTCGTTTAAGATTAGATTTCCTTAAGGTGATGCTTAAAATCTTTATGATGCTTAAAACCTTTAATTCAATTTGGCCTCAATTAGTTATCTATTTAACGTATAAGGCATTAATGTTTATAAACTATATCTTTGGATTTACCAAGAAAGGTGCGCAAAAAATTATAAGCTGGTATAGAATTTCATCGCGCTTTGAATGGTTCCAAGAAGTTCTTTCAGCCGTACGTGCATCAGAACCATCACCCCATTAATTTATCTTTGTGCGTGCCTATGCGCACATACATGTAAACGTACACATTCTAAAGCATATTTATCTGTATTAGGCTCCCGCCTCTCTGGCAGTCTGAGTTAGTTATTGGAGACTTTATCACAACTGATCACAATACTGTTTCTTCCCGGCCAGGCACTCCGTGAAGTGATCCCACACGTGCAGAGAGAACGCAAACTGAGCAAGATCGAGACACTGACGTTAGCGAAGAACTACATCATGGCCCTGACCAATGTCGTATGTGAGATGAGAGGCGAGGACAAGCCCTACCAACTCTTCCCAAGCAGCCCCGGCCAGATGTCGACGGACGCGCCCAGCAACGGCAATACAGACAAAAATTGTTCAAGTAACGGTGGTGGTGTCGGACATGATGATGATGATGATGGTGTTCATGGTGTGGATGCTGATGTCCAGATGGGGGTGCTAGATGCAAACGATGCTGGTGGCAGTGCAAAATGTGAAGAGGACGATATTAGTGTAGACTTTGTCAGAAAAGGAAGAGAAGTTGGAGACACGGGAGGGGAGGGTGACAGAGGTTCTTATTGATGGAATCGTAGCAAAATGTGTTGTAGATGAAAAGCCCAGAGGGATGTAAGCAAAGGCATCTGGTTTTATCCTATACCCTCCACACTCCCCGTTTCGTTGTGAAAGGTAGAGAGTAAAAATATTGTCTGATTACGGGAGAGAAATGGAATGTCGGGGACATGGCATTTGGCCCAAGAGAAGACGTCGGCAAAGAGAAAGATGATAAAGATTTAATAGATTACCGTCTGAAAAAAAGATAATAATAATAAGCTTGGTGACAAGGGATAGGAGACTTCGCATTTTGTTCCATGCATACCAACTTAACCTCAGGTTCTACTAGTTTATCTACCTGTCTTATGGGAAAGGTTTAAAGAGGGACGAGAGAATAACAAGTATTTTTGAACTGGAATCTTTCCTGTTCTCCGAAAATGAATGCTCAGATTATCCGAGAATATACTTAGTCAAGATTTTTTTTAATCAAGACGTACATTATTTTACACACTTGGGAACGAAAAAAAAAGATAAAAAAATGCAAAGCAGATTTTTAAGTCCGTCAACGTCCTTGACGCCTTCCCAAACATGACAGGAACCCACATAGATGAACTAAGAATCTCTTCTTGTTATGCTTTCCTGAAGCCGAGCAAGGTGGTACATCTAAACGCAAAAGACACAACGACCATTTAGGAAATAAGACAGAAAGTGGAGGAAGCAGACGAAGATCAAGGAGAGAATTTTAATACCTTAAGGTTTCGACCCGTAGGGTCTTGATCACAAAACTCACGGGTCAAACGTTAAGGTATTAAAATTCTCCCATTAATTCTCGTCTACTTCTTCCACCTTCAGTCTTATTTGTCGTTATATACTTGATTCAATTTCAGGATTTTTTTGATAGGAAATCACTTCTTTCTCTTCCTCTTCCTCTTCTCTCTTTTTCTCTTCCTCTTCTTTTCTTCATCACTCTTCTTTTTTTCTTAGTGACCAATGTAACAAAACTTAGATGAAAGTTCAGCACAACTGACCTTAGATTCATCCAATAACAATTGGCGTTCAGAGTATTAATTAAAATCAACTACTGATTACGTCACTAACCCGCAAATCGACTGTGAATTAATTGACGTTAATTGTTTTATGGAGGTCTGCTACAAAGCCTGGTTGGTTTGTTTACAACGCTTTGAGAAACGATGGCGTTTTATAGAAATGAAAGCTATCTGATCGGTTATCATTCCAGAGGAAATTGCCAATGTCTACGAGACTGTATGCAACAATTAGCACGTACCAGGAGGGTGGGTGTTTTGACCAATAACACGTGTTTTTGACATACGAAAACCTCGTAAAATATCTGTGGCTTTCGGCCCAGTATCTGAAGGGTTGTGATAATATGTGCGAGTTTCTTGATCTTTTTTCTACGCTACTTCCGTTCATGAATATGCAATGTCTTCGCAAAATCAAAAGACTCAGAATAGATTTTCATCTTCATATCAAACAGAAACGAAATACATATAGCAAGCTCAGTAGCTTTAAATAGAGCAACTAGCAAGAATTTATTGACAATCTTTATAAACAGGAAACAGTTTAGTTATTCATAAGTAATTGATTAGATGTGCATTTTTACCGTTTGGACATATATCTATCGTTTTGTATCTTAATATAGATTTGCCCCCAAGACAGTTTTATTCGAACGAACAAATCTCCCTCCAAGGTCAAAGGTCAAAGGTCAAAGGTCAAAGGCAGACTGAACGCGTGGTCATATTTCTTACTATTAGCTTCCTTCTGGCTATCTGAAGATGATTTAACTAAGCTGAAAGAAATTCCCCCCTCGCCGTTAATGCTAAATACATCACAAAAACAAAATACATCACAGACAAATATTTTCAGGTTGTCGTCGAAATGTGTTTGTTAAAGATTGGGTATTAAATACACTTAAAACCCACTATCGTAGAAATAATATCAGAAGTACAGGAGATCCGTATATTTCGACTACTATCTTTAGTCCTCTTCAGCAGATAGTGGTCGAAATATACGGAGTTCCTGTACTTCTGATATTATTTCTCCGATAGTGGGTTTAAAGTGTACATTTACAAATGTGTTATAACATTACAACTTCCCACTGGGTATCAATTTTCATGAATTCATTCCTCGTTCCATATATGTTAAGAAATATCATACTAGACCTCACAAAGAGTAACTACAAAATGAAATATCACTGTGACAGTGGATTAGATAAAAGAAGAGGCTGGTGGATGAGCAAAATATTCAGATCATGACACAATATTGAAAAGGAAACTAATTAATTGTGACATATTTGTGACAAATCCCAGTCCTTTCCTTCCTAGACAACAGCCAACTAACGTACGAGTCAATCTTACTTTGTGTTTTGGCAAAGAATTGCACTTACAATGCTAGGAATAATTAAAAGGCCTCAAAAAGATTGTGCCGTAGCTTACAGGGCCATTTTTACAAACCTAAGTGATGATTTTTTTTCTTTTTTTCTCAGCCATTAATTTTAGGGACACTTTTTGTGAGTGATACGTAGTGTATACCATTGGCCAAACCGCTAAGATTTGTAAAAACGGATCTACCAGACACTGATTAACCACTAAATTTTGACTCCTTGAAATTGTGTGGCAAGGGAATCCCAATGCTTAATAATATCTTAAAAAATGGCTATAGACCCCCACAAATTATCTGGAGTTATTTACATGAATTTATTGACACGTTTATGCAAACCATTTAGCCTGATAAGAACATATACTCTATGTAATATACATCAGTGATCTTCTGGTCCAAAATGCTAGCTGTAATATTTGGACATTCGTACTCTTATTTGTTAAAACTGATGCAATGTGGTGCTGGACAAAAACTACTCGACAAAAGGGAATTGGAAGATTTAGTTACAACAGTGAATAGTACACGTATTCTTTTATGAAAATAAAACACGTTTGTCACCAACATGGTTAAGTATTTGATAAAACTGGATCATAATTTTGCGTCGGTGAACTTTTGGTAAATCTCGAAAAGTCAATATCCATTGCTGTAATACAACAGACCTGTAATCTCTGTAATCTCTGTAATAGGTTTTGCTGATGGAAGCCAGTATGTTCCAGAATTAAATTAACAACTTCCTGGAAATGACCTAAGAATAGCTCCTACTATATCACAGTGACGCTTTCAGAGTATGATAAAACTATGACTGAATAAAAAATTTGTGTAAAATTTCCAAAAAATACGAATTGATATTTAAAGTGAACATCTTTAAGGAACTTTAAAAGAGGCACGGAAGAAAATTCACAAGGGAACTATGTGAGAAGTGCAATGTACGACAAAAATGGGTCTGGAATGATAGCTACAGAAATACTGGAACGTTAAACGCAGTAAGAAGTAAAAACTGACCAAATATGTTGAAAGTGAATCAAAAAAGTTTCTCTACAACAGGAATGATTTGTGGAAAAAATTAAAAGAAATGTGTAATATCGATCCATAGTAAAAAAAAATATATATAATAAGACAACCAGAAAAAGGATGATGTGGTTAAACAAAAAGATAATGGTGAAAAACAGAAAAATGGAGAAAAGAAAAAAAAAAGTGGAACGGTGAAAAAGTGCGAAAGAAAATAAAGAGGAAATGATATGTGACCACGAAAGAACGGAAAAGTACAGGAACCAAGCTGGCCAACTGGGAGATGAAAAAAGGAGATAAGACTAAAAGGATAACAACGGCAGGGGCCAAGGAAGAAGAAAAAGAAGAGGAAGAAGAGGAAGAGCAGGAGGAGGAGGAGGAGGAGGAAGAGGAAGAAGAGGAGGAGGAGGAAGAAGAAGAAGATGAAGAGGAGGAGGTGGAGGAATAAGAGGAAGGAGGTGGAAGATGAGGGAGGAAAAGAAGGTGGAAGAGAAGGAGGAGGAGGAGGAGGAAGAAGAAGAGGAGGAGGAAGAAAAAGAGGAAGAGGAGGAGGTGGAGGCAGAAGAGGAAGAGGAGGAGGTAGAAGAAGAAGAGAAAGAGGAGTAGAAGCAGGTGAAAGAAGAGAAAGAGGTGGAAGAGAAGGAGGAGGAAGAAGAGGAGGAACATGAAGAGGAGGAGATGGAAGAAGAAGAAGACGAAGAGGAAGAAGAAGAAAAAAGAAAAAAAGGAAAAATAAAGAAACGGAGCGGAAGGGCGATGGGGAGGGGGTAAATATGAGGAGTAGGACGAGGAGGAAGGCATCAAGATTCAAGCGACAAACCTAGTTTGGTAACATCAAAGCGACTACGTCTTGGCGCTGTAGGGGGGGAAAAAATTATTCCTGCCGGACGGGCTCCTGCTCGTCTGTCCACAACTGTAGAGGGAAGCACCGCTATGTTACCAAGAAGCATTAGACTTCTCCCTGGAAAAGGTGAAGGAAGCACCGCTATGTTACCAAGAAGCATTAGACTTCTCCCTGGAAAAGGTTGTGGTTGTGTCTTAAAGAGAAACTTTTGTTCTCGTGAGATATTAGGTACTGTTCTCGAAATGTTGTGTATGTTAAAGACAGATTGAACATTTTTAGAAGCTCTGCCAAGGGATTCGAACCCTGACCTGTGTGTACATAATCACGAAGTCAAGACGCTAGCGACTGAGCTACGTGCGATGGTTCACACGTAGCTCAGTCGCTAGCGTCTTTATCTCGAAATGTTCCCAGTTACCACGGAGAACCGATTTCCCGTGTCAAAGGGTTGTCACATTGGGCTTCCATTGGCTTCACCAGCGCCGACAGTTGAGAATTAGTTTGAGTAAAAACGACTCTGGTTACATTTTTTTTTTTTTTTTTCAAATCTCCAAATATCAGTTTATCTTTCCCTCATATATTGCAAAGTCAAATTGTGAACTAAGAGATTGTAAACCCATACGAATGTTAGATATACTGTTGAAATGCTCTTAGAGGAAATTAGATTTCTGTAAGTGAAGTCATATTCTAGTTATTCAAATGGTGGTTGGAGGTAAGTTGCTGGAGGAAAAACAGCCCAGTGTGATAGCCCCTGCATCATCTCCATATCTCCCAAAC
>NC_134810.1:34681017-34683517 GCF_046742065.1 Oratosquilla oratoria
GCTATTTCCCTCCCTGAAGAGAGTTCCGAGCTCGTATGACCGATATATGGGTAATGCTGTGACCTTACACGCACACATACCCCCAACTCCCCGCCCACAGGAGTTGGAGTAACGACTCGAAGCAAAGCGATACTGAAATTATTTCAGCCCTGGGCAAGATTGGAACCCGGACTGCCGTACTGACAGTCGGGGACTCTACCAACCGCGCCACCGAGTCGTGTAATTGTGTGTGTGTGTGTGTGTGTGTGTGTGTGTGTGTGTGTGTGTGTGTGTGTGTGTGTGTGTGTGTGTGTGTGTGTGTGTTTGTTTTGTGTCATGTGTGTGTGTCTGCATGTGTGCGTGTATGTGTGTGTGTTTATCTTACCACCCATCCACTCACGTGTCTGCATGTGTATGTGTGTGTGTGTGTGTATGTGTACATGTGTGTGTGTGTGTGTGTGTGTGTGTGTGTGTGTGTGTGTGTGTGTGTGTGTGTGTGTGTGTGTGTAAGGTCACAGCATTACCCATAGATCGGGCCATATATGAGCTCTGATCTCTCATTGAGTCCAACACATGGTCCAAGACCGTGGAGAATCATACGCACACACACACACACACACACACACACACACACACACTACAGGCCAGTATAACTGACAAACACAATAGTGAAGGATAGATTGACCAAATATCTTGAAGAGATCAACATTCTAGCGGACAGTCAATTTGGCTTGAGATCTGGAAAGTCATATGCGTTAACCTTAGGCTTTTACTCGAGAGTGATTGATGAGCTGCAAAGGAGGGAGGGCTGGGTGGACTGTGTGAACCTCGACCTGGAGAAGGCTTTTGATAAAGTTTCTCATAATAGACTTTTGTGGAAACTGGAACATAGTGGAGGAATAAGAGACAACGCGAATAATTTTTTTTTTTGGGGGGGGATACAGGAAGACAGTAGTAAAGTATAAGATGGTAGGATGGAAAGCAGTGACAAGCGGAGTTCCACAAGGTTTAGTGATTGCACCAAAAGTTTATTTCTATCTTTGTCAATGACATGAGAGAAGGTGCAACAACATTGCCAACATGTTCGTAGATGATGCAAAAATCACGAAAAGAATGAAATACGGGAGGACTGGAAGCTGTTGTATTAAGATCTAGAGACTATCTTTGCATGGAGCCAAGAATGGAAAATTAATATCAATACAAAAAAAAATGTAAAGTACTGGAAATGGGCAATAGCTGCAAAAGACCATTTTTAAACTATTACTTGGGGGAAGTGAGTCCATTACAAAATCAAAAGAGGAGAAAGATTTGGAAGCACTGATAAAAGACAACCTGTCACCAAACAGACATATCAGGAGTGTGGGAGAGACATCGGACTGCTGCAGAAGATTGAAGTGGCTTTTCAGTGTATGGATGAAGAGGTTATGGAAAAAAACTCTTAGAAACCTTGATCCGTCCAAGATAAGAATATGCGTCAGTGGCATGATCCCCACACAGAATGAAAGATGAGAGCAAGATCGTGTGAATACAAATGTAAACAATTTTGTTTTTCGGATTAGATCGTGGAGGCATCTTTTTAATAAAGAACCACTGTTTTGTTTCTCGAAATGGAACCGAACTGGTCAACTTCTCCCCACCTCTTCAACCTTGGAAGAAACGAAACACTCTGGACGCAGCGCCAGAACACATGCGGAAATCGTCATCCTCTTACTTCCTCGTGTACTTGGGAGCTCAAGCATCGTCATTTCGATCAGTAGTTCTCAAACCAGCGGATGTGGTGAATGGAAGGTATTTTTCTTCCCTCAATGATTGACACCTTAAATAAGAACGAGGGAAACTGCAAGAGACCATAAGGCCTAAACTAGGCAGTTCTATGTCCATTACCACCTATCATCCCATTCTATAAAAATATCTAACCTTCTCTTAAAACCTATATATTATTGATCAGATCATCACAAAACTATGCAGAAAATACTATGAATGTAATTTGATGCTTCTTAATTGTGTAGCCTACTGGGTAAAATAGAGGTAAAAGTAATTAGGTCAGTAATGAAAAATATATAAAACCCGCAAGGTTTTCTCGCAAAGGTATTACAAAAATGTGTATCAGTAAAGATAGCAATCGATAAATCAGGGTTCAGAATGTTAATTCGAGTGATTAACAGTTGTTTCCTCTCTGGAATCTTCTCGTTCATCGGCAGCCACAACCTCTACTGCAGAGATCTCATCGCTGTGCTTTACAATAATGAATTGTCGTTCATTCTAATGGTAAAAGATTCCGACGAAAGACCTTTCAGTCTTTCAACAATACAGAATATATAATGGAATAGATGATTAGATGAATGAATATGCAAACAAGTAGATAAATAGATGAATAGATATATTAATCAATAAGTATACAAATGAAAACACAAAAATACAAATAAACAAGTAAACAGACTAAGTGGAAGACATGACGTCATATCGCTTTGATGTTAATCTTAGGACTCGGGATTCCATACCATCGCTTTTGTAGGAAGTT
>NC_134810.1:34691017-34711017 GCF_046742065.1 Oratosquilla oratoria
ATAGTATCTAATATTTCTTGCATGTAGATATACTGTATGACTACATACAAATGTGTATGATTTTTCTCATTCTTCCAACACAATAGAATATATATATATATATATGTGTTTTTTAAAAATGTATTTTCCTAGCATATTAATCAAATGTCTCATCACTTGTGTATAATTCATAAAATAATGATGTAATGAAAACATTTACTTTAGGTTATCATATATTCGTAATGAAGCCATTTCTGATACATTTGTATTGCATGCCAGTGAGTCAAAGGACTACATTGATAGTGTAGAACTATTTTTGTGCAAGACAATATGTAATAGGTAGTTATTTTGTATATGTATATAATCTATATTATGCACAGCTGATTAAAGCCAAAGTATTCCATTTACATTGCCATCGCAAGACTGTCTTTCATAATACAAAACTATATATATAGATATATATATACTGTATATCAGAATCATCAATCACATAGTTGTTGTCAGCTAGATACTCTCGTCTTCATTATCAGATCATTGTTTTGCATTGTATGCCATCACCATTACAAGGTATTGAGTCACTATGCAGTGGCTCCACCATCACACACACAGGACATATTGCAACTGGAGTAGTATTACTTAAGTATTTTGAGAGATGCATACAACACAGCGTACATGCGCGTGCGCACATATGTGTTCTTCTCGCACAGTTGAAAGACACTGAATTTTGTCAAACTTGTGATCCCCCTTCTCCTTTCTCCACCCCATCCCTTAGTTCGAGTCAAATAGTAGTTTGTTCTGAACTATCTAGACTGCAATGGTTGTCAAGCGGGGCCAGAGCCCCTAAACTAGTGGTAAATTAATGGATGCATAGCGATTAAATTCAGCGCTAAAGTAGTCGGTCTCCAGGGAGGTAATGAACAGCGGTGTATAAGTTATGAGATACGCGAGAAAACAGGTTGAGAGCGCCTGATGGAGATGACGTCATTTTTGCAAAAGCGTTCGTTGATTCGACCATTGGGTAACAGGTGATGGCATCACGATCTGTTTCACCCCTACAGACTACCCAAAATCGAGGCCAGGGTGGAAAATCCTCCTCTCAATGACTAAACGGTCAATCATTCTGGCGTACACCGAAAACTAGTGATGAGACCTACTCTCAATTTAACGGTGGTTTTTACTTCATTGCAGAGTAATGGCCAGGTTTGCGCTGTCACCAACCACACCCAGAGAGAAGCGTGCGTGCGTGCGTGCGTGCGTGCGCGCGTGTGTGTGTGCGTGTGTGTGTGTGTGTGTGTGTGTGTGTGTGTGTGTGTGTGTGTGTGTGTGTGTGTGTGTGTGTGTGTGTGTGTGTGTGTGTGTGTGTGTGTGTGTGTGTGTGTGTGTGTGTGTGTGTGTGTGTGTACGCATCTGTGCGTGTGACAACGAGAAAAAAAGAGGATACAGAAAGATGAAGGCCGAAGGACCAAACTGGAGGGAATAAATAAAAATTAACTTACTTCGGGGCCAAGGGTGAAGGGAGCTGAGGGGTTATGAGGGAGAAGGAAGGACTGGGAGTGGGAGTGGGTGGGCGGGGGTGGACGGGGTGGGAGTGGGGTTGGTATGACGGGAGCCGAGTTGATACGGAACGGTTTCATCCACGGGAAAGATAAGTAGGGACAGGGAGCACAGGGACTGTTGTGGCTTACCAGAAGTGACAAGATCCGCACATGCGTAGGCGGGTGGAAGACTTCGGGAGAAGGTTATCCGATCTCTAGCCAATGGAGGAACACCCTGGGTAGCAAGAGAGACAAAGAGAGGCGACGAGACATACAAAGCGTGAAGCGTGCCAAGTGTAAGAGGCAGTGGCGATCGAATAGTAGGAGGAAGAAATTGTGGCGATTAAGATGACATAGAAAGGTGACCGGTTATGTGTGAAAAATCAAAGGGAAAGGGCGGCGAAGGCAAGAAAAGTTTTTGTGTTTCTAATCCGTAGACGACGACGTCGACGTGGAAGACCTCGAGGAACCCAAGAACGGGGAAAGAGGAAGGGAGGGACGAACTCGACACGCCATCATTGACGTGCGGCCGAAGAGTGTCGAGAGGGAGCGGCGACTCCAATACGCAGTTGGAACTGTTGAGGAAAGTGGGGAAGGGCAAGGACAGAAGAAAAGATAGCACTTGGGGGGGGGGTGAAGGAGAAAAAGCTATAACGTTGTGGCAAAAGCCTAAAAGACGGTGAGAAGGGAAGTCAGTGAGAGACGAGAGACAAGAGAGAGAGAGAGAGAGAGAGAGAGAGAGAGAGAGAGAGAGAGAGAGAGAGAGAGAGAGAGAGATCAGATTCTTCTTTGAATAGAGATGAGTCTTAAAAGAATGCTATGTGGCTCTGTTCCGTGGTCATTACCTCGTACAAGGGAGAATGAGAGAGAGAGAGAGAGCATACGAGAGAGAGAGAGAGGCGTAGGGGGAGAGAAAGATAGAGAGAAAAAGGTGAAGCGAGAATGGAGCGGCGCCGTACCGGGGGAATTAGAACATACTGTACAATAAAGTACTCGACATTGTGAAGCATAGACGTGACCATGGGACATCGGGTTGAGCTTTCTATATATACACACTTTTAGCGTGCATAGTACATATTAAACTATGGTTTGCATGCAGTAAAGGTTGATGATGATCTTTCCTGGGAATACACGTTCATGTTTCGAGTATCAGTATTGATTACTATGTGTTTGGGTGGCAAGTTATGTGTTCCTGGCATTCAATTATGTTCAATCCACGTTTGCATGGGTTTCCTTTCGTTCCCATGGGAACATGTCACGCCCGCCTTCCACACCTACGGATACGATGTCTCGATCATGCGTCGAGCAGGGTCACATGAGCGCGCGCGCGCGCACGCACACACACACACACACACACACACACACACACACACACACACAAAGCTACATCATGATAATTGGAGAGTGAGACAGGACCCCACGAGTAATGCTTCTTTTATGTATACTAAAAATATGTAAATTATGTATATACACACACGCACCCGCGCGCCCGCAAATTCAATATTAGGTGAGATGAAAAAGACATGGTCACGTGAGTGTAAACAGATTCACACACGCAGACATACACACATATACCAAAAAAGCCTTTTAACCCCATAAAATGGAGGTAGGCAGTCAAAGCATGAACACATTTTTTCTATTTTTTATTTTTTTATCTAAGCTCCTTGTTGAAGGGTCCCCGTCCCCTACCCACTGCCTGGATCAGAAGCAATGCAGTAAGACACAGCACCTTTACGGCAGGGCCAACATTCAAAACTAGTTTGCCCCCCCTCCCCACTGATTCATGGCATGGTGACCCTCCCTCTGACCATCCGCAAAGATAGAGCAGACAAAAATTCCCTTCGGGCTGCATCAATTTATCATCTATTCAAAACCACTCTCCATTCACACCTATCTTTTCCTCCCTCCCTTCCCTGCTCAACAAACATTTCCCTTTTATCCAAGGCCCCCTTCACCCCATCAAATCCATCCTATTCTTGGACTGCCCTTTAGTTCACTCACCCTACCTCTGCCTCTGATACTCCTTTTGATAGGCCTTTGCTCATTCTTTCCATATGTCGAAACCATCCCAGTATTCTTTGATCAACCCTATCTACAAACTCCCTATCTACCCACGCTCTTCGTTTTACCCATCCTAGTAAACCCCATCATAGTTCTCTAACACTTCATCTCAAGCACATTTAGCACATTTCATTTCCCCCCTTTTTGCCTTCCCTATGTTGAAAGTTTCTGTCCCATACAGTGCCGTGGGCACAATCACTTTTTCATATAATCTGTTCTTTGTGTTCGTCCCTAGACACCTACGAGTATTTCTCATAGCACTTTCCATTACCCCCAAGACATTTAGTTGTTCCCCTCCTTTTACAGTTTACCTTCACCCACTCCTCCATATCCTGCTACATGTGACCCAAAATATTAAAAGTTATACATTTCCTCTAGCCTCTATCCTTCAAGAATTACAACTCTGCCGCCATCTTCCCTTGTACATCTTATCACACTACATCTACCTACATTTATTCTAAATTTTCTCTTTTACACATATTCCCAAATCCCACCACCGGCTCTCGTACACCCTCCTCTGACACAAACAGTGTCATCCGCAAACAACAACTTGCTCATTTCTCATTTCCACTTTCACTAACCATCTCTAAAACCTTGCCCATTACCCTCATATTTACCTCCTGTACCACCCCATCCGTGTACACGTTGAACAACCATGGTGACATTACACAAACTTGGAGGAGCCCCACGTTCAACTCATACCACTCACTCTTCCCATTCCCAACCGTAACACAATCTCCGGTACTCGTATAAAAAATATTTCTCTTAATAACCTCCACCATATCCCATATGCATG
This sequence comes from Oratosquilla oratoria, assembly GCF_046742065.1. Classification (NCBI taxonomy): domain Eukaryota; kingdom Metazoa; phylum Arthropoda; class Malacostraca; order Stomatopoda; family Squillidae; genus Oratosquilla; species Oratosquilla oratoria. Next base: position 34,695,389 of record NC_134810.1, read on the forward strand.
CAACACATCTTACTATGCCTTCCTGTTGACCCTCTCATAAGTCTTCTCCGAATCAGTAAAAACCCAGAAGACATCTTTATCTTTTGCCAAAACTTTTTCGCATACCTCTCCTAAACCGACTTTGTTTTTCCCCAATTGCTCCCTCTATCCTTCTCCTAATCCTCTTAGTTAACCCCCTCCCATATGACTTTCCAGCTACACTCAACAAACTCAGCGGAACTATACAAGCATTCATCCAGTCTTCTGGCACATTCATCTCCCATAAACATACATTAAACGTTATAAACTTCCTTTCGTCAGACACTCCACATGACACCGATCCAACCCAGCTGTCTTACCAGCTTTCACCAATTTCAATTATCCATGTAAATCATCTTTTCCTATATTAATTTAATTTTCCTCTCTTATCCGTCATTTTCCTAGTTCCTCCCACCGCCATAATCAATACCTTTCCAACTTCCTCTACATTCAACAATTCCTTGATATAATCTACTCATCTTCCACTTACCATCTTCTCTTCCATTAATATGCCAGTCTGCACTTATCATTTCCTCTTCAAATGGCTCATCCCTCTTACTCTCTTCGTTTCCTTCATAAACATTTTTACTCTTTTCAAAAATTTCTGTCAAACTCTTACCCTATATTACGTCTGCCCTCCTCTTAGCCTCCCTCATCTTGCGTTTTGCTTTTCCTCTCATCTTGCATCTTACATATGCTTCCCTAGTTCTACCTTACAACCAGTCCTCATATCCTCACTTTTCCTCTTCCACCACCGCCTTCACCTTTTCAATCCATTATTCCCTGTTTCTCCCATCGTCTTTGATCCAAACAATAACCTCACTGCGCACCTTACCACTTCCTCCTTGAAAAATACCTATTCTTCTTCTATTTCTGTTTCCCCTTAATCCTTCACCTCCCACATTTCTCTCAACTTCCCCTAGTATTATGTCTCTTTATCCTTTTTATTTATTTTTTTCCTATTGGCACTTCTCTACTTCCCTCCACTTTCCTTATTTCTCGTTTTCTTCCATCCTCAGAATCCCCTCTAAAAAAAAAAAAAAAAAAAAAAAAAAAAGTGACTGTCGCCCACTCTCCTGAAAATATGAACATCCAAGACTTCCAATTCTCCCTTTGGGTACCACTACATAGTCCATTAATGCCCTCTAAACCACTCTCCCTTCCACCACCTTCTCCCACGTATCATCATGCTCGGTTCTCTTCTTAAACACTGTATTTGCTATCATCTATTCCCTTTCTAAACACATCTCCAACATCATTTCGCTACCATAAATTCTAGCTAGCACCCCAAACCTACCTAATACTACATCTACAGTATTGCCTCACCTTCTATTCTAACATTGAGAACTCCCAACATTTACATTCCTCCTAAAATATTCTACAGCATACACTGATCTAAATTAGACCAAAAAGCCTCCTTTTCCTCATCACTTTTCTCACTACCAGGAACGTCTGCACACTCAGAAACACATATTTATAATCCAAACATCACCCACATTAACCTTGAAGACATATATCCATTCCACCACACACTTTCCTACTTATTCACTTACCAGCGGAGCCATTCCTTCCCTTCCTCACTCACTTATAACTCCCGATACCCGACCCACCACACTTTCAAAATAAAAATCACCCTTCCCTTTCAATTTAGTTTCACTGAACGCGTACACATCCATCTTTCTTTGCACAAATAACCCGCCCTTCTCCCTTTTACTCTCATCTGTACCACAACCATGCACATTTAGTGACCTAATTACTTGGGTTCTGGTTAAAGTCCTCCCAGACCATTTTACGCCTTGACATTTCGCAGGAGGATCATACGGGATGCATGATCCCTAGTCCCATCATTCCGTCCCTCTTAGTCGCCTTTTACGATACGTATGGAAAACACGTTGGCAGAGTTATTTTCCCCCGTCGTTACAGGGGATCCAGAAGAGGTAGAGTCATTGAGGTGGTAACAGACAGGTTCAAAGAAACAGAATAAAAGAGGGACAACTGCAGTACAAAAATAGCATCATTCCTTTACGAATAGAGATTTTTAAAATCTAACATTTGAAGAAGAATATTTGGCTGAAGGCCATAGGGGCGCCCAAAACAGCCCCTAAATTATTGACTGCATGTCAGTACCACCAAACACACATACACACAAACATGCAAATGCACAAAATTATATATACGTACGATCACATGCATACATGCGTGCGCACATACACACACATGGACACGCATACCCAAAAACACGTATGCACATATACACATACACAAACTTACACATACCCATGCGCGCGTGTGCTCTCACACACACACACACACACACACACACACACACACACACACACGCACACATATACATATGTATATATATATATATGTGTGTGTGTGTGTGTGTGTGTGTGTGTGTGTGTGTGTGTGTGTGTGTGTGTGTGTGTGTGTGTGTGTGATTTTTTAACAGAGGATGCGAGACAACAAAATAGAAAAAAAAAAAACAATTGAGTAGTTGGGACCAATAGAACCAAAGATAGTAGCATATAAGAGAGGAGTTGTTATCATCACGGATAACTGATTACTCATCCAAAGCCCTAACTTTCTTATTTGACCTCAATTTATACCACAAATCACTTACTCTTCCTTTTCAACCCCCATCCTCCAAAACCTAGCTAGTTTCAACTCAACCGTTCACTCCATAATCAACTCATTTCCCAACCCGAAACAGATTTTTTTTAAGTTCCCCAACCCTTCCACTCTAGGATTACTTCTATGGAATACCAAAATCTACTAACCAGGAGTCTCCCTCAAACCCATCGTCTACGTAACCCTGTAGCCAAATAGCCCTTCATCTCCCCACTTCTTGACTCCTTCTCAAAGGCACATTTTTAACATACTAAAGACCTCATTTCAAGGCAAAACCCCTTAACCCTATCTCGGATGAACTTCTTAGCATGGATGTCACCTCTCTTTTCACTACACTCCCCTTGATAGACGTTCTGAATTTTACCAATCAAAACTCGGGAAAGGGCCTTTGCCCCTCCCCATCCCAATAACACCTTTTCTCAAACTCCTTCGCCTGTGTGTCTCATCCTCCTTTTTCATACTTGAAGGCCAAGCATTTCAGCAAACCTCTGGTGTTGCCATGGATTCTCCCCTCTCTCCCGTTCTTGCTCGACTCGACATGGAATACTTCGAGACCCAATTTCTATTCACCATTCAAACATTTAAATCATTACACGGATGACATGCACCAAAGACATCATATCTGGTCACATGACACAAACTGGTCGGTTTCAACTCCCTCTATCCCTCCACCCAGATGGGCAGGAATCAGGCAGTCCTATTCCTTTCCTTGGCCTCCGTATCCACCGGCTTTCCTCCACATTCAAGTTCAACATTTACAAGAAACCCACCCACGACTTCCTTTCACCCTCACCATATAAAAAACAAGTCGTATTCAACCTCTTCCCATGAGCGTTTGCTTTTGTAATCCAGAATTTCAAGAAGAACCCTAACACTTTTTTTTCCATTTCAAGAAACCTCAGCTAATCCTATGGCTGCCTACAAGCATCCTTACACGCGATCCTGAAATCCCTCCACAGATCTCCCAAATTCAAACCTCATCACAAGTATTCCTGAAAGTTACCTTGCATTTCGTAAAGACTGTTTGACACTGAAGCTAGCATTAGCTGTTACTGAGTTAACACTTGTATAGTTTCAAGGCAAATTTACTAACTTTCCGTTGATATTGGACTAGTAGATGGGTAGTTTACATGTTACTAGCACTAACGGCAATTAAACTAGCCCCATGTCAACGAGGTTTAATTCGCACACTTTAAAAAAGCCTCCAATAAATTCAACGTTAATCTTAACTTTAACTATCCCAACACAACCCAAAGTAACCTCATATGACAGGAGTGGCCAAATTCACTTGATGAAAAAGTTATGCAAGATAAACATGTTCCACAGTTGCAGGATATGAAAAAAATCACATGTTTACACACCCATTTTGGTACAAAAAAATTTATAAATGTTAAATACCGGTACATGTATGTGATGATAATATTCGTGTAAACAGTTTTTAAAATTAATCTGTATATTGGTTTCAGTAATCACAAAGTGCATATATATTCCAAACGTTTTCGGAACGTTTTAACTATATTGAACAAAGTGCATATATATTCCAAACGTTTTCGGAACGTTTTAACTATATTGAACATATTCAATACTGTAGTGAAGAGCAGAACCATCTACGAAACACATACAAATTTACATTTTAGTTACAAAATGATCCAGCTGAAACGAAAACTATTAGAATAACGAGAAATATATATTTCTAATCTAAATTGATTTCTCTTAGTAAATATTTGGTGAAGAGTCTTGATATGTCTATTCAAGACATCTTATTCTATTTTGAAAACTAAAAATTGTCTGGGTAAAATCAGAAGCAATCTTATTCTTCCTCTTTGAGTGGAAAGCTGAGAGATATTATTTAATTCTTTACATCAGTGAGGAGTGACAGAGCTTGTCTCCATTCATAGTTACGGATAAATCTTTTCTCTTTAAGAAAAGTAAATGAAAGAATATTGAAAATACACACGATAATCATCATATTCAGTTAACAACTGTTTATTTGTTCGCGTTTCCGGGGAGCAGCTGATTGTTGAACAAAGGTCACGCGATCACCTCTCCGGTGAGCATCTGTCTTTACCTACGGCCTTCACCCATGACCTCAACTTCTGACACTCCTCTGTTACCAATGCTGACCTTAGATTTCTTTCATCCCTCTACCTTCCACCATTCATTCCCTTAGAACCAAAGAACAACACATGAAAAGGAGCAACGCTCGTTGGGTCCCGTCTCCTATTGTGTGTGTGTGTGTGTGTGTGTGTGTGTGTGTGTGTGTGTGTGTGTGTGTGTGTGTGTGTGTGTGTGTGTGTGTGTGTGTGTGTGTGTGTGTGTGTGTGTTTAGATGAAAAATTATATATAGATACAAAGTAATTCTTAATGCATTTTTTATCCATTAGATCTTTTTTTACATTCACGATTGAAATACCTTTAAGAATATTGTTTTTACATGCATTTTTCGCCAATTTTGGTTTAAATTTCTATTTCCCTTCTGGTAGTTCCGGTATTCCAATTCGCTGGTCGTGGTAACTACCTTACGAGACTTCCTGGTTGCAGGTCTTTCATAAGCCCTGCTCGTTTTTCTGAAGCAATGATAATTAACTCGTGCCCACACCGACCAAGATCAAAGATGCTCCTCGTTGCCCACAAAAGTTGAAGATGAGGGATGGGATGCCATTTGATACTCTACCAGCCACTTCATTTCCATATATGATCAACGTCATTCTTCTCTCTTTGCGATGTCATCGTGTAAAGAAATTCGAAGGTCATCTTACATTAGCATAGCTTCGGGGCTTTTCATACGCATCATTTGGAAATAATCCCATGTTACTGTCTTAAAGTTTGCCTCAAGGATATGGGAGGATATCGAATGATTGAATATATCTTTACATAATAACCATCATGAGAGGTTGTTGCTTGTATGATTCAAGATGTAATGTTTTTTAGTTAAACGAGTAACTAAGCAGACTTTACTAGCACTTCAGGTATGTAGTAAACAAAATAAAGAGAACAAAAGAAAAAATAAGAAAAGTTAACCTTTAGGAGAGTAAAGTGACGTTTAAGGGAAATATAATTTCTTCCTGAATAAAACACACAAACAAAATGAATGTTTTTGGAGATGAGGGTGTATCCATGTTCTTCATTTTATGTGTAGTATGTGTGGTATTTCAACATCCCTACCTATATTGACATCATTCATTCATTTTACCAGTTTCTTACCCTACAATTCCTACAACACACCTCATTCGCATTTTTCAAACGCCTACATCGGAAATCTTCAAAATAGGTTCTTTTGTGCTCCTTTACTTATAACTTCTCTCAAATTCTTATTTGTCCTTCTCTTCCTGTTCTCAACCTTAATCACTTTCTCTGCTCCTATTTTCATTCACTTACTCTTAAGGTCTCAAAAAACATTATTTTCGCTTCTATGAATGATCCGACGTTTCTACACTGTTTACGTCCGGCAAGAGACGTGTTCGCACGCGCGAACACACGCACACACACGCACACACACACACAAACACACACACACACACACACACACACACACACACAACTGGCCACCATAGCGAACGGACATACGTTCCAGTTTCCAGCGAGTGGAAGCAAACAACCCAAGGAAGCTATCTAGATCCAAGTTACGGAGGATTGAAGGGGGGTAAAACTTATGAAGTGTTTAGTGAATTTGATAGCATATTCAATATACGGAAAGTGACATTGTATAAATTAATGAGAAGGAAAACCACAATACGAAAGATACGTGAAATTGTAAATTGTCAGTCATGGCGACCGGAGGAGAAAGTACAAATATAATTGAGCAATCAATCCGCTGCTCCAGGTCTCTCCTGTTAAAAATCCATGGCTCCCATGTAACCGGTAACAGCCATCGGATTTACCCATAAATCATTCAAAGAAAAAAAAATTGTGTTGTTGTGTGGGTATGGCTAATGTGGAAGGTGTTGTTGTTGTGTGGGTATGGCTAATGTGGAAGGTGTTGTTGTTGTGTGGGTATGGCTAATGTGTGAAGGTGTAAGATCAGGTGTTTAGTGTCTTCTGTGCGATAGTGAGACTATGATGGATGACTTTAGTTGTGGAGAAATGAAATGAGAAGTATAAGAAAAAGGTGGACGTGAGGAATTATGGAGCAATACATCGTTGGATGTAGCAAAGAATAACACAATAACCCAATGAGTGAAGGATCTAATAAAATACACCAGCTAGATTGAATTTGCCCTTAAAAGTGATCTTGTGATTCACGAATTTACATTGAAAGTGAAGGAAGACACAAATACTAGAGAAAATATAGACAAGTAAGATACAATTATGTCAAAGCTAATTTGGCACAACTGAGAAATTACTTCCAGGAAATGGACTGAAGGGAGATCAACAAGACAAAAGAAAAAAAAAAAAAGAACTGGGAAATTTTCCTGGGAATCTATAAAAACGGATGGAAAAGTACGCGTCTGGGATGAGTGGGAGAGATTCTCAAAAATTATTGATTCAATAAAAAAGTGTAATATCGAACAAAAGAGAGACAGGGCAAGGAAGATGTAAAAAAAAAAATAGATAAGCTATCAGATAAACGGAAATGAGCATGCGGAAATTAGAAGAGAAAATGAAAATAACTTTACAGGTGTAAAGATGAAATTCATTGTTCTAAGGTCTTGTGAATGGTAAACTAAAAGACAGAATAAAGATCCAAGTTGAAGGATAAAAGAATAATATATGAGGAACCAAGAAGGCTAAATGAAAAAAATAAAAGTTGTCAATCAGTAGTCATCAAGGTATAGTATCGTACGGGAAAAAAGTGAAAAAGGGTATTCTTCAAGGAATAGGATCGTAAGGGACAAAAAAAAAGTGAAGAAAGGTGTCTGAACATAAAAGTGGAATTACGAGTGATTAAATTTCTCAAGAACATGGAAGTGAGAAAGGCCTCGGTGCCAGATGAGATATTAAGGTGCTACAGGACTGGAAATATGCCAACGTAGTACCAAAATTCGAAGAGCATCAAAGATACTTGTGGAGAAACTGAAAATATGAACTAGGAATTCTCATTTTAGAGAAGTGAAGAGACAGATGTGATATTATTTAGATCAAAAAAAGGAATAGAACAAAATAGACAGAGATGATCTGTTGTTATGGGTTGAATAAAAAAAGAGTTCACTATAAATTAAGAAAGATACGTCAATATGTGAAATAAGCTACAATATATAATCCAGGCCGACAAAATGAATTAATCTAAGGTGAATTTTTATAGATAGAAGTTTAGAGACGGGACACCGTGAGTACAGGTCTAATCCAATATTCTATAACTAGGTAAATACACACATTCACGTACACACACACACACACACACACACACACACACACACACACACACACACACACACACACACACACACACACACACACGCAAGATGGTGGTTAGGAGTAATTTAATTGCTCGTCCGGTCGCCAGTTTTCAGGTTGAAGTCAAACGGTGCTTACCATCTACACAATCATTGGACGTCTCCCCTTCCGAAGCAACTCGCCCTCAGCTTCTTGGGGGCAGACCCTCTTCTTGGCGTCGCCTGTGGTTGAGGGATAGCCCCCCTCCCTTGAGACCATGACACCACCGCTAATAACAGCGGCATAGCGTAGGCAACAAACCGTGCATATGAACTGTTCAAGACCACTAGCAAGGTTGGGTTCCAGGAGGGTAATAGCCCCGCAAACCAAGAAAGAAAGAATCATTGGATGGAACTACAGGATGGACTACTTTTTCAAGTAGATGTTGGACTTTCGTCGCCGCGTCCTGTTGAGCTTAGAAGGACGCCTCCACAAAAGTTACCCATGGAGGTGAAATGACCGGAATGTGGTGTGATGACGTCACTTCCTCCCTTTGCGAGTCTAGACGCTCCCAGCGTACCATTTCGTCCGGCTGGTCACATGTTGACAACTCCCCATGGACACAACCTTCAATTTCGTTTCTTTTTGAGTCTAGTTTGTTTTCCTTTTAGTTCAACATCCACTTTACCAAAAGGAAGATATGATCTCAGTGACCAGTCTTTCTAGGTTGTTTTTCTTTTCCCCTTTCCTTTCTTTACAATCTGTCTGTCGGTCTGTCTCCCCTTCACCTCTCTCTCTCTCTCTCTCTCTCTCTCTCTCTCTCACACACACACACACACTCCCTCTCTCTCTCCTTCATTGCGATGACAGAGTTCGCTTCGTTATTGCACTAACAAAAAGTCGACAAATAATTGGACTTTATCGTTTTGTAGGTTCTGCTCTTGATCTAGAATATTCATAAATATCACAGTCATTTCCGATTTGGAGTTCGCTACTACAGTAGTACCATAGTCGCAGGTTATAGTAATCCAGTCTAGCTTCTCCAGGGGTTCTTCCAAAACTAAATATAATATCAAGATGACAGGAAATCAGATAATATGCATCTTAGTTGTAGGCAGAGATAAAATGACGAGGTTGAATAACGTTATACCTTGTCCTTGTTTGAAGAAGGGGGTCGAAAGCAAAAAAAAATTGCTTTTCGTCGCTAACAGCACTTCTATCCTTGAAGCCAGCATAGCGCTCAAGGAGAAATTTATAAAAGATAGCGGTAAGAAGTAATAAACTAAAAAGGATGACCATTATTTTAAGACAGAGGTTTGCCTCCCATCATAAAAAATATTGTGTACCTCTGGGCCATAGGGGTATCACTGAAATCACTAAAGTAGTGACTGCATAAAACTTATGTCGTCAATAGGAGACAGACGTCGAAAGGGATGCAAACAGTGGAAGGAAGGAAAGAGGAGGAGGAGAACTGGGCGGAAGCGCAGGGAAAGACTAAAGTCAACATCACTTGTCGCTGAAAGACTTGGCAACGGATCTCTCGGCTCAGCAGGGATGTAGTCAGTCCTTTTTTGAGACCCTAATATTAACAGTCGATCAGTTAAGGGAAATATTTCCCCCCTTCATGATCAAAGAGTTAGTGGTACCAATGTGGCGGTCTCCGACATGAGTATTTGAGTATCGATGCTCCAGAAAAATGTGGGGGTACATGGCATACAGCGTGGAGAGGACGCACATTTTTCTTTTAGACATCGCATATATCAGAAGAGACAAGCGAACTAGATATAAAGGCTCTCCTTTCCTTTCCTAAATAATGCCAACAAAGTTGTTAACAGAAGGCGCTTGATGGAAACTTTTGTTAAAATGACAGTAGATGGTGTCCAAGAGGGGAAGGGAGGGAGAGGACGTCCATTAATATCAGACACATCTTGAAGGATAAGTAGGAGTTTGTTAAAGAAAAGGGAGTTGGAGAGAAGTGGAGTGGTGCAAGACCCTCCGACAATATCACCAACCGTGTCTCTATAACTCAATAACTGATCGACGTGAGTCAATGTTCGTTGGTTGACCAACACTTGATACCACAACACTGGATGATTTCGAACAGCGGCACCCGGTGGGAGCATGACCGCCATTGAAGGAGCGTAGGACTATGACATTCTTTAGATGATAAAGGAACCTATTATCCTTCTATCCTTGGAGACAATATCGTGTCTAAAAGATGGAGTCATGAAAGTGGAAAAGGAATTAAGGAGGATAACAGAAACGATGACTGACGCAGGTTCCCTGTAGTCATGTAAGTTGAAACTACACTTCATCCACAGTGTCGTCTTTTGGGAGTATAAGACAACCACGACTTGGCCTTGGAGGAGCTGTAAAGTGTCATCTGAATCCTATTTCTAGATACCACTTGCTAGCAAGTCTTGAAGCTTCCTTCTAGTGTCTTCTTGTGTAGGCCTCTGTCTTCGTAGATGAATGCCAACTGATTTATGCTCCAATGAAAATTATCCTTAAAGGTCATTATTATGTGAAGTTTGTTCATTGAGTAGAGTAAAATTTCTACGCCGCTTAAAATTCACCTCGTAAAACGAGCGCTGGAATCCTCTAAGAAGCTGTGTGGAAACGTCATATATACCAGGTGGTGGTTCACGGGTGTCATTCCCCTACGGCCGTTAGTGCCACACCATTCGGCATGTAGCCTTGTGTGCCAAGAGAACTTAGGGGCTACACTAGAACAAACCACACGTTCGTAAACTTTACAGTTTCGTCCAGGGTCGAATTTGGTATCCGTCGATGCATCCTTGAAGCACTTAAAATAGATCTCCCACTGACAAAGTCACACATTTTCTTTCGGAAGTTAGGGGTGTAGAATAAGGTGTAATATGTCCCTAGATTTCTTGTTTAAGAAGTAATGTCCCTAGACTTAGTTCCAACTAAATTTTCAGTGTGTACGTGAACTTGGATCTACAGATGGTGTGTTTGTACCGTACGCTTTTTTTCGTGATCGTGATATCAATATTTATTTTACTGATGCAAAAGTAAAGAGTGAGGATATTGCTCTCAGGAGCACTTTGTCACAGATGCAGTAGAATTAGTTATAGTGTTTATAAGAGGAGATTGAATTCTAGCCCCACCGATACTAGATCTGGTTATCGTAGTAGAATAAGTCTTTTGTACAGGAATTAGTTTAAGAAGTGAATTCAAGTTTCGTTGGTGCAATCAACAGTACAAGTTTTGTTATAAAATATCCTTACAAAGGTACTTTCCCAACCATTTCGCTGCGTTAGACGACTTGGATGCGTGAAACCTCCTCTGAAGTGAAAGGATTAACAATAAACAGAGTTATGTCAAAGCGGTGGTAGACGTGGAAGTACTATAGCAGGAGATGAAAGGGTTAACATATGCAAGAATAATCATAGTGGTAGTAATAGCAGTAGTAGCAGTAGTGGTAGTAAGAATAGTAATAATATGAGTAGTACTGGTATTATTAATTATTATTAATTATCATTATTATTATTATTATTATTATTATTATTATTATTATTAGTGGTAGTAGGAGTAGTAGTAGTAGCAGTAGTAGTAGTACAGCAGTAGTAGTAGTATAGCAGTAGTAGTATAGCAATAGTAGTAGTAGTAGTAGTAGTAGTAGTATAGCAGTAGTAGTATAGCAGCAGTAGTAGTAGTAGTATAGCAGTAGTAGTAGTAGTATAGCAGTAGTAGTAGTAGTAGTAGTAGTAGTAGTATAGCAGTGGTAGTAGTATAGCAGTAGTAGTAGTATAGCAGTGGTAGTAGTAGTAGTAGTATAGCAGTAGTAGTAGTATAGCAGTAGTAGTAGTAGTATAGTAGCAGCAGTAGTGGTATAGCAGCAGCAGTAGTAGTAGTAGTAGTATAGCAGTAGTAGTAGTAGGGCAGTAGTAGTGGTATGGCAGTAGTAGTAGTATAGCAGTAGTAGTAGTAGTAGTAGTAGTAGTAGTATAGCAGTAGTAGTAGTATAGCAGTAGTAGTATAGCAGTAGTAGTAGTAGTAGTAGTATAGCAGTAGTAGTAGTAGTAGTAGTATAGCAGTAGTAGTAGTATAGCTTTAGTAGTATAGCAGTAGTAGTATAGCAGTATAGCAGTAGTAGTAGTAGTATAGCAGTAGTAGTAGTATAGCAGTAGTAGTAGTATAGCAGTAGTAGTAGTATAGCAGTAGTAGTAGTAGTATAGCAGTAGTAGTAGTAGTATAGCAGTAGTAGTAGTAGTATAGCAGTAGTAGTAGTATAGCAGTAGTAGTAGTATAGCAGTAGTAGTAGTAGTATAGTAGTAGTAGTATAGTAGTAGTAGTATAGCAGTAGTATAGCAGTAGTAGTAGTAGCAGTAATAGTAGTAGTAGTAGTAGTAGCAGTATAGCAGTAGTAGTAGTAGTAGTATAGCAGTAGTAGTAGTATAGCAGTAGTAGTAGTAGTAGTATAGCAGTAGTAGTAGTATAGCAGTAGTAGTAGTATAGCAGTAGTAGTAGTAGTATAGCAGTAGTAGTAGTAGTAGTATAGCAGTAGTAGTAGTAGTAGTATAGCAGTAGTAGTAGTAGTATAGCAGTAGTATTAGTATAGCAGTAGTAGTAGTATAGCAGTAGTAGTATAGCAGTAGTAGTAGTAGTAGTAGTAGTAGTAGTAGTAGTAGTAGTAGTAGTAGTAGTAGTAGTAGTAGTAGCAGCAGCAGCAGTAGTAGTAGTAGTAGTAGTAGTAGTAGTAGTAGCAGCAGTAGCAGCAGCAGCAGCAGTAGTAGTAGTAGTAGTAGTAGTAGTAGTAACAGCAGTAGCAGCCGTAGTAGAAGAAACTGGTAGCTAAGGTGAGGGAGGTTGGACACCAGTTTGGGAAAGGAGAAAGGAATGTTGGGCAGTCCCTGCCTTGTCTGTCTGTCTGTCTACCTTAATCTTTCTACTTATCTGCCTGTCTATATGCATATGTATGTATGTATGTATGTATGTATGTATGTATGTATGTATGTATGTATGTATGTATGTATGGCTGGCTATGGGCGTTGTTCCGCTGCGTTGTGGCGCGCCGTGGTGTGCCTCGTCTCGCCGCCTCGTACACCCGATATATTCGATTACGTCCGCTTCTCTTGCCGATCTTCCATATCATCAGTGTCTGTCTACATCCTCCTTTCATTTCCCCTCTTTTCCTTTGCCTGCATCGTCGTCATGGTCGTCGTCGTCGTCGTCATCATCATGTTACCATCAGTGTCTACTACATCAATGTCTACATCCTCCTTTTATTTATCTTCTTTTTCCCTTGCCTGCATCGTCGTCGTCATCGTCATTTCCATCACCATTATCAACAACTATCATTACTGCTGACGCTACTAACTGATAGTGATGATTTTGTCACTACTAATCATAATAATACTTACAAGTGTTCATACTACCAGAAACTGTTACTACCTGTTGTCTATACTACCGCACACGAAACTATCATCACTATCATGACTGCCCTCACAGACACAAGTACCACTGTGCACACTCTCACCGCTCATATTGTTACCAATTTTCCAGGTCGTCCTTACATTGTCTTCAAGTCTATTTCCATACCCTTTTTTATCTTTATTTCAACTGCTTGTTTTTTATTTATTTCTATTTCATTTATTGATTTATCTATTTTCTATTTATCTTCTTTCTTATCTATTTATCTGTTTATCATATCTTTTTAAGATTTCTTCGTTTCTCTTGCACGAATTCTTCACCTGCCGGACGCAAAAAAAAATACGCAACATTTTACTGTTCACTGTTCAAAGTCTGCACTACTCCCTACCTCCCTCTGCCCCTTCCCTTCCTGTTCCCTCTTCTTCTTAATTCCTCCTTCCTTTTTCTATGTTTCCTTATTTTCTACGCCTCTTTCTTATCTCCTCCTCCTCCTCCTCCTTGTCTTCTTCCACTCCTTTACCTCTTCCCCCTCTCTCTCCTTCCTCACCTCTACTCTCCCCTCCCATTTTCACCCTTCCTTTTACCAAGTATTCACATCCTCTACGCCCCTTTCTCCTCTCCTCCTCCTCCTCCTCCTCCTTCTCTTCTTCGTCCACCCTGCTCCGTTTCCCGCCCTTTCCTCCTAATGACGTCACACTTTATTTCCCTCTACTTTCAGACTAATTGCCACGGGGAGGGCGCCCGCTTTCCTTTATCGTCACCTTCTCTCGGAGTTGTCCACCTATCCACATTTATCTTTCGTTCTTCTAGATGCCCTTTAACAAGAACTGCCAATCATCGCAAGAAAAATATATATAATCCCTTTCCTGGACCGTAAAGAGGAACAGAAGTGGATGGGAAAGAGAAAGGAAGGGGGAGGAGGAGGTCGAAAGGGGGAACTATGAAAATACGGGACAAAAGAGAGAGAGAAAGAGAAAGAGAGAGAGAGAGAGAGAGAGAGAGAGAGAGAGAGAGAGAGAGAGAGAGAGAGAGAGAGAGAGAGAGAGAGAGAGAGAGAGAGAGAGAGAGAGAGAGGGAAAATATGAACGAAGAGGCCGAAGAGGCATAAAACGGAAGCACAAAGGACTGGGAGAAAAAAGGGACGCAGCACAGCAACAGGTACAAGAAGAGAAGAAGAATCGAAGAGAGAAGAAGGGAAGAGAGATGAGGAATTGAAGAGAGAAGAAGGGAAGAGAAAAGAGGAAGAAGAACAAGCGTTGGCAAAAGAAAAGAAATGAGAAGGGGAGGATGAATGATGGGACATGAAAAAAGAAAGGACACGGCTTTAGGGCAACAAGGAATAATAAGAGATATTAAAACTGTTGATGAAAGTAGAAACAATGTGAAGGGAGGAGGGTGTGCACAGTACGCTGGCCTGCCTTTGAAATTGTGGAAGTGATGAAAAAAAGTAAAGACTCAGTGCGTGACCCGGGGAGCTGAAAATAAAAAGAGAAAGTTAGAGATTGAGGAGGACAGAGAGAGATAGAGAGAGAGAGAGAGAGAGAGAGAGAGAGAGAGAGAGAGAGAGAGAGAGAGAGAGAGAAAAGAGAGATGAAAATAGAGAAAAAAGAGAGAACAAGAGAAAAAGAGAAAGAGAGAAAAAAGAGAAGAAAAGGACAATAATAGAGAATAAGAGAGAACGAGAGAGAAAAAGATAAAGAGAGAAAGAGGGAAAGAGAGAAAAAAGAGAAGAAAAGGACAAGAATAGAGAATAAGAGAGAACGAGAGAGAGAAAAAGATAAAGAGAGAAAGAGAGAAAGAGAGAGAGAGAGAGAGAGAGAGAGAGAGAGAGAGAGAGAGAGAGAGAGAGAGAGAGAGAGAGAGAGAGAGAACAATATCCAGAAGCAGAGTCGTGCATCCATGGTAGACGAGGGCGTCGATGACTGACCGCCGTAGCAAAAGAAGAGGAGAGAGAACCAAGAGGTGAAAAGAAAGAAACAGGAAATGAGAAAATTCTTGGCAAACAACTCTTGAAGCGGCCCCGTACGATCAATATGACTGACACAATCTATTGACTCAATACTATTGTCCTTCTCACATGGTTCGACAATGCTATCTTCATATTGTCATAAATATTGTGCAATATTATTATGCTGGCACCATTATAGGATGTTTGTAAACAATTAGAGAGAGGAGCAAACCGGAGGCAAGAAACAGGAGAGAATAAGTAAAGAAAGAAAGGAAACACAGTAAGTAAAGTAAAGATCAGATATCCGATAAGAGAAGGAAAA
>NC_134810.1:34723517-34738517 GCF_046742065.1 Oratosquilla oratoria
GTCTGTCTTTGTATGTCTGTATATGTCTGTTTTTGTGTGTCTGTCTATATGCCTGTTTGTCTGTGTCTGTCTAAGTCAGACTATCTGCCTAAATATCTGTGTATATACATGTGTCTGTGTGTGTCTGTTTGCCTGTGTCTTTCCGTCAGGATCTGTCTTTTTGCCTGTGCCTGTCTGCCTGCCTCTGTTTACCTGTGTCATTGCATGTCTGTCTGTGTCTATTTGTGTCTGTCTGTCTCTGTCTGTGTGTGTCTGTTTGTCTGCTTATCTATGGCTGCCTATGTCCTCCTGTCTGTTTGCCTGTGTCTGTCTATATCTACCTGTCTGTGTCTTTCTGCCTGGGACTTTGTCTGTCTGCATCTGTCTCCGTCTTTTTTGTCTGTCTGTGTTTGTAACCATCTCTATGTGTTTGCGTCTAAGTGCGTAGGTTTGTCTGTATCTATGTCTGCCTATCTATATCTTCCTGTGCCTGAGTCAGACTATGCCTTTGTCTATTTGTCTGTGTCTATCTACATATGTCTGCATTTGTCTTTATGTATGTCTGTATATGTCTAATTGTGGTTGTATATGTGTTTCTCCATCTATGACTATCAGGCTGTGTGTGTGTGTTTGTCCGTCTGTGCATTTCTGTCTGGCTACGTTTATCTATGTCTGCATGTTTGTGTGTGCCTCTGTCTGCCTCTGTATGTCTGTGTGTCTCTGTCTGCCTGCACCTATTACTGTATATGCCTGTCCTTCTGTGACGGACAGGTTGTGTCTATATATGTGTGCGTGTTTCTGTGTCTGCCTAACTGTCTGTGTTTGCCCGTCTATGCCTGTATGTTTGCCTGGCTCCGTTTATCTGTCTATATTTGTGTGTCTGTGTATCTGTCTGTCTGCCTACCTGTCGCTGTATGTCTGTCTGTGTGCCTCTATTTGCGGATGTCTATTTTACTCTCTGTGTCTGTATGTGTATCTATATATGTCTGTTTTTATGTCCCTATCGGTCCATGTCTACCTTTGCCAAATTGTCTGTATGTCTGTCTGTCTGTCCGAGCCTGCATGTTAGTATCTGTCTACCAGTATCTACCTGTTTACATCTATCTATGGCTCTCTGGCTGTGTCTATCTGTGTCTCTGTCTGTCTGCCTGTTTCTATGTCTGTATTTGCGTCTATATATTTGTGTTTGTCTATCGAGGTCTCCCTGCCTATGTCTTTCTGTCACTTTCTCTGTCTTTCTGTGTTTGTGTCTTTCTGTGTCTCATTTGCCTGGCTGTCTGTGTCTGTCTGTTTATGGTTGTTTGTGTCAGTACGTGTATGCCTGTGTCTGCTGGTGTGGTGTCTGTGTCTGCCTGTCTATTTTTGTGTTGGTCTGCCTTTCTGTGTCTGTGTTTATGTCTGCTTTTCTGTGTTCATCTATGTCTTTGTGCGCGAGATTTTGTCTGCCTGTCCGTCTGTTTGTCTGTTTTATTTAGAGTACAAAATTGGAGATTCAAAGCTCTCCCCATTGGAATCAAATATTCCAGCTCTACAAGAGGTACAATCTCCCTCCAATAGTAAAGATATACGCAAATCTTACGTATGGGATACTGTGGAGGTGTCTACACAAACTCTACAAACATTGCAGAACTCGACACAGAGTTTTAAGAAAAAAAAAATAAACAAATAAAATAAAATAAAATTGATTTTTTTTAGACCCCTAAATGTGAGGAAACTTTTGAAGGTTTGAATTTACTACTGACAAGCAAAACCGTCTTACAAACCCAATTCATTCACCGATGTCAATAACATCGCAATGGGAGCTGCTCTCATGCAAAAACATAACGATTGGTTGCACCCTAACTCATAAATCAGTGTAAGGAATTACAAAGGAACTAAGAAATCACAGTACTCCAACTCCATTAGTGAATGTTAGTGCTTAAGATATGCTTTGCTCAGTGCAATTATAATTAGCCTACCACAGCTAATGGCGGGTGACGCGTATCCTACTACCTGGCATCCTATTTGGGTAAGCGCGTTGGGAGGTTCCGCTAAAATAGATCAACCTCGTAGTCTGCAGCTTGAAGCAAAACAGCCTTATTAAAAAACAAAGATTTAGTGCTATATACAATCGTTTGACGATCAACCTTGAACCATGAACGATCATCGTTGAGCGACAATCGCACCAAGTAAAACGTTCCTTTAGCCGTAATAGAGGCGGCCAGACACTTCGAGTCCAACTTGAACTATGCACCTCCACAATTAATTATCATAACCCTCGTCAGACTCGTTGGAGTTTGACGCTCCTGGAGTATACTCCACAAAGGGAAGGAAATACGTGGTGGCTGGTACAATCTCCCGATGCATCAGTTTTAAGGAGGGAGGTGTCACGCCCACGTATTGGCACTGAGTCTGTGAGAGTGGGCGTGTCTTGCGATCAAATTCATATGCAAAAGTGTCCGAAAGTTCCTGCATGATTTCTCGACGGATCCCCACTATCTCGAACGGTCAGACTTGTGCACGGAATATGTAAAGGAATATATGTTAGGAAAATAATGCAACTTCATCTGATCTAGTTTTGTCGTTTCCGTATTTTGGGAAGGATAATGATTATCCTCATAGTAATAATAAAACTTTTTGCATCCAACACCGGGGGGTCGTGATTTCATATTAACCTTCTTGTATTTCACACCTTAAATACTGGAACCAGACAGATGTTGGCTATGGAAGTTATTAAGGACTTTATCAAATTTCACATTATGATGAGTAACCCTATTCCCACGTATTCAGTTGTGGGCTAATACCCACTATCTGGTATGACATACATACATACATATGCCGAAAGCTTTTTACCCCTTACACGGGAGGTAGCCAAAAAACAAAAGCATAGAAACCAGTCCCACCCATTCCATCCCCTACATACTCCACTCCCCTCTTCCCTCTTCCCTCCCACTTATCTGGTATGACGATGTAACAAGATACAAGTATGACCCAGCAGACAAAACCCTCCGCACTCACACAAGTAGATAATTATTGTAATTATCCCTCTTTCTCTCTGAGGGGAATGTGTCTAACCCCTGGCGATCTTATTGTATTACATGCCCCCTGTTTATAACCTACTAGGAACCGGAGTTACTAAGACAATCCTCTCGAAGGAAAACATTATAAAAAAGAATCGGGAGAAGTAACGCGACCTTTCTGGAGTACACCACTCGATTCCCGGGGCGGCAGAGCTGGATTCCTTACAGGTTCTCCAACAGATGTCCCAGATTTCACCCCCAAATAGCTGGTTGCGGCCTGTTCCCGTCTAACGCTCAGTGGTGGCTGCTCATTACTGCCTATAACCCAGTAACGGCTCATTCCTGGCGCTGTTTATTTCTGCCCATGACCCTAAAAGACTCTGTTGTTAAAGACTTGAAGATTTCTGTTGAAGACTTTGTCCCTGTTCTCCCGGGCGCCGACACCCCCCCACCCCGTCGTACAACGAATCTACTCATCACCACCACCACCACCTATCTCAACCCTCGAGGACTCTCCCGACGTCTTCTATTTCCTGCCACCTGCTCCAAGCCCCTACTACATTGGGTATCCATTGTTATATATTTTTTATAGATAGATTTTTGCAGACTTGTTTTGGCCCCTCGCTCTCTCTCTCTTTACTAATTTCCGTGTGTTGTTGAGTGTTAAAGTGTTGATGTGTTAGGTTTAAAGGAGTATCAAACCTCAAAAAACACAAGGAATTCCTCTTCTTTCACTGATATCCTGAGCTGTCTCGCTCGCCTTCCAGCCAAGGGCATTGTATCCAAACCTCTTAATTACTGTCGACTAGCTAGAAATAGCCAAAGGCGTAACACACTCTACCTGTGTATGTCTGTCTGCTTCTCTGTGTTTGCCGTTCTATGTCTGTGTCTTCCCATCTGTATCTAAGCTTTTTTCTACGTCTGTGTTTGTGTCTTTCTGTGTCTGCCTATATCTACCTGTGTCTGACTGTGTCTGACTGTGGCTTTCTTGGCTATCTATAATTATATATGTCTATCTGTGTCTATGTCTATCAGTTTTTCTGTGCTTGTATGTGTGTCTCCCTATCTGTCTGTCTGTCTGTCTACATGTCTATCAGTCTCTTTGTCTGTGTTGTTCTGTCTGCCTGTCTATGTTTGTCTCTGCCCGTCTATGTGTCAATGTTCTTCAGCCTGTGTCTGAGTATGACAGTCTGTGTCTGTGTCTATCTGTATTTATCTATGTAAGTGCATGCATGTGTGTCTATGTGTTCAAGTAGATCAAGGGCTTTAACAAAGGTGATGCAGACAAGGTCATCATATTAAGACAATTGGGTAGGACTCGCAGTAATGGGCTTAAATGGTACGAACCTAGATTTAAGATGGATATAGTTGGTTTATTAATAGAGTGGTCAATGAATGGAACAGACTTAGTAACCATGCAGTGAGCGCTGAAACTATTGGTTGCTTTACGAGAAGATTAGATAACTTTATGGATGGGGATGATAAGTGGTAATGGACATGGAACTGCCGAGTGTAGGCCTTATGGTCTCTTGCAGTCTCCTTCATTCCTATGTTCTGTTCTGTGCCTGTCTTCCTGTGTCTGAGTGGTTGTGTGTGTCTGTATACGTCTCTCTATCTGTGACTGTCTTTTTGAGTCTGTCTCTGCATATCTAGGTTTTTGTGTCTGTCTGTCTGTGCCTGCCTGAATTTGACTGTCTTTGAATAACCGAGCAGTATGTTTTTATCTACGTCTTTATATCTGTGTGTGTCTACGTTTGTGTCTGTCTGTGCTTCTCTGTCTGTGTGTCTGTATTTCTGTCTGTGTATGTTTGCCTTCAATGATTTGTCTGAATAACCAAGTTTGCCTCTGTGTCTGTGTTTGTCTGTATCCATCTACCCATATCCCTCTCTCTTTGTGTGTGTGTGTGTGTGTGTGTGTGTGTGTGTGTGTGTGTGTGTGTGTGTGTGTGTGTGTGTGTGTGTGTGTGTGTGTGTGTGTGTGTGTGTGTGTGTGTGTGTGTGTGTGTGTGTGTGTGTGTGCGTGTGTGTGTGTGTGTGTGTGGACCGACAAGAAGCAAAGATAGCCGCCAGCCGTACTTTGTGCTGACCACTGAGAACATCCTAACAGACTTGGCTGCACCCGAATGTTTAGGTAGTTGCGGTCGCCAGTTACTCCGTTTTTCGTTGTCGATTTTAATAACACAGACGAGTGTTGCGAGAACTCAGAATCTGGACTTTCGTAGATCCTATTTTGAAGGTTTTGGGGAGAATGTATAAGTAGGTAGGAGGTGACAGGAGTGACTGTTAGACATTGACTATCGCTCCAAGAGCGATTAATAGGTGGGAGGGAAGGAACTCCCGGTTTGCAGCCGAGGTGGTTCAATCGCGAGACCGATACCCGCTGTTTAGTGCAAGAAAAAAAAAAAAAAAAAAAAAAAAACGGGTCTTCCCTATAGTAGAGGGCGAGACGGTAGGAGACGGAAAGGCGGGATGGTGGTGGTGGTGGTGGTGGGGGGTTAAGGATATCGAAGGGACTATGACCGAGGATGTGCGTAGGAGGGTGAAGACGCTTGAGAGGACGGTGAAGCGTGAGAGTCCGGGCGGCTAGACTGCTGCAAAAAGAATCCCAAGGATTTCATCGGGTACATGAGCAGCCAGAAATCAATGGAACAGGGCGTCGAACCCCCTTACAAGACAGTCGTGGAATGATATATGTCTTGGACATGGACATGTGTCAAGGTCTTCGCGAGAGATGGTGACGTCGGCTCGGCTTCATGAGCGGACCCGGTGTTGGGACGCTTCCAGACCACTGGAAAGTATTCGCTGCACACCAGAAGAGATCTGCGTCGAGCAATGGCCTGTTCAACAAACCTCCGGAGTAGCCTGAAGAATGCCTCACATGACCACAATTCATTGCCTCCCCGGCACACACCCACGCGCGCCCACACAAACACGCACACGCACACACACACACACACACACACCTTCCTTCCTTCCCCTCGTCTTTCTCAGTATATATGTCGCACCACTTTCACTCGCATTGTATCCACCTTTAAGCGATTATGTTTTACCTTCCTTTCCGCCATTTGTTCAGATTGTTTGATTCTCTCTTAGATATCGTCACTCCGATCTTTCATCGTTTGTCTCTTCCAGCCCATTTCTTCCCGCTCCAGTTCACGACCTCGTTTCTGTTTCTTCCAGCCATTAGTTTCACTTGGAATGTACTATTGTAACTGCATGTTTTCCATTTTTCCACGTGTCCTCTCTTTTCTATGTTAATTTTCCTTCCTTCTCACACTCATATCGTAGTACAAATGTCACTACAATCTTTTTTACCCCACCTCATGTGTACTGTGTGTATATATATAGATATATATATATATATATACATATATATATATATTTTTTTAACAAATATATATATATATATATATACATGGAAATAAACGAATGAATAGCTGTAGGAAACAGATGTTACCATGCCCTGGCATCTATAATGAAGAGTCGGACCATCAGCAGAAGAACGAAATAAACGAATGAATAGCTGTAGGAAACAGATGTTACCATGCCCTGGCATCTATAATGAAGAGTCGGACCATCAGCAGAAGAACGAAATAAACGAATGAATAGTTGTAGGAAACAGATGTTACCATGCCCTGGCATCTATAATGAAGAGTCAGACCATCAGCAGAAGAACTAAGATAACAGCATATAACATTGTAATAAAACCAACAGTCCTGTACGGATGTGAGACATGGACACTGACAAAAGAAAGGGAGAGACTGGAAATTTTTTAAAACAATATCCTGAGAAGAATCCTCGGCCCAGTATATGATGAAGAAGAAGGGAAATGGAGACGAAGAAATAACAGGGAAATTAGAGATCAGACTCGGCAACCGTACATTCAGGATGAAATACGGGGAAGAAGAGCAAGGTGGGCTGGACACTGCGTACGAATGGAGGCAGACAGACTACCAAAGAAGGTGATGGAAGGAAGAGTGGAGGGCAGACGACCAGTAGGGAGACCCAGGTACAGATGGATGGATGGAGTAAAGAAGGACGTGGAGAGGGTGG
Source organism: Oratosquilla oratoria (assembly GCF_046742065.1). Lineage (NCBI taxonomy): Eukaryota > Metazoa > Arthropoda > Malacostraca > Stomatopoda > Squillidae > Oratosquilla > Oratosquilla oratoria. The sequence continues at coordinate 34,730,549 of NC_134810.1, forward strand.
CACCAAGAGAGGACTGGAAGGAATTGGCAGAGGATAGAACCATCTGGAGAGGCATAGTGAAAGCGGTGAAGGGCCGTCCGGCCTGACAACCAACAGAGTAAGAGTAAGAGTCATTAAAGACATTGACAGACTGGAAAAAGTACAACGGCGAGCCACAAAACTGATTCCAAATATCAAAAATAAATCATACGAAAATCGACTAAAACATATGAATCTGTTTTCCCTAAAAAAAAAGCGTAGACTCAGAGGTGACTTGATACAGGTCTTTAAGATTTTAAAGGGAATTGACAACATCAAAAGTGACAAAATTTTCACATTGAATGAGAATCGGACAAGAAACAATGGTCTCAAACTGTCCGGAAATAGATTCAATTTGGAAGTAGGTAGAAATAACTTTGCCAACCGTGTAGTTAATGAATGGAATAAACTTCCTGCACAGGTAGTGCAATGTAGTTCAGTTCGAAGCTTTAAGAATCATTTAGATAAACACCTAAGCAAGATGCTGTAATGATTATAATTTATTTTATATTATTTGTTTTTGTTTTGTTATCATTTGTCTGTCTGATTTTCATTTATTATTAGTTATATGTCAATTTATTATTATTTACTATTTACCTGTTTGTTTATTATTTAACTATACCTATGCATTCATTTATGTATTTTATTTGTTATTTACATTATTATAGTTTTTATTTACTATTTAATTATCATTATGATTTTTTTCGCATCCGACCTAGATACGGACCAAAAGGTCTCCTTTCGGCATACTCCGCCTTTGTAAATCCTTTTATATATATATATATATATGTCTGTGTGTGTGTGTGTGTGTGTGTGTGTGTGTGTGTTATGTGTGTGTGTGTGTGTGTCTGTGTGTGTGTGTGTATGTATGTATGTATGTATGTATGTATGTGTATATATATATATATATATATATATATATATATATATATATATAAATATATATATACATATATATATATATAAACATATATATATAAATATATATATAAATATATATATATACAGTATATATATATATATATATATATATATATATATATATATATATATATATATATGAGTGAAGGGTGAGTTCGGTAAAGGTAATGGGCAAAGACGGATTGGCATAATAAATGTAAATGCAGTAAAGGGTAAGATGGATAGAGTATTTAAGGGATTTGTTGAATGTGGAGGAGATATGAGAGGGATTGGTTGTGGCTGTCGGAGATGCTAGGAAAATGACAGTGATGGAAGAGGAGATGACAAGGTTTTAGGAACAGTTGGGGTACAAAGAGCACTGTAAAGTGATGAAAGAAGGTCAGGCACCTGGATTAGATGGGGGTCAAGTGAACTGTTTGACAAAGGGAGAAACAACTATAATGGACTGGTTTGTGAGGTTGTTTAATGTGTGGCCAAGGAAGGCTGGAGGAGTGTTTCTATAGTTCTACTATTAAAAGGAAAAGGGAGAAATGTAAATGTAGTAGCCTGTTAAGAGTATTTGGAATATAGGAAGGTGTTAACTAAGAGGATAAGGAAGGGAACAGAGGAAAAACATTGTGGGTTTAGGAAAGGAAGAGGGCACGTGAATCAAATTTCCGTAGCAAAAGGTAAGGATTTCTTGGGCTTTTATGGATCTCGAGAAGGCATATGACAGGGTTAACAGGAGAATATTGTGGGATGTGTTGTAGACACATAGGATAGAGGGAAGGCTGTTGAAGGTGAGGAGCCTACGCCAGGAGGCGCGTATTGTGGAAAACAGAGGTGGATGAGGTGACCTTCAGGAGAAGACCGAGAATGAAATGGGTGGATGAGGTGAAGGGGACCTTGTATACAAGTAGAAATGTCTGTTGAGTGAAGAAGAGAGAGGGTAAGAGATAAATGTAACCGGAGAGCGGTTGTGAATGAATGATAAATTGGCGTTGTCCGAAGAAACTTTTTCTTGCCTGACCTATAAATTCTTGGTGGATGAAGGAGGGGAGAGTCGCTTTATAATAAAGCAGTGGGAGCATCAAACCAGTTTCGGCTGTCGGGCCATGGTGTGGAGATGCTGTGTCATGCTATATCGCTTCTGACCCAGGCAGTGAGCAGGGGATAGTTTCACTAATTTTAATTAAGCCAACCCATATTCCGTTTGATGAAATTTGCCTGTTAAAGGGACCGGCGGTGGTTTTCCCTTGGGTCATTATAGACTTTTGTTTCTGCCTATACAGCCATACAATAAAAAAAAATCTACTGGCAAATGAGTTAATCTATTATATTTATCATGCTAAATGTAGTTTAATCACATCTCAGAAACACAAGGAAAAATGTGTAATTCCAGTTCAATTGTGATTTTTTTTCCTTTATCATTTATCTATAATTTTTTATTACTAGCAGGTCCTACAAGACGTGCCTGCAAGAGGCAGCACCACTGTCCGGGAGAAGACGGAGAAGACGTTGGAGAAGACATAGACATAAGACACCGCAAAGGCGCCAAGCAATCCTCACCTCCGCAAGGAAATGCGGCCCCGAGGAAACTGTGCCTGATCTCCGGATCGATCTCTGAGACTCATTCTATCCTTTCGCTCACTTTCTACCAACCCGTGTCCTCTTTTTTTTTTTTTTTTTACATACAATTGAGTATTCCGGTGCCTGTTCTCCCACACTCCTCTTTTAACCCGAGACATATAAAAAAGAGGCCCATACACATAATTTTACCCCACATACACAAAGTTAAAAAAAATCACACATACCCATCAAGTGCAACACATGCTACACGTGGGTCCACCTCGCATGCATCACACTTGACGACACAAACCAGGACACAAAGTTGGAGTTACAACCACCACATAACATACGAGTACGCACACACACCGGCTTGCTGGTGTAGTGGTACCGCGCTAGACTGTGAATTCGGCGGTCTGAGTTCGAGTCTCCGCCTAGTGTTGAAAAACATCACAACTGATGGGCAAGGAGTTGGAGGCGTGCCTGAATAAAGTTACAGTATTACTCATAGATCGGGCCGTATATGACCTCAAGAGTTTTCATTGATTACGAGTCCAACACGTGATCCAAGACAGCACAAAAACATACTTTGAACATGATTCAAATAAACATCGCCATTACCACCAACACACAAAGCTGCTTCAATTCCTATGTAAAAACAACTTACACATGGCACCAGTCCAGGAAAATAAGCTAACGTCACAATCCATATACCCACTTTCAATGAATACACAGCAGTTAAAGAAGGCAACACTCAACACAAAAATGGAATTACAACACTGATACACAACTGCATCCCTTTCTAAGAAATAAGTATATAAATAGATAAAGGAATGACTAAATACATAAGCAAATAATAGATAAATTAAAGAGCAGACAAATACTGTAGATATGTACAATAAATAGATAACAAACTAAGCTGAAATAGAATAGAGTAAGATAAAATTAAGTTAAATTAAATAGAATAAGAATTAGATTAAGTTAAATCAAACTAAATAATAGTATAATTACTCCAGACAACCACGAATTAAATAAACATTCTATAGTACAGTTTTTCTCAACCTTTCGAGTTTTGTGGGCACCCTACACCGACTTGTATATTCAGGGGCTCCTTTGATAAAGGATAAGATAGGATTTAGTCATCATACATTTGTATGTAATAATTGTTAAAAGGTTTCCTTTTCACAGAAATTGGTGCTTATTATTTTTCTTTTGACAAATATGACACAAAAAGAAAAGAAAAAGAAACCAGTGTATGCTTATGAAATGGAAAATAAATTAACATGTTGAATTCCCCGTCCCGCAGACCCCTTGGTAGGTTTCTTTGCCCCCCCCCCTTGGGGTCCCCGGACCCCCTGGTTGAGAAACAATGCTGCATAGTCAAATCGAATGGCCAAACATTTCCATTGGAAAATAATAGGCCCCGCTTTTGATACACATACGACCTGCGTCTCATCAAATATCTGAGAGTGAAGGTCAACAAGAAAAGTAAACATAGTGACAATAAAATCAGTTGCAAACACTGGCTTTGGACGTAATAAAACTAATCACTGTCTACAGAAAGAACCACATTTGACTGCGTTTCCTCGCCATGGTTCCAAACAGGCAGGAAAATATAGATTCCTTACAAACTATACAAAATAATGCATTGAGCATAATAACAAGATGCTCCCAAACTATCCCAATAGAGCATCTGCACACAGAAAAAAAAATCCCTGTAGAACGTCACATAAAAATGACAGGTACACAATTCTATGCAAGAGCCTTCAATCCTATTCCTCCATCTCATTACAATATATAAATACAACCAACTGAACGCGATGAGAAAACACACCTGCATCACATTACTCGAAGATCTAAAACAACCTACACCACAAAACACATTCATGCAGACATATTTACACTCAAATCATAAAATTAGCACTCAAAGATTTTCATCAAATCCCTTCAGACATTAGACACCTCACCTACTAATATATATATAATATATGTATATATATACATATGTATATATATATGTATATATATATATATATATGTATATATATATATATATATTGATAAGTATTTTTAGACAAATTATTTGGATGATGGAGAACATAAACACAGGGGAAGGCTCGGAACCCTAAACACTAACGTTTCGTTCGCGTAGAACTTCTTCAGAGAGTGTATGTAGAACTGCAATTGAAGTTTATGTACTAAATCTAATTATCTTTTCGAACACTTGGGAAAGGTCGTTTTTCTGGCGTGCTTTAGAATTAAAATACTAGTTTCTTTAGCTAAATTGATAAACCTTCCTCGATGATTCGATGAATTATTAGTTGAAATATAAACGACATAAAAGCACATAGGACATCTAATTCTTTAGTAGTTCATGCGGAAAAATTCGATCATTTACCAAACTGGAGAGAAGCTGAAGTGCTACATAAAGGTTTTGATAAATTCACTAGAAGAATTGTTGAATCAGCATATATTTCAACTAATAATTCATCGAATCATCGAGGAGGGTTTATCAATTTAGCTAAAGAAACTAGTATTTTAATTCTAAAGCACGCCAGAAAAACGACCTTTCCCAAGTGTCCGAAAAGATAATTAGATTTAGTACATAAACTTCAATTGCAGTTCTACATACACTCTCTGAAGAAGTTCTACGCGAACGAAACGTTAGAGTGTTTAGGGTTCCGAGCCTTCCCCTGTGTTTATGTTCTCCATCATCCAAATATATATATATATATAATCACGAAGACCCCACAGTCGGAATAAAAGGAAACTTAGAAGAAAGCATAACTTCTATATTTCGGCTAATAGCTATAGCCCTCTTCAGGAAAGTACAGGTTACAAGAATTTACAGAGACATAAATACAGACCTTTTGTCATCTTTTGTTGGCCAATTTTCCAACTCTCACATTAAAAAATCATTAGATTTAATTTCCAAAATTAAGAGTGTCAATATACAGGATGCCAAGTTACTCAGTCTTGGACATAACCTCTCTCTTTACTAACATCAATGTTGAGGATGTTCTTACAATTTTAGAAACCAGACTGCAACCGTTTCAGGACAATTTCCTCCTTCCAGTCAACAAAATCATTAATCTAGTTCGCCTTTGTGCTTCCTCCAATGTCTTTTCTTTCCAGGACCAATTCTTTAGACAGAAATTCGGTTGCAGCATGGCTTCTAATTTATCTCCTATTTTGGCCAACTTGTACATGGAGTACTTTGATTGTACTCTGTTACCCGCCATCAAACCGCCTGGGATGATTTGGTTCCGTTAAGTTGATGACATTTTCTCAGTGTGCGATGATAGGTGGGGTGCGTTCGAGGTATTTCTGGACAAGTTGAACCAATTATCCCCTAACATCAAATTCAAAACAGAATGGGAAGGTCAACAGATCCCTTTCCTAGACATTTTAATTAGAGGGATTGATGGAAAATTATTTCTTTTACAGTTTATAGGAAACCCACCCATTCAGGCAGTTATCTCCACTTTTTCAGCAATCATACCGACAAATGTCAAGAAGAGTGTTGCCTCCGGCCTTTTTCTGAGAGCTTTAAGGATTTGTAGTCCTAGATTCGTGGACTGGGAGATTGACCTCATCAAAAGGCAACTTTTGAAGTTGGCATACCCGTCCTGGACCAAGCCCTCGGCAAGGCTAGAGCCAGCCACCATAAAATTTTAGTTCCCACCACACAACCCTCTTTCAAAGGTGTTTTAAAAATCCCATATTGTAACTCCATCAGTCCTTCTTTTGAATTAATACCCAACAACCGTCTCACAGTTGCCTACCATTACCCTAACACTGTACACAAACAAATTGTTAATGTTCATCAAAGGTTAGGGAACTGAGGTCCCAGGAGCGTATAGCCTTCCTTGTAAAGATTGTGATTAAGTGTACCTTGGTCAGATCGGAAGGAATCTTAATACCCCACTCCCTCACCATCTTGACCCCGCTTCCCTTCTGATCTCACACCTCTACCCACACACACCCTCCCCTCTGACTCCGCCCTGAGCGGCGGATTGTTATGTTTTTAGCTCTGCGTGTTTCCCTTCTACTCATATCTCAATTGTATTTATGTCTCTGTAAATTCTTGTAATCTGTACTTTCCTGAAGAGGGCTATAGCTATTAGCCGAAATATAGAATTTATACTTTCTTCTAAGTTTCCTTTCATTCCGACTGTGGGTTCTTCGTAATTATAATTTACGAATGTGCCACTACATTTTGTCCAAGTGATATATATATATATATATATATATATATATATATATATATATATATATATATATATATATATATTATATATCATATATTATATATATATCATATATTATATATATGTATATATATATATATATTATATATACATAATATATGTATATATATATAATATATTATATATATATATATATATATAATATATATTATATATATATATATATGCATATATATATACATATATATACATATATATATATATATATATATATCAAATCAGCTGTCCTGAGTCCACTGCTGAGCAAAGGCCTCCTTCATAGCATTCCATGATTCACACGACCGCGCCTTCCTCTGCCACGTCACTCCTGCAAACTTCTCAATCTCGTCTCTCCACCTTCGGTCTGGTCTCCCTCTTCCACGCATCCTATCTCGCGGCGTCCACTCAGTAACACATTTGCTCCATCGTTCATCAGTCGTTCGCGTTAACTTACCTGCCCAATTCCACTTCCTCTCTTTTACCGCCTCCACAATATCTTTCACTCTAGTCTGCTCTCCCATCCAACTTGCTCTCTTTCGGTCTCTCAGCGTTATTCCCATCATTGATTTCTCCATTCTCTTCTGTGCTGTCCTTAGTTTTGTTTCCATCGCCTTCGTTAGTTTCCAAATCCCACACCCATAGATTATTGCTGGTTGAATGCATTGATTGTAAACTTTACGTTTCAAACATAAAGGTAGAGAGCCTCTCAGGATTTTATTATACTTACAAAACACTTTCCAACCAACAGTAATGGGGAAGATGGTATATCGATAGATCTGTTGAGAGACGCAGGTAAATTACTTCATATTAAACTAACTCATTTGTACACCCAGTGCTTACGTCAAGAAAGCGTTCCTGATGCGTGGTGCAATGCTAGTCATTTTACTTCATAAAAAAGGAGACCACAAGGACCTCACTAACTATCGACCGATTAACTTGCTATCAAACGTATATAAAGTATTCTCCAAGATCCTTACAAATAGACTAAGTCAAGTTTTAGATGGAAACCAACCGAGAGAACAGGCAGGCTTTAAGAGCGGATATTCGACTCTAGACCATTTGCAGGCGATACACCAACTAATCGAGAAAACAACAGGAAACAATATACCTCTCTGTCTAGCTTTTGTAGATTACGAGAAGGCCTTTGACTCAATAGAACAAATAACAATACTAAACTATATGTGTATATATATATATATTATATATATATATATATACATATATATATATATATA
>NC_134810.1:34743517-34866017 GCF_046742065.1 Oratosquilla oratoria
ACAATCTCCTTAAGTTCTTTGAGCAAATGGAAAGGCAATATCTTGCTTATTTCATACCATTCCTTCTTTTTCTTGCGTGGCATTTTGTTCCAGAAAAAAATCTTAATTTCCCCCTAACCAACCAATACCACCAACAGAAGACTTGTAGCAGAAAGTAAAGATCCAACAGCTATAGTCACTCCGGGGTTTTCATCTGTAGCTTTTTTTGTTGACTCTAGGCTGGCCATCAAGATTGACAAATTATGTTAAACCAACACTAACAGTATATACGCTTCCAGCTGCAAAAACGATCTGCAAATGGTCACCCTTTGGTGACTAAAGGTTTTTTTTATCTTCACTGTCTGCTACAGACTCTCTTTGCTGCCTCAATTTGGTTCTCTCCTATGCGGTGTCTTTCCTAAATTTGGACACTGCTGAAACCATGTAAGGTCCCTGTTTACGGGTTGTGTACTTCTCTGAACTGAAACGCCTGCAACAGCTGAAAATATACAATCCCCGTGATATATTATGCAGTATGAGATAAACAACAATTATTATAACGGTGCATTTTTTCTTTATACACAAAGTCAAAGTAGACACATGCAAATCTTCCAGACGAAGTAAACTTCACTTTAACCTTATGTAAAAGTGACAAAATCTTTCGGCAATACTCTTTTGTCTTTGCTTTTATCTAAAGGTGATTTCCTTTACTTTTAAATCTGAAGTTTTGTGGAGGAGGAACATCCGTCTCCCAAGAAATCGAGCAGAAAAATGAGATCTCTCACAAACCATTCTTTACGGAAACCATACTGACAACCAAAGAAGCTCATAATCATCCTAATCTAGGTATTAAGAATAGATCTGAAAACTTTAGAAAACTAGAACATAAAGATATGGGATGGTAGGTAGGCAGGACAGGTTGAAGACAGATATATCTCTACCACATCAGAGAAGAGCAAGATGATAGAGACCAACCAGTTTCATTGGGCAGAAACAGCATTGAGGCAGTTTTTATTTTTATCGATCTTCTTGTCATTTTCGCCCTTTTCATTTCGTCTTTCCTTCGCCCCTTATCTCTTCCCTTTCCCCTTTTCTCTTTCCCTCTTTCCTTTCCTATCCCCTGACACATTCTTTATTCCCTGTTTCTGCTTTCTCTTTAGCATTCTGTTTCTTTTTCTTTTCTTTTCGCCTCTTCTTTCTTTACACAACTTTAGTTTTTCGTTTCCCTTTTATCTATCATTTTCATACTTTATGGCTGCACGACACAACTATCTTTAGAGCCACTTTTCTTGCCAGTGTCAACATTTATCGTATCACTAACCAATCGTGCTTATTGCTTGGAGCCAAGGCCACCTTTTCCATCTTTAAGGCAGATTTTATATATATACATACATACATATATATATATATATATATATATATATATATATATACATATCATATTTGTGTGTGCGGTGTGTGTTCATATATATTATATATATATATATATATATATTATATATATGCACATATATGTGTGTGTATATATATACATATATGTTTATATATATATTTATATATATATATATATATATATACATATGTGTGTGTGTGTGTGTATATATATATATACATATATACATATATATATATATATATTATATATATATACACACGCACACACACATATATACATATATATATACATATATACATACATATATATATACATATATACATACATATATATATATATACATATATGCATATATATATATATATACATATATATGTATATATATATATATACATATATACATATATATATATTATATATATATATATACATATATGTATACATTATATATATATATATATATGTATACATTATACATATATACATATATGTATACATTATATATATATATACATTATATATATATATATATATATATATATATATATATATATATATATATATATATCTGGAAACCCCTATCTCTAAAACTATTTTTGCAGTTACATGAATAAACATAGCGTGATCAAGATAAATTCAATCTCCGTGCTGAATGTAAACATCTATTTTGCCGTTAAAGTGGGTAGGTATAATCAGGCGCAAGTGATCATATTACAAACAGAAGTGAAAGAGGAATAAGGGAAAGCTGAATGGGGAGGTGGAGTGAGAATATGAAAGAGGTAAGAGAATGTATATAAATGAAAATAATAAACATTAAAAACAGGAAGACAAAAATTAATGTAGAGAGCATGTATAGGTGGAAAAGGGATGTCCGTTGAAGGAAGGAATAAAGGTATTTGTGTAAACAAATAAGATAGTGAAAAGATGGGTGAAGAAAGGGGTCAGACTAACTTGGAAAGAAATTTCACGAGAGCGGGGGCGGGGAGGGGTGGGGGAGGTGAGTGGGAGGACAAGGCCGTGGTTAGGGTTGAAGATGGGAAAGACGAGATGGAAGAATACAATAAACGCCCACATTCACACTGATGTCAATAGCTCAGAAGACCTCGACAATGTCAAAACAATAAATTTTGACATCAACTCCACAAGATCGCGAAGGTAAATATTCGACTGAAGACAGCTACTGATCCAGACTGGAAGCGCAAGGCCAAAGGCCATAAACAAAAGCATAAAGAAAACGCTGTGGGAAAGATCCACCAGTGACACAGGCACCGACAGAGGTAGTCACGTAGGCAAACGTGGGACAAAAGTCTGTCATATAACATTCGTATATAAAAGTGAGAATATAACCTTCTTTCCCTTGCAGGACAGGAAAGCTGCAAAGCGTCTTGGCTAAAAATAAGCTCATCGAGTTTCTCGAGACTGTAATAGAAGAATTTCATCACTTTGACTACGAGCCCAATACGCCTTCTGCTGTTGTGTGGCTGCGCATTTCTTTGAGAACCTCGTCTCCCTTGGTTTCTTGTGATGAGTGTAACAGATGTTATTGACACAGTGGTTGTGATGGAGGGATTTTTTTCTGTAGAAAACACGACTGTCAGGATTTACGTAAAAATGGCTGATGACGTTCATTTTCTTGCGTAATTGCTGGCTTTGTATTCTATATGAAAGTAGTTGTTGTGCATTGCTATGGTGACAAACATTGAATTCTTGTTCACATCACCTGTAATTACTTACACAATGAGCATGTGACATGGGTGTCTATAAATAATGGGTTAACTTGTGCAATGTCAATGAACACAATGCAGTGGGTTCTATCGTCTGAAATTCATTTGTTGTATTCTCAACTCCTGTATCTACTTTTTGATAGATGTATATATGGTGTAACCGACCCGAGAACTAATGTTTTTCTAGCTTGTGATTACAAGACTTTTGTGGTGAATTGTTGGAAGGAACGCTGCAACTGTTGGCCAAGGACTATTTGCACCGGATCTCCTCACACTTTTTAAAAACACCTTCCTTCGAGACGAAGAAGTCCCACAGAAGCCCCGTCCACACGAGCATTCTTTAGTGTTTGCAGACACGAGCGAGAATACTGCTCTCGGTGACGGGCTCGCCGCTTTGGTCATCTGCGGACACTACAGGACGGGGCTGCATACCAAAGCACCTACAACGAACTGCAGTGGTGTAACCTTGGATGGATGGAACATCTAAAGAAATTTAAATTCTTTCTTCCGTCATGTCCCTTCTATTTACAGTTCGTACAGGTTGTGAGAGTAAGGACTATAGGGTAAGAATACAGTGATTCTCACAATGGGTTTCATGAACCCCTTGGAGGGGTTTGGAGGGGGTAGAGGGTGTACCGATTTTCACAAATGGGGTGACAGAATGATATATAAATGCAAGTGGCAGATGCCTACTGGATTTACTCGAAGTTGAAGTCATCCTCTCTCAAAAAAATATAAAAAAAAAAATATATATATATATATAATATATATATATATATATATATATATATATATATATATATCAGAAATAACACCACGAACGAAAGAAAGTTGATTAAGCGAAACTATATATTTCGATTGCTAACTGCAATCCTCTTCAGTAATACTACTGAAGAGAGTTGCAGTTAGCAATCGAAATATATAGTTTCGCTTACTCAACCCTTTCTTTCGTTCGACTGTGGTGTTAGTTGTGATTTACAAATGTGTTACTACATTTCTCACCAGTGATATATATATATATATATATATATATATATATATATATATAAATATACATATAAATATATATGATATATATATATATATATATATATATATATATATATATATATATATATATATATATATATATATACATATATATATAAGTATAGGGTACATGAGTAAACAGGTTGGGAGACAATGACCTAAACAATTCCACTGAGAAATAAAACTCAAGAAACCACCACATGTTTGGCATCAGCCACACTCATTTCTCGCCGAGTTGTCAAGTGTCGCATTTGAGTGGTAATCGTACTTTTTTTAACGTGCGAAATATACATAATCTATATTTGTCTTTGATATAATTTTGCTTATAAATATCTATCTAAAGGTAATTTGTTTTTACTAGGATCAAGTGTCTCGCTATACAATAGACTCTTGAATCTAAACTTAGTATTTCGAATCGGTTTCGATACTTTACAAACTAATGCACATTATATCAACTTGAGAGGGATGCAATCTGTGTCAGCATCAAAACAGATTAATTTCAAAGAAACCTGAATTTTCAGGGATGGGGAACCCTTGGCACGCATGCCAAATATGGTGCGCTATTTACTTTCCCCGGCACGCGAAACCCTAAGCTTACCTACAAAAATTAACTGAATACACAAATATTCAACTTCTTTGCTGGTCTTTTGTATTTCAACTCAATAAGATACATATTACATTGTGTAAATCCTTCTCCATTCCATATATCCTTTCGTGTTTTGTAAAATTAATCGTTAAAAAGCAAAAGCAAAGTTCAACTATATGTAGGTTCAATATGGAATATAAGCAGAATATAAATGTTACACCACAAATGTTCAGCGATCACACTGAAGATATATCAAATATTCCTAAAACCTGTTATGCAGCATATCTACCGGAAAGTTGTGATATCCAGAATTGTAATTTCATCTTGGCTGATGTTCAAAATAGTATATTCAAACGCTAAAAAATATAACTATTATCAGTAAGGTTAAACAACTATTAGGTAAAAATTCCTTCACCAAATTTCACATCCCCTTACATAGCTTACAATTATCACATTTACAATAATATTTCTTGTCACCGCTCCAGTATGACTTATCTATCATTTGAAAAGGATCTCCCAATATTTACGATGGGGAAAAAAATGGCAGACATCTTTACATTAAAGATTTGGACTTTTCTGGCACGCACACCTAGAAAGGTTGCTCACCCCTGAGTACGATCCAGGATGATCAAACAAGTACTTCAATCTGTCACACGAATCCTCCCACCCCCCAACAGTTCCACTCAAATAACCAGACCAAGAGAAGCCACCCAAGATACAAGAATCTACACAAATGCTTACATCCCCCTCCTCAATATCACTGAGAACCCCCTTACCCACAATCCATCCGAGGTACAATAACTTCCTATATAACCCCCTATTCCCTCCGGTCCACCAAAATCCTCACCCGTAAACCCATTCACCACTTCTACTCACACACCCCATCATCTACAACCATTCCACCCCAAGAAAAGAGCACAAGAAAATTATTGTTCAATTAATGCCGAGAGGTAAGAAACGTATAAATGAAGACCAAACAGGTGGGGGACGAGACAGAGAAGTTTGCAGGAGTAACGTGACAGAGGTTGGCTAACTTGTGCAAATAATGGCACTGTAGGAGTCTTTTGTTCAGCAGTGGACTCGAAATGGCTGATTGCTTGACTAATCATTGTTTGCGATATTTTTCAACTAAATTCGCCAAAAGTTCTATGTACACAATATTTGCCAGTTACACTTCTTGCATGAAACACAATAAAAATATTAATTCACAAAATATACATCTAAAACTTAGTTTGTTGTCTTCTATATAACGTTCAAAATAATTATCACATTCTCAATGATTAGGTTCACATAGTTTAGCAACCTTGAATTACCGTAAGCTTCAACTTGATAAGTCAATACATAACACAAATTAATTCAACAATGTACACTTTTGATAAATAAACATCTTATTCTTACATTCCTTATACTTTACAAACAATAACAGATCCAGTCGATATGACGTCACTGTCGTATCAACGGTCAGCTAGATACCAAACTTAGTTAATTCGCATTTTTTGACAAATAACTACATCCACATTAATGATTTAATTACCTGATATAACTAAAGAACTGTAGAAAAAAAATTCAATCTTACTTTTCTTCCATCTAAAGAGTGAGCTCTGTATTTCCGCACAAATTTGAAATAAATCACACATCACATTTAGGCAATACACCGTCCCGCCGCACTGTGCAGTATGCACTTTCGGGTGGAAATGCCGACGATATTCAAGACAAAAAATATTGCGCACTTCAAATTAGTTCAACTAATGTGACCCAACCTCTATAAGCCCACTAAATATAACCGACATAACCAGGATATTTCATACGCAATACGAAAAACAGTTAATCCTATATAATAATGAGTTTACTGAAACTGCTTTTGCAGACTTGATGATGTATTCCTCCGCCTCTTGAACTACTTTGCATCATAACTTATACATAATACACCGGGACACATTAAGGATTATGTTTTGCATTCAAGTAAATTCATAATATATGTGTGTATGTGTGTGTGTGTGTGTGTGTGTGTGTGTGTGTGTGTGTGTGTGTGTGTGTGTGTGTGTGTCTGTCTGTCTGTCTGTGTGTGTGTGTGTGTGTGTGTGTGTGTGTGTGTGTGTGTCTGTCTGTCTGTCTGTCTGTGTGTGTGTGTGTGTGTGTGTGTGTGTGTGTGTGTGTGTGTGTGTGTGTGTGTGTGTGTGTGTGTGTGTGTCTAAAACCTTGTTGACATGGGACTAGTTTAAAGCCGCAAAGCCTACTTGCTAGAAGTTGACTTACTCGGGAAGTAAGTGCTGATACTAGGATAGTTTGGAGGCAAGTTTACTAATTTTCCGTTGACATTGGACAAATAGAGGGGTAGCTGACATTGGACAAATAGAGGGGTAGTTGACACTGGACAAATAGATGGGTAGTTTACAAGTCGCTAGCACTAGCGGTTACTAAACTAGTCCCTAGTCAACGAGGATTAACATACCTAGACAGCGGACACCGTTCTTTGGGATTCATAGACTCAAGAAATAAAAAATGTGATGATTCAACTTCATAAATGAATCTGTATAACTGTCAAGTTCATTTTAAAGTGCAAGAATATTTCGTGAATAACTATCGCGTTCCCAATCGGCAGCAGTTACAAACTGCTTTGAGCGTCAGAACTGGAAGTTCCCGACTAGAAGGGCATATGTTCCTCACCTATGGGAAGCTCGGGTGTGGTAGAAACTAGATATCATGTCTGTATATGTCAACGTTGATATTAGATCTTTCGGGCTTGAATATGACATTACCAAAGCAACATCACTTACAACAACATAATAAACAATAAATAAAGCATAAAGATATGTTTGTACCCACCTTAGATTAGAATATGTTACAGCACAAAAAAAAATAATATAAAGAAAGTGTGAATATGGGGAAGAATCGTTACAGCGTGGGATGGCAGCGAGTTGTGCATGCGTCGGTCGACGCTGGTACTTCGCATAAATATTCTTCTAATGTTATTAGATAGGCGATTGCAGTAGTTCCTAGTACTGTAAAATGAATATTTATGTATACAAATTATTAAAAAATCTTCGACATTGATGTCTTTCAATAACTTATAAGGTATTTTTTTTTTTTTTTTTATTGATGCAAGCAAATAGATCTTGGTGACAAAAGTAATAACCGATTTCGTCTCTCAGTCGCGCAACATACTATTTATTTCCGTTATTGTCCCATGCAACTACTACATATTAGAAAACATTAGAGAACATATTTTCCTAACTGCACAACACAAATATCTTTGGACTTAGCACAATCGACCGTTAGCACATGACATCATGTTAGGTTTGAAGTGCACGTTCACGTTCGAACACGACGCTGATATGATGTGCCGCTTTCTCGCTACTTCATCAGGATATGTGGACATCACAGTGCGAGTCGAAAAAAAATTATATATGATTCATTCAATTCGTCATTCGGATTTAATTCCATGAGTTTTTCTAAATTTTACTAGAAGGAAATAAATTCATATAATGGGTACTGGAATATCGCAATGAGAAAAACTTAATCATAGGTTTCCAGCGACTAAAATTTTCACAAAGGAACATTTAGACTCATTCTTTATATAAAAAGAGGACATGTTGAATTATTGCATAGAACATGTTAAAGTAATCTACCGGTAATATGAATGTCATAGAAAACGAGAAATTTTAGGAAAATAGTTGAGATCACATAGTTATGTTGGAAAAAATTTACTTCAATGCCTATCAATTCAAAACAGTTCATAGACATCTCCATGATAATATAGTATAACCAAGAAAGAAAATAATAAGACATGAAGACAGTTTTGGTCTCTATTCAAATCTTATTTCGCAAAAGTTGAAATTATAAGAAGTGTTTAATACTAGAGATGCTGTCAAAGATCACAGGATCCATTACGCACAGATAAGTTTCACAGTACATACATACATACATACATACATATATATATATATATATATATATATATATATATATATATATATATAAAGACCTAAGTCGTTTAAGACAAGGAAAAAACGTGCAGATCAAAAGGAAATCCATATTTTCATTATGCAATAGTACAAAATGGATGAGCAGCCTGACAAGAAAAATAACGGAAACCCGACCGAGTCGACTGATGTACTCTGACCCCTCAGCAGCAGCAGCAGCAGTAGCAGCAGCAGCAGCAGTAGCAGCAGCAGCAGCATTTTTCATCTGAACAACTGATATTTAAAACAAAAAGACTGAGGATCGAAAAATTTGTAATTACGGAAGTGTGATAAGAGTTTTGATGCAATAGAGTACCCGATAACAGTGGCCAGTTTGCGATAAAAAAAAATTGAAATATTAAATTGTAAAGATTCATAGGAGTTAATGAATGATTTATAAGGTATTAGTGAACCCTGTTTCTTTTAGTAATCATGTCTGATCTTATCTAACGTAACCTTCATTTTACTACGCTCATAGCAGAATGCAAGTCAGTACATTTCATCATCCCTGAAAAATATAAAATACTTTCATTGAATATTAATAGAATGAAATGTAGGTACAAAGAATTATCTCACCCTGGAGATTACTGAAAAAATCTTTGCATGTGAATGAACGCGTAGCGTTACACAGCGAATTATTGAAAGTTATGTATACAGAACGGAAAGAAAAAAAAATAAGCGACGCTTTCATCTTGACACCAGATAACCTCTACCAGTTGCTTATCAAACTAGTTACTCAACTAACCCCGACAAGCGTACCCGCACGCATAAAGCCATCTCATATAAGTGTACTATAAAGATAAGATATATCAGATAAGATAGAAGTGTTTTATCAGGAAATATTTTTATTCATAGTCTCTCAGAATTCTTTCTCCTCTTACATTCCTCGTGTGACCATCAAGAGTCGAGAATATTAAACAAAATTAGTCTGAAGATACAAAAGCGAATTTACCATTATCTCAAATTTTCATCCCAAAAACACGTTTGCTTTACCACAACATAATCTAAACACCTGAACAAATTAAGATAGAAATTTCAACTAACAAATATTGATTAAGAAATGCTAATACAAGAGGCAAGGTTGAGAAACTTTTAGAAAAGTTGAATAAATTACATGGTTATAAGATGATCAGTTTTCATCAGTGGTATTCTTCCGAATATATCCCCCATCTGTCTATATTTTTTACCTAAAAGTGAAAATAATGAACTTGACTGCCGTCAGATATGTGTCATCCTTATTCATTAATAAAAGGAAGATTATTTTCAACGTAGGATTATTTTCCTGTTAATTGTTCTTTTGAGGCGGAGGGCTAGAGTTACATTTTTCAGTAAGTTCTTTCGGGAACTGATTATGTGTATTGTAACACTCGTTGTGGCTAAACCACACCCACACAGTAGGATAACATTTTGGACTCGGGAACCAAGATCGACTGAGAGGAATCGAACTTTGGCGCATTAGGTTTTGGACTTGAGATATCCACACTTAAAGATCCATTTAAATAGGTTTACGTTTCGTGGGATTTTCCAGGTGAAAAAAGTAGTCATTATTTACTTCAGAGACATTGGGTAATCCAGTTAGGGGTTTATTTCTCGATAATAGTGCGAGAGGACAATCGAAGGAACGGGGGTAATTTTAGAAATATGATACCGCTCAACAGTGTGGAAGAAGCTATTAATTTGGGGTTCAGTGGTTTGGTTGCCTTCTCTTTTGATTCCAGCAGCGACTAATTACTCCATCTGGATGGGAGAAGGTGACCGCCAATACATCGTCAGGTCAAACAAGGGTGGGGGGGGGAGGTGGCAGCAGGAGGGAATTTGATGGATCTGGGAAATCAGGTGCTTCCTCTTGGTTGGTTGGTCCCCGGCTAAGTGAAAGTAGAGCAGACTTAGGGCATAATTTTTTGCCCCTTCCCCATGAGCAAAATGGATCTTTAGTAAGACTGTTCAGACGGGTAGAGGGTTTCAAAACTGTAGTGATATCCTGCCCTAGCTCTGAGCGACCACTGGAACCGCACCGCCACGTACGGGTTGTGACTAAGAATTTCCAGAGATCACCCTCTGCCCTCACTGTCACGTACCATCGCCGTGGAACTTTTATTGGTTTAGTAGAAAGGAAGAATGAAAGTACTATATAAAAGAAAATGGTAGTACCGGGACTGATTATACTCTCCGTCACTCTCTTGTCACCATGCAAAAGGATGAGTGTTTGTCTCTCCAGTGTCATTTCCAATGAAAACAATGGAGAAACTTGGATAGAAAAAATCATTGTGTAAACGTATGGAAAATGGGGATAATGACAACAAGAAAAAAAAAGTAGAATTTATCAGAAATGACGTAGGTGTTGCTCCATAACAAAAAAAACGTGGCTGAATAGTTCAAGTGATGTTTGAAAGCAACAAGGAGGAAGTCAGGCCGCTGTGGAAGGACGGTACCACGGAAATGCCGGACGACGCAGTTTGATCGTCTCTTTCATTTTCTGTAATTAGTAACCGCTGCGTGAGCGTGTGGCTTTGGTGATGAAAGTCTCGATTCCTGAGAGATATCTGCGGTTCTGTGTGGCAGTGGCCCCGTTCTCATAAACCAGGGCAGCAAACACGTGCCACCAGTCTGAGATCAAAAAGATCTAAGGCGCCATGCACAGGTACTAGGGCAGATGGCGCCGTCGGTGGAACTACGGATCATACAGATGATGAAAAAAAATGAATGAAGGGAAACAAGAGATTAGTTCACTGTAGAAGTAATAGAGGTAACGTGGTAATGAAAGAAGGTAGAAGTGCACTTATATATTCCTCGTCTTACAGCCACGTTACCCTGTTCTCCACTATGATTGCTACATAGTCACCCAACCAGTCAGGCTTTACACGGTAGCCTGACTAGTGACGTCATCAAAAAATATTCATACATGATATATATATATATATACATGCGGAGTTTCTAAAAAATATATATATACCCTTGCATGAGCAACTCCTTATTTCAAAACAAGGATAATACTATTGCGCCACGACTGACCATACAAAATGGAACGAGCTAGAACACGACCTGGTCGATTAAATTTGTATGGTCAGGTGTGGCATAATAGTATCGTCCTTGCTGTATAATAAGCAGTAGTTCACACAAAGGTTCGAGTCCCAGTGGCAGAACTTATTAATCCATTTGTCATAACGACACACACACACACTAATGTGTATATACATACATGTATATATATATTATATATATATATTATATATATGTTTATATATACATATATATATATATGTGTGTGTGTATGTGTGTGTGTGTGTGTGTGTGTGTGTGTGTGTGTGTGTGTGTGTGTGTGTGTGTGTGTGTGTGTGTGTGTGTGTGTACAATGTGTGGTCATAATTGGTCTCTGGTTAAAACCTCAATGATGGAAAGTTCATATGTAGAGAAGACACTGGAAGAAGACGTAATAAGTTGAGGGTAGAGAAGACTGAAAAAAAGATTGGCCGAAATAATGAATACAGTTGTCAAAACATCTATGCAAAACAAGTTAGCGAAGGGAATAACCCATTCACAGGGCGATGAAAGAGAAGATAATTTGAGACCGCAGTGTGGTTGAGGGGTAGGGTCAGCTCCAACTCAAGAGGCAGAGGCACCAGACTGTTAAGGGTGGCCCTGGCAGACTGAAGAGATAATGGTGGCGGAGGCGGTGGAGAGTCATGGGCAGGAAGGGTGGAGAAGGCTGGAAGACAAATGTCACAGAAGGAAACATTGTTATCGACGAGACAGATGTTAAGTGAGCGAGTGGTGGACACTGAGTAAGAGTCAGCGACGATGGTAATACACATCAAAGGAACACCCGGTTGTGAGAATTCCCAGGACTGGAAGTGATGATGGTGGCGGTTGTGATGGTGAGGGATGATGGTGGTGGTGATGATAATGATGATTACGATGATGTGATGATAATGATCATGATGATAATGATGGTGATGCCGATGATGATGATGATGACGACGACGACGACAACGATGATGATAATGATGATGACGATGATGATGACGACGACGACAATGATGATGATGACAACGACAACGATGATGATGACGACGACGATGATGATTGTTGAGGGAGATTTTTCCGTCTGTATCAACCCATTTATAAACCACCAGTCTCTTCGGAGGCATGGGTTCGAATCCCACCGCTGCCACCATTTGTTGTTGTGTCTGGATGTAGAAGAGAAAGAAATTGAAAGCATGCAACGAGGGAAACAACATGATGACGACGACGACGATGATGATAATGATGATGATGACGTCGACGACGATGATGATAGTGGTGATGATAACGACGACGGCGACGACGACGACGATGGTGGTGGTGATGATGATGATGATGATGATGATGACGGTGATGATGATGATGATGATGATGATGATGATGATGACGGCGGCGGCGGCGACGACGACGACGACGGTAGCGACGACGACGGCGACGACGATGGTCATGATGATTATGATGATGATGATGAGTGTTTCCCAACCTTTTTTGGCCATGCCCCATCTAATCACCTCTAGAATCTTGATGCCCCCCGCCCCCAATGTGGTGATATATAATTCTTATTTAAACAATTAACTCCGTTTCAGGTGAAGAAGCTTAAAACACCAATACTTTGATTTAATTTTTAAACTTTTATTTTCTACTTAAAATTTAAAGTTAAAGTTTGTTAAATCATAGGCATAAACAAACTTCAAAACAACATGGCATCCATGGAAAAAAAAAAAATAAAGTTCTGAGTAACAAATTGCTAAAAAAAAATGAAAAAAAAATTAAGTGGTATTAAAATAATAAAAAAGTTAAATTTGATAATAAGAGTATTCATAGGTAGTAAAAAGAAAAGAATTACATAAGAATGTTGAAATATATGTGGATTGTCTTATATTATTTCATATAAGAAAACACCAAATAAAGTTTCAAAGCATGTAATAGAGAATTGAAATTTATAATATAAACACAAACTAATTTCAAAGGAAGCCTTTTCTGTAATACTTTGATCAGTACTTTAAGTTAAATTGTACAATGTACAGTAAAGTAAAGGTATCAATCAAATACAAATATTATTTGAGCTCATCTCAAGATAAGTACAATAAAGCTAGTCAGTGAGACCCTTGAGCTTCATGCCTCCTCCAAAGAGATTTTATATTCGGAACTAATTTAGTCAACTTTAGTCTCAGATCTCCTCATTTAGTGATGTTACGGCTAATAGATTACAAGAACATAGACTTTGATTACCAAAACACCTAAAAATCAAATTGCCCCCCCCAAAAAAAAAAAAAAAATCAAATTACCCTCCTGTGGGGCGTACGCTCCACGTTGGGAACCACTAATGATAATGATGATGATGATGATGGTGATGATGATGATGATGATTGATGATGATGATGATGATGATGATGATGATGATGATGATGATGATAGTAGTAGTGGTGTTGGTGATGGTGGTAGTGGTGGTGATGGTGGCAGTGATGGTAGTAGTGATGGTGATAGTGGTGGGGATGGTAGTAGTGGTGGTGGTAGTGGTGGTGGCAGCGACGATGATGTACAGTCGCGGCGAAATGAAAGAGTACCGACTAACGATTCTCTTTATTCAATTGTCAGCATGACAAGTGATAAAGAAAGCAAATGCAATAAATCTCTTAAGACATTTTTTTTTCTTGAGGAAGGATTAATATAAAAGAAAAAAAAATACCCAAGACAATATCTAAAATGACACAGTTGTAAAAAGATTACTATAAATAAGAAGGCTGATATTGAACAAATGTATCATTTTGATTCAAGTCATGAATATCAATTAGGTTGAAATCAAATTATCAATTCAGTTAAAATCAAAAGATAATGTAATTACTCTCTTCAATTATGAAATCGAAGAAACGACTTAGGTATATGTGGTGACGACACGTGTAGTGACTCCAGTGATGACGGCGTTTATTGAAGCCACCGTTTCTGTGGGAGCCATGGCATCCATGGTACAGATAACCTGCGTGGTGGCCGTGGCAGTTCCAGCGATGGCAGTGGTAGTGAAGGAGCAATTACCATGTCTAAGGCGTAACTGTGTGAATAGCAACTTCATTTGGCGAGTTTGCTGGGGCGGGGCGGTCGTTAGCACCAACCAAAGGGGGCGACGGCGCGACGCAACGCGAACGGAGGTGGTGACGACGTTCGCCCCTCGGAGAGGGAACGGGGCGGAGGCGGGGCGAGGCGAAGGAAACGGTTAAATCGAGTAAGTGGCAGCAAGAACGTGAATGAAATCTGAAAGAGGATGTGGGTTAGAATTCTTGAAAGTTACCAGGAGTAAGAAGTAAGGGAATTGGAGAAAAAGGAATGTCAGGAAGAGAAATATGAGGATGAAGATGATGTGAAGGATGAACTGAAAAACAAAACGCAGGAAAACGAGAGAGAAGAACACAAAGGTCAAAAACCTATTCTCCGCTCATCCGTGAGAGTGAAAAAAAAAAAAAAACCCTGCTCTGCTTCAGATGCGAATTTGTGTGATTTAAATAAATTTTGATAAAAACACGCGAGGAGGTACGAAGTAACGATTGCTATTCATCTTCGGCCAAAAGAAAAACTCGTACCCAATTTGAAGATCCGTTTGGTCTGAGTTTTTCCCGGCTGTAGACAAGCTAGTTCCTTCTTGAGAAGGAAAGGGGCGGGGCGAAGACGCCCGAAACTGGGGTAAGGTCAGGATTTTATGTGGAGGTAACCATTGCGGGTGTTACTGTAGTACAGGTACATGAAAATACTCGCAGGTGAGCGTGACGCGCAAGCTAGGGACAGGAGGACATCATTAACGTACGTTTCGTGCACGACCCCGAGTACCAAGACGTTTCAGGTAGCAATGGCGCCGAGCACCTCTGAACTCGGAACTTATGGTACCTGTAACCAACCTTATGTCGTCACTAGAAGGAATACCTATGGCATATAGGTTGAGGGATGCAGGGAGGACTGAGGGGAGCAGAGGGGTTGAGGAGCACGGAAGAATGAGGGATGAGTGGAGGCGTAGAACTGGGAAGAGGGCTGAGGGGAAAGTGGAAAGACTGAGGGATGCAGAAAGATTGAGGCTAAGGGGGATTTAGGCTAAGATGGAAAAGGCTCTGAGGTGAAGGTATGGGTGGAGTGGCAGAAGGAATGAGGGGTAGGGCGTTGGGTGAGGATGCGAAGAGGAGAGAAAGTGAAATAGGAGGAACAGAAGAGCTGAAAGAGAAAGCTGAGGGACTGGATTACAGAGAAGCTCTGTAGGGAGAGTTGGATGGGGACGCAGATGGGTTGAGAATGTGGAGAGAATGGGGTGGGGGCTTAGAGGATCTGAGGGTGGTGGTGGGGGGAGTGTAGAGGGGATATGAAGGAGCAGGGTAGTTTCACAGAGGGACAGAGAGGGAATAATGAAAAAGTTAGAGGAAGGCGCAGAGAGGCGTAGGGATGGAGCTTAGTTGCAGAGAGGGTGGAAAGGGGACGGGGAGGGTGAGGGGATAAAGACAGGGGATGTAGGATGGAGTAGGAAGCCGTGGAAAGAGAGACAGAGGGAGTCGGATGGGGGCGCAGAGGTGGTGGCAGGGAGAATGGTAAAGGGGCTCAGAGGGGCTTAAAGGGGAGTGGAATAGGAACACAGAAGGGCTAGGGATAAGTAGGTGAACAGGGGGGGTGACGGGAAAGGAAAGTAGGGGCGTAGATGGGCTGATGGAGAAAGGAGTAAGGTGAGGGTGCAAGGATCTAACAGGGGAGTAGGGAATAGCATGTGGTTTAAATGGACTGGCATCTATTGAGGTTGGGGAGTAGAGAGGGAAGTGGGTTGAAGGCCTGGAAGAACTGAGGGAGCTCTGTGGGTTAAGGTGTTGAGGGGGCTGATAGAGGTGGAGCATTGCACTGAGGAGTTGAGGGGAGACGAAGTTGGGTGGGGCCGTAGATAGGCTAAGGAACTGTTGGGAGTAACAACCTGGGAACATAGAGACACTGAAGAAGGAAGTCAAGTGGGGACACAAAGGGTGGGGGAGGGAAATGGGGAGGGAGGGTGGTGAGGGCATGGCTGAGCTCGTGGCTTCGTGGTGAGTGGGGTGCTAGGGAAGAGGTAGGAAACTGACGAAGGATGCAGAGGGTCTGAGATGAGTGAAGTTGGGGGCGCTCAGGAACTGAAACGGGGAAAGTGCGGTTGGAGTTTTTTTTTTTTTCGTCAGAGATAACAAGCGTTTCTATCCTTGGAGACAATATCGTGCCGATATATATGTATATTACGGTCATAAATAAAGTCAACATAGGTAGTGACCATAGAATGGTAGGTTGCACAGCTAAATTAAATTTCACAGCCGAGAGAAATAAACTAGTTCTAAGAAAGAAAATAAGCCTTGCAAAGGTTAAGGATAATAATAAGAAATTTCAGTTAGAAATTAAAAATAGATTCGAAGCTCTAAGAACTAACAAGGACACCGTGGAAGATATGAATTTGAATTTAGTGAATATCATTAGGGAATCGGCAGAGAAAGTAGGAAATACAAAAAACATTAGAGAAAACAAATACTCCAAAGCTACAAATGACCTAATTAAAAGAAGAAGGACCATACAGATTAAAAGCAGGAGAGACAAAATAGAAAGAGTAGAACTAAACAAGCTTATCAACAAAAGGAAGAGATTAGAGAAAAGAAAGAGAAACATGGATGAAATAGAGGAAACTATTCGGAAAAATAAAAGCATTAAAAGGACTGAGCGTAGACATGCTTTAGGAAGACAGTAAATTACATGTTTGAAAGATAGAAATGGAGAGATAATTAAATGCAGAGACAAAATGGTAAAAAAGTAGAATTTATCAAGAGCTTTACTTGTCGAAGACCGTAGTTGAGTCAGTAAATTCATCTGTAGACGTTAGTAGTGTACCAGAAATTACAAAGGAAGAAGTAGAATTTGCTCTAAAAAATATGAAACGAGGAAAAGCACCTGGCGAAGATGGTATATCGATAGATCTCTTGAAAGACGTAGGGAAAGAAGTTCATATTGAGTTAGATCAGTTGTACACACAGTGCTTACGTCAAGAAAGCGTTCCTGAATCGTGGTGCAATGTTATAGTGATTTTGCTTCATAAAAAAGGAGACCAGAAGGACCTTAGTAACTACCTACCTAGAAGCTTGCTATCAAATATAAAGTCTCCAAGATCCTTACAAAAAGACTAATTCAATTTTTAGATGGAAACCAACCGAGAGAACAGGCAGGGTTAAGGTGCGGATATTCGACTCTAGATCATTTGCAGGCGATGAACCAACTAATCGAGAAAACGACAGAATACAATATACCTCTCTGTTTAGCTTTTGTAGATTACGAGAAGGCCTTTGACTCGGTAGAACAAATAGCAATACTAAACTCGCTACACAATCAGGGTACAAGCGAACAGATTGTAAGGGCTTTAGAAAAAAAATATGCGAAAGGTATCGCTATAATTCGACTACATAAAGATACAGAAAAGATCAAGATCGAGAAAGGAGTACAGTAAGGTGACACAATTTTACCCAAATCATTTACAGCTTGCTTGGAAGAGATTTTCAGAAGGTTGAGTTGGGAAGAGAAAGGTTTGAAGATTAATGGCGAATATTTGAACCACCTAAGATTTGCGGATGATATTATTCTTATTTCAGAAAGAACAGAAGACTTGCAAGATGTGCTGAGTGATCTGAACATGGAAAGTCTCAAAGTAGGTTTAAAAATGAATAAGAGTAAAACCAAAATAATGTTCAACACAAAAGTTCAAAGTAAAGAGATTGTAATCGATGGTAAGTCTTGAAGAAGTTGAAAAATATAATTATTTAGGCCAGATGGTGAAAATGACCAAAGATCATGATAATGAAATAAAAAGACGTATTACAATTGGTTGGAAAGTGGTAAGTATAATAAAATCCTGAGAGGCTCTCTACCTATATGTTTGAAACGTAAAGTTAACAATCAATGCATTTTGTCAGCAATAATCTACGGGTGTGAGACTTGGAAACTGACAAAACCAATGGAAACAAAGCAAAGGACGCACAGAGGAGAATGGAGAGGTCAATGATGGGAATAACGCTGAGAGACCGAAAGTTGGGTGAGAGAGCAGACTAGTGTGAAAGATATTGTGGAGGCGGTAAAAGAGCGGAAGTGGAATTGGGCAGATAAGTTAGTGCGAACGACTGATGAGCGATGGAAGAAGTGTGTTACTGAGTGGACGCCGCGAGTTGGGAAGCGTGGAAGAGGGAGACCAGACAGAAGGTGGAGAGACGAGATTGAGAAGTTTGCAGGCGTGACGTGGCAGACGTTGGCGCGGTCGTGTGAATCATGGAATGCTATGAAGGCCATTGTTCCGGATGGCTGATCTGATTGACTGATGGATACACACACACACACACACACACACACACACACACACACACACACACACACACACATATATATATATATATATATATATATATATATACATATATATACAGTATATATATATATATATACATATATATACATATATATATACATATATATATAAATATATATATATATATATACATTAGATAACCAGCACTCCTGTCTTCAAGAATCAATACTGCGACGAAGATGTTGATTCCTAGAAGTGGTCAAAGCAAGATTTAAGGACAGGAGAAAGGAGGGACTGGACAAGTTAAAAGTGATCAGCATTCTTTTCTAAGTAAGAGATTAGTCTTGGAGCACAAAGGACTGAGTGGGAGTGATCACGGTGGAGCGCAGAGGAGCACAGAGGGGCTCATGGAGAAAGAAAGTGGAGTGTGAGAGCGCAATTAGGATGACGAAAGAGTGGAACGGGACACGTATGACGGGAGGGGAGGGTAGAGGGAGGGTGGCGTTCAGAGTGATAAAGAGGAAAGTAGTGTTGGGATGCGTACAGACTCTACGGGTGACGTTGGGGACATACTGTGGAGTTGTGTGGGGCCACAGAGGTGCTGACAGGAGGAGTAGATAGATCGCTACGCGCTGAGGGTGTGGGGAGTGGGGCGCGAGACCGCGGAGTGTAAACGGGGTCTGACGTGGGTCTGACGTGGGAGTGCCGTGGGAGCAGGCGGGAATAGGGTGGAGGCGCCGAGATCTGAGGTGGTTTGCAAATGGGCTGAGAAGAGAGTCGGGTGGGGCCACCATGGAGGGGGGGGGGCGGAGAGGAATGGGAGGACGCAGATGAGCTAAGAGGGGATTAGGACAGGGGCGCGGAGGAGCCGAGTAGGAGACTGGAGTGAGAGGCACACAGAGGTGCTGAGAGGCGTAGAGGGGCCGGGAGGGACGGAATGGGTGACGAAAGGGCTTAGGAGTGGGTGGAGTAGGGAGAATGAAGGAGTAACGGGTAGGTGTAGAGAGTCTGAGGGAGTGGGGACAACAGCTAATGGATACGGGAGCTAGGTATGGGCGCAAAGTTGGAAAGTATGAGGGTTAAGGGGGAGTTGTGTGGAAGAGAGGAACTGAAAGAAGGGAATGGAGAGGTGGATATGGACCTGAGGGGAGGGGGAGGACTGATGTGGAGTGAGGGCGCGGGCTGGATGAAGAGAGCAGAAGGTAGTGTGCTGACGGCACAGAAGGTAAAGGAGGGCGGTAGGGAGAAGCCAGGAGGGTGAGTGACGTAGGATCACAGATGGGGACTGAAAGAGGAGGGAGTGGGGTGGGGGGTTGAACGAGGAGTGTGTGAGTTGCAGAAACTGAGATATTGAGGAGGAATGGATTTAGAAGCGCAAAGGGACTGAGGGTGAGGAAAAACTGGTAAAGGAGTATAGTGGCTGAGGGAGCACTCCACACACACACACACACACATTACCCCACTCCTCCTCTCTCAGTACCTCTATGCCCTTATTCCACTCTCACTCCCTCAGCCTTTCTATACTCCCGCACTCCACTCTCCTTCTCCCCCTCAGCCCCTGTACGCCCCCACTCGACTTCCCACCCCTTCAGCAGCCTCAATCCCCTCTGTGCCCCAACCTCCTCACCTCATCCTTTTACACACCCACACCCCTCTTCCTCGCAGCCCTTCTTGCACAGATATTCCTTGCAATGACGTCATCAGATGGCTCGTGACTCGCCATAGAGTACGACACGCTCACTGGTTGAAGCGGCTTGGCAAACGAGTCTGTATACAAGACGGAAACATGCCGCGCTGGCGTAGGGTGTGGCGGCAACTGACGCTGGTTCTGGGCGATTGTACGAGTCGAGTTGCCCACGAGAGGAAAGTGACTCCAACAGACTGAATTTTGATGAGGTCGAAGGCATGAAAACATAAAACAAGTAAATATACCAATAAATACATACATATGCCAATTTTTTTCCTTACAAGGAAGGTAGCCTAAGTCAAAAGGCATAAATCCACTCCCACCCATTTCATCCCCACATACTCTATTCCCATTCACCACTCCTCCCTCCCTCTTTTCTTGGCTCCTCCTGGATGACAGGTCAGCCCTGCATCTCGCACTCCCTGGGTCAGAAGCAATGTAGTAAGACACAGCACATCCACACCAAGGCCACTTCATTTAATCGGCGACCCCCCCCCCTTCATGCAGAGAAAGAGAAGACGGGGAGAAACTCCTTCGGGCTGCATCAAAATATCATTCACACATACTCCCTAACATCCCCCCATCCCCCACCCACTCCCTTCCATGCATCACATATCTGTACACAACGTATAAGATTAATGAATGCACACATAGTTATCTAAATAACAATATATTTCAGTGAATGCTGAGAACAATAAGTGTTGCTTCGAAAACTAAACCCGCAGTCTCACAGCAGTCAGCAACGATCATCAAGCCCTCCCAGAGATCTGTCTGGGAAGAAACGCTAGTTTGCTGTCTGTGCTACTCGTATATTACGCAGAGTTGAGAGAGAATTTGAGCCTGGTGGGGAGACAGAATGCCAGCCCCTCAAGGAGGCACCTCCACATCGAGATGAGGGTGTCGATGGGACTATCGATGGTATCATCGTCGGACCCAAGGAGTTAAATATATTGCTTAATAAAATAAATATAAATTAACCAATAAATAAATATGCAAGCAAATAAATCAACCAATAAATGCAGACTTGTAAGGACACCAGTAAACAAGTCCAACCACAAATTGAGATTATGTGCTTTCAGTTAAGTCTGGCAGCCACAGGTCTTTGATGATATACAGACAACACTTACTGACGCTACTATGCCTACATGGGAAAGAAATGATATTGAGGTGGCAGAAGTTGACGCAGTTGTGCGAGTCATGGAATGCTATGAAAGAGGCCTTTGTTCGGCAGTGGACTCAGGATGGCTGATTGATTGATTGATTGCTCTCAACCGCTTCACCGACGAGTGTTTTGTCTTGCAATCCAACCCGGTCGAAATATACGCCCTGTTTCTTGCTCGACAAATGTTTCGTCGTTAATTTGAATTGGCTCAGCAACCGGAAATTTGCCTTGAATTTGTCTTCATTTTCATTTGCCTTCGGAGTGGAGTTGCTAAAAATAATGATAATAGGATCAATTGTAGAATTCCCCTCCGCGCGCTGATCAGTAGGGGCCCAGGGTGCTCCGCCGTCGCTCAGGTTATGGTAAAGTGTTTTTATTACCTAACCTAACTTAGCCATTATTGCTCCCAAACCGTAAATTAAGTAATAGAAAAACGTTACCATGACCTGAGTGACGGCACGAAGCGACGGCGTAGCGCTTCGGACCTTTGTCGATCGATGTGTGTGTGGGGGGAAGATTCTACAATTGGTCCTAAAAAAAAAAAAAAAAAAAAAAAAAAAAAAATATATAAATAAAAAAAAAAAAAAAAAAAATTAACTATGCATGTATAGCACGTCGTCATATCCTGTGTTATTGGCGTTCCCATAATGAATACCTAGAACGTAGCTAGGTTCGTACAAGGTCAATTCTACTGCGTATTTCTAAATACTATCAAACAAGGTCTATATATACCAGGTCTAAACACTTCCGACCGAATTTCGAGAGAGCGTTGGCGCAGCGGGCCCGTGACGTCACCTGGCTGCTCAAAGTGGGGTTCGCGCGTCCCGTCGCTGTTAGTTGTAGCTGGTTCGTTGCACGGGTATGTTGTTGCCTCCGCTCGCACCGCTCCACGCAATTAGTTATATTCTGACAATGAAGATCTATATATAGATCTTGACAATATGGCTTATTGTGCCATTAAGGATTGTGGCTCAAACCAAAGAGGAATTAAGCCAAATGTTAATTTTCATCGTTTCCCTGCAAATACACGCACATGTGAACGTGTACACATATAAACACACACGACGATATCCCCTCTTCCCGTAAAATACAAGTATATAAACACACGAACACACACACACACACACACACACACATACATGTGAACGTGTACACATATACGCACACATGACGATATCTCCCCTTACCGTAAAATAAAAGTATATATTACACACACACCTCAATCCACACTTATGCCTCGGTGGCGCGATTGGTTGAAAGTTAGTCATGTAGCGCCGAGGCATCGGCGTTGTCTGGTTCGAATCCACCCCAGGATTGAGAAAAATTTCGGTATCGCTGCGCTTCGAGTCGTTACTCCAACTCTCGTGGGCGGGGAGTTGGAGATCTGTGTGCGTGTAAGTTCATAGATCGGACATACGAGCTCTGAGCTCTCTTGCGGGAGGGAAAAAGCTGTCGATCACGAGTCCAATACGTGATCCAAAAGACCAAGATGAATCACACACACGTGAACATGTACATATACACGGCGATATCTTCCCTTCCCGTAAAATACAAGTATATAAATACACACACACACATACACACACATATGTGAACGTGTACACATATAAGCACACACGACGATATCTCCCCTTCCCGTAAAATGCAAGTATATAAACACACACACACACACATACATGTGAACGTGTACACATATAAGCACACACGACGATATTTCCCCTTTCCGTAAAATACAAGTATATAAATACACACACACCTCAAAATTTATATACTATTCGGTGGTGCGATTAGTAGAATTTCAGCCTTATTATGCCTAGGTATCGGCGGTACCTGGTTCGAATCTTACCCAGGGTTGATTTTTTTTTCAGTATCGCTGCGCTTCGAGTCGTTACTCCAACTCTCGTGGGCGGGGAGTTGGAGATGTGTGTGCGTGTAAGTTCATAGATCGGACATACGAGCTCTGAGCTCTCTTCCGGGAGGGAGATAGCTGTCGATCACGAGTCCAATACGTGATCCAAAAGACCAAGATGAATCACACACACACACATGTGAACATGTACACATATAAGCACACACGACGATATATCCCCTTCCTGTAAAATACAAGTATATAAATACACACACACACGCGCGCACACACAAACACACATACATGTGAACGTGTACACATATAAGCACACACGACGATATCTCCCCTTCCCGTAAAATACAAGTACACACACACACACACGCACACACATACACACACACACACACTGATAATAGCAATGAGCTAGAGAGAGAGATAACGGGGGGAAATATAATAATTCCAGTCTTCCTTAGCGTTTCACAGTTTTCTTCAGTGTTTCACAAAGAGAAAACGGAAGCAGCCAGATGACGTCAGAAGCTGCGCAGAACGGCTCAAACGGTTAGACCTGGTGTATATAGATCTTGCTATCAAAGTTACTTCCTCTGCATTTACGAAATTTGCTCTACAAAACAGTACCCCAAGTTGCCAATACCCGTTGAGTCTGTGACCTATTAAGTAAGTCCTGACAATCACCCTTCATTCACTTGCAAATGGATTAAAACATCATTTAGCTCAGTCAACGTTGATCATGTGTAAGACAAGGACTTGCCGTGTGCTTGCGGCGTATACAACTTTTCTATGACCAAAGATTGTGATTTAGTGACAGCCACACGATTACATTCAACCCTACAACTGATTCATCTCGACACAAGCGGAACAAAATCACACTGAGTATTCCTGTGTATTCTGTGGTCGTGTGGTCGTGTGGTCGTGGTTGGTAGCGAACTGGCCATGTAGCGAAACGCCCTGTAATCCCCACCGAGCATTTACCTTGCAACGGCGAGCTGATCCACACAAAAAATCCAGTAGGTAGTATCTACAATTCCTTGCAATATTACGTCCTCAGCACAATAAACACAATCATAAGACCCTGAACCAAGATAACGTTAACGTAACACTTAATAAATTAGTCTGGCAGCAGCCAAAATAAGATTGTACGAATGTCCGCCATCAAGGGTCAACGGTCTTCAACCGTGGCGAGACACATAATGACGGCACAATTTCTTGTAAAAGAAGCACACACTATTCCATAAGCATTTCCAAGAGTTTTAAATATAGGAACTGTTGACTAAAGCCATTAAGGCAGAGAGAGCTTCCTTTTCCACTTTCCTCGCTTGTGGGAAACTTGTCTGATATTCAAAATTTACGTCACTGGTGAAAAGGTGTTCACACCTGCTGAAATATGGCGTAAAAAACGAATATGATTGGCTGCCAGACGCCATTTCTTGCCTTCAACCTTATGAATGTAGTAGACAATTTTTCTTTTTTCACTTGCCGTAGAGGTCGCATCATTTTGCTACCAGACGCTTTTTTTTCAGCGTCAAAAAACGGTAAATTACGACGAGAGTATTGTCATTTCCTATCTTCAAATAATGAATCTGTGGTCGACAAAATTAATACGACAAAAAATTATCATCACATCATCGGAAAATGTGAATTCCTTTAGAATTAAATGTAATTATAGTTGACCGACAAATATGCCTCAAGGTGTTTCTTAACATGTGGAAATATGGCAGCTTCTTGGCGGTAAATATATCCCATGAGTTAGCGCTTTCGAATAATAAACTAATTTCGAGCTTTACAGTAATGATATTGATTTTTGTAAGATGTATTTTGTATTTTCATCTTGTAGTTGGACTACGAGGGAGTGAAGGGATATGCAGGAGGTGCGTACTACCTGTAACCGCTTCGGTGGTAAAGTCAAGGTATACCACAAGCAGTTCTTTAGTTTCATTGTTAATGCCAGTAATAAATGAGCCAGTGACCATAAAAACTGTCAGTGTGTGTTTCGTAGACATTTTTTTCTGTTACCTGAAAAATAATTAATTTTATTACATTTCTATTAAACATAATAAATTAAGCTTATGGATTTTTTGAACATCACTTACTGTAGGTACTAGACATCGATGAGGAATAAGACTCGACTGTAATATTAACACAAGGTTAACACAGTTTTGTCTGTCTCTGTACAGTCTAACCAAGCCAGTGCAAAGTTATAACAGAAATTGTTTACATAGCTTTATCTTATCTCAAACGCACCTCCTCCCCTCTACTCTCCCAGGTGCTCTCGAAAATTTTGGCAATAAAGAAATAATGTCGGGAACTTAGCAATATACTTGGAGTATACTACATGGGTATGATACGTACAGTTATGTACATTACTTATGAATTATGAAGGAGTATTAGTTCATGGAAACTGTGGCAATGATTTTGAAACAAGTGCTCAAGTGTTGCAAATGTAGCTATTGTAACTTGTTGAATTACGTTGTACTGACTGAGCGTAGAAAACGGAGAAGATATGAGATGGTGAATTCTACGATGGATAGTTTAACGGATACCTAAAAAAATCACATGTAGTTATGTTTGCGGATGAATCTGTACAGGCAAATATGTATAAAATCGACCGCGGGAGGTATTAATTTAATCTTCCTTCTTTACAAACATGCCTGAAAGACACTCGGATGAGTTACAAAACTAATTATATATATATATATATATATATATATATATATATATATATATATATATATATATGAGAGAGACTGTGGGTGGGGAAGGGCAAACGAAGATGTGTTAGGAATAGAGTTTATTGCCCTAACGTTGCGACCAACTTGGTCTTCTTCAGAGGACTACTGAAGAAGACCAAGTTGGTCGCAACGTTAGGGCAATAAACTCTATTCCTAACACATCTTCGTTTGCCCTTCCCCACCCACATTCTCTCTCATTTGTCTGAAATAATCTTAAATATATATATATATATATATAGATAGATAGATAGATAGATAGATATAGATATATATTGTTTTTCTTGTAACTGTTCCTGCTAATTTTTTCTGTTGCAAATATCCTTGATTGTCGAAATAGCTAAATTGTACATATATTTCTTCATTTACTGCCAAACCCACTACTTTTTTTTTCCAATTCAGGCAAACGCCGTGTTCATTTAGTCCAAATCCCTTCATCCCTGTTGCTCAACTTGATCCTCGCTTG
Source organism: Oratosquilla oratoria (assembly GCF_046742065.1). Classification (NCBI taxonomy): domain Eukaryota; kingdom Metazoa; phylum Arthropoda; class Malacostraca; order Stomatopoda; family Squillidae; genus Oratosquilla; species Oratosquilla oratoria. The sequence continues at coordinate 34,770,447 of NC_134810.1, forward strand.
GCGCAGAACCTGTTGTTGCCATCGGAACACGTTCAGGGATTCGCTCTTCTCGTCTTCTTTGAATACTTACAGGCACGATCTTCGACGTCAGGGCTGTTCTCGGTATTGATTTCAGATCATTTCACTGATTCGAAAAAACCATCTGGGAGCCCGGTTGCTAATCAAAATGAGTTTCACTCTATTCGTTTGGATTTATATTTGGAAATTCTATTTTGATGCCGACATTTCACGAACGCCTTCCTGTCGTTATGGGTGGTATTGCGTTCGTATTTGGAAAAAAAAATATGCATTCACAATCTTTTAACACATCATTTCTATCTTCTCAAATAACCAAATAATATTTTTTTTTCTGTTTGTTCCTAATATTTTTATGTGGTTTACCTCTACATCCATGTTTTCAGGTTCTTCTTTTACTGAAGCTGTGTTATTCTTGTGTAGGTCATTTAGGTGTTTTGCTGCCTTCTGCTTGGGTCACCATTCTTCCCTTGATTTGGGGGGAATTGCTGAATCGCCTTCTGCCGGCGTCTCTTCCTTTCTTACTAATCCTGAGGATTTTGTGTCACCCAAGAGACGCGGACCCTAGTCGATCAATATTATTGCGCAATATTCCGTATTGTACAATATTATTGACGGTGTAGGGATGGTATTGAAGAGGCACACGTGTTTGTCCTATACATTTGATATTATCAATATATTGTGTCATTCTCCAATACCATCCCTACACTGTCAATGATATTGTACAATACGGAATATTGCGCAATAGTATTGGTCATGAAGGGCCAGCTAAGTGTACAGGCCAAACACGTGTTCTTCTTCAATACCATCACTACATCGTCAGTAATATTGTGCAATATGGAACATTGCGCAATAATATTGATCGTATAGGGCCCACTTAACCCAGCCATCCTGGTTGGCACTGCAGTTTTCTGATATGAGTATTGCATGACCACATTTCAATATAGAATAAATATGATCATAGTACAAACGTAATGGTAACGCTGCAACACTATGGACGATACGTCTGACGTGTATTTTCTTTTGTGCTGTTGTTTTGTCGTTGGAATTATAACTTATGATCCTGGATTCTGTTCGCCTGTTTCAATTTCGGTTTTGATGTTACACACTTGGCCACGTTTAGGCAAAATATTTATGTTGGAACCACTCGACAGTTCAGTGCCCATCGTTTCTTGTTTTCAAAATTTCATTTGATAACGGGCTTAGTAATGCATTCGTACCCTAGCTCTCTAGGAGGAAGCTGTACCTTTGATACACTTATTAATTTTTCAAAGAAATCTGAGGTGTCTCTATGATTCTTAACCATTTCACTTGGTCTGAACTATAGTATAGTACGCCACACTCGTCTTCAACCCGCAAATATATATATATATATATATATATATATATATATATATATATATATATATATATATATATATATATATATATATATATATATATACATATATATCCCTGAAGAAAAGGCCCTCATTCGATTGGCTGCGTGATGCATATGCATACCTAGTAGTAAGTTCGATTTTTTTTTTTTCCCAAGATGCTGCTTCTAGAGGTAAGAGGGTCTCTTCATGACCACTCGCTTTCAATCTCGTTTTCTCTTTCTCACACACACACACATACACATACACACACACACACAAATATATATATATATATATATATATATATATATATATATATATATATATATAGACAGAGAGATAGATAGATAGATAGATGGATATACACACATACACAGACTCTAAAAGCATTTCGGTGTTTGGGAAGCAAAATCCTATTTCCACACCTCAACCTCCCTCTACAAAAAATAAATCCCTTCCGTAGGAGAATGACAATTGATACAAGAGTTGTCTTCTTTCTTTTCCATTTGCCGTTTTTTTTTTTTTCAATATATGATTTTTTGCGTATTGAGGGCAAGTAAGAGTCAATTTTGAAAGCAATACTATTGAATCTGAATTTCTAAAATTGGACTACGCAATTCCATCGAGAAATTATTCCATCTAACCACACAATATAGATGTTGTGCAGCAAGCTTGTCATTACAGCTTGTAAGCTGATATGGGGCTTGCCTTAGGACACTCTGTACCAGTCTCCTTACATGACCAAAGAAGGCTCTGCTTCTCTCTCTCTCTCTCTCTCTCTCTCTCTTTCTCGCGCTCCCTCACTATATCTCTCTTTCTCTGTCTGTCTGCCCGTATGTCTGTCTCTATTTGTCTGTATGTCTGTCTGTCTTTTTATCTGTCTCTGTCTCTCCATCTCTCTCTCCCTAAATATCTATCTATCTATCTACCTATCTATCGATCTATCTATAGTTATCTATCAGTCTCTCATTCCCCATGTTTTAGAGGTGGGAAGATATTGGAAAAGGTGAAAATCAATCTACTTTCTAAGTGTTCATTTAGAGGAGGAAGAGAGAAGAGAGAGGAACCCTTCAACCCTCATAAGACACTTTTGTCACTCCTCTCTAATCTTTCCGTGTGGTCGCTAAATCTCCTGATAGACCTGCCGCACATCACTTGATGGTAGCAGCAGAAATCCTATTGTCAACATGTTCGAAACATGAGCGAACAGGCAGCCACATAACCGTTGTTTATACTTCACCTCTACACTCTTTCCTCTCAACTCTCTCTTCCCTCTCTCCCCGCTCTAAAATCTTTTTCTCACTACCTCACCATCAACTTGATTTCTGCTCACTTCCTTCATTCTCTTCCTCAACTTCTGTTTTCCCCAACGTCATCTCCATTCTACACACAAAGTTTCTCTCCCCCTTCCTTCCTCCCTTCCTCTCCTCCTTCCCTACTCTCCTTACATCCAATTTCAGTTTCCTTCCTTGGTCTGGTTCCCTTCACCGTTTTCTATACTCCCATTTCTCCTTCCCTCACTACCACCATTGAAATGACAGCTACCTTGTTCCTTTCACCTCTCCTTTACTTTCACATTCATTCCTCTTCCCTCTCGTGCCAACTCCCTTCACACTCCTCCACTCTTCCCTCTCTCTCTCTCCCTCTAACCCTTCCTTTCACCGTCCTCATATACCTTCGTCTTATCTCACATCCTTCTTCCAATTCCCCTTTTCCTGGCCCCTTTTCCAGTTTTGGTCCCTTGCTCTCCCCCACTTTTTTTTTTTTTTTTTATCCTTCTCGTTCTCGCCCGTCCTTCTCACTCTTTCTTCCCCTCAGCGGCTCTTTTCTTCTCCCACCCATCCCTTACCCTCGTCACATTCCCCTCCCTTCTCTAATCCCTTCCCAGCTCTTTTTACTCTACTCCCAACCCCTGATCCAGCTCACCTCCACTCCTCTTTCCTTCATTCCCGACCCTATTGTCTCTAGTCTCTTTTCTTATTTTCCCTTTTCTCCTCCCTGACCCTCCCTCCCTTCATTTCTCCCTTTTTTCTTCATATCCCTTTTCTACTCCATTTCCCTTCCCCTTACCAAGGATTACAAAGGCGGAGCATGCCGACAGGAGACCTTTTGGTCCATATCCAGGTCGGATGCGAAAAAATCATAATAATGATAAACAGATAGATGACTAAATAAAATCTATAATAAAGTAAATAATAAACAAATAAATAAGTAAATAAATAAATCATCTCATCTCGTACCCCTTCCTCTTATTTCCTCTTCTTCTTCTTTCCATTATTCGCTCCTCCCTTCCCTTTATATTTCTCTTTCTCCTCTTCTGTCTCTCCTTATTAAGGGTCCTTCCTCCTTCATTCTCTTCTTTTCTTGGTGTCGTATGACCTTCCTCTAACTCTTTCCTCCCTTCAACCTTCCTTTTTTTTTGTCACCCCCCTCTTCCTCTGTTTATTTTTTCACTCTCCACATTTCTCTTCTCTCCCCCTCCCATAATCTTATTTGCCTCTTTTCCTTTTCTTCTACCCCTCTCCTCTCTCCCCTTCTCTGCTTCTTCACCTCTCATTCAATTTCTTCCATTTCTGGTCTCCCCTTCCTCTCTCTCTCCACATATACCATTACCACACTATACTATAACCATTTCTCTACTTCGTTATAATAACGGCGTGGATCATTGGATACACAATAGATATAAGGCTCCACCGAATATGTTGAACAACATGGCACCAAAGATATATCTCACCCAAAACTAGGTGTCAAGGAGGTGAGACGGCTGCTAAAAATTCTTAAAACGACCATAGAATTCACAACCCATGTAAAAACGGACGTTTTTGTTAGATTGCCGCCTCCTAAAGGTCCAACCGTATTGCCTCCTGTGCTTACGGACCACTGAATGTGAACACTGTCGTAATGGATCTTAGTCTAGGATATCAGCAACCTGAACAAGATGGAGCCATGCACTACCAACGTGTGGACCTTGTCAGAAAACCAAAAGCTGGAGAGTTCGATGTAGGAACTAGAAAACTTCAGCTGGTATATCGTGGAACTGAGTGAAGTCCGAAGGATGGAAGAAAAGCTCCTGCAGCTTCAAGACATTCACCACCTGTTCTAGTATACAAGTAAGAAGGAAATTTCAACTAGAGTAGGATCCTTGATTATTCGAGAGATTGCTGGTATTGTATTAGAAGTCAGCAATATATCAGATGCACAGTTACTACAAACGGATCCCCAAGCCCTCTATAATTGGGCTGAGGAAAACAACATGTTCAATAACAATATACCTGAAGACATGGTTTACACCTAGGGCAAAAGTGTGGAATATCACACATACATAGCACAAGACGGTTCTATCATCGTCACCCAAGAAAATGTAAAGAAACTTGGGGCTACTTTAAACTGCGATGGGACCTTTACAGCACACATTGTTAGCGTGGTCAAAAAAGTAAAATTCCAGGCTGGTTGGATTCTCCGCACCTTCCAAACGAGAGAAACACGACCCATTCTGACACTTTATAAGTCACTTGTCCTACCTCTGCTTGAATATTGCTGTCAGCTGTGGAACTCATGGAGGGTGGGAGAAAAACAGCTTTTAGAATCAGTCCAGCGCTCGTTCACAAATTAAATATGTACTGTTCAATACCTCAATTACTGTGAAAAAAACAAGAACTGAAACTCTTTTCACTAGAGCGTCGTAGAGAACGGTACAGGAACATCTATATTTACAAAATATGTTGGGTTCGACAATAAATGATGTCAATATTAGTTTTTATGACCATCAACGCCTAGGTCGTCACTGCCACGTAGACAGAATACATTACAGAGCCACAACCAGAATTAAAACACTTAAAGAGAACGCTTTTGCAATCAGAGGTCCACTCCTTTACAACACCCCACCGATACATCTGAGGGATCCAAATAACCGTAGCGTAGAGAAATTCAAGGACCTGGATGGATTTCTCTGTACATTACCGGACCAACCAAAGCTGCCCCATTACCACCTCCGGGCCGAGAGCAATAGCATCATCGACCAGCTGTCTCTGAGGAGGGCAGACGGATTCTACTAGTGGCGGCGCATCAGCGTGGCCACGGGCAGTATATCTACTGCCTGAAATATAATCCAAAGCAATCCACAGGGTAGCTTACAGTATGATTAATCGTTTTAAAAGATATACTCTAAAAATAATTCAGGTTTACGCACCAACTTCACAGAGATAAGTCGATGGAATCAAATATGATAATGTAAGTCGGGTGATAGATATGAGAAAAAATATAAGCATGTTTTGGTGACTTCAATGCTAATATGGGGAAGGTCATGGCAGGTTGATTGTGTATTAGGAAGTATTGAGTAGATGAGAGGCGACACGCTTCTCAAAAATTACGAGATCTACAATATGAGAACAATGAAAACTTTCTTCCAAAAATGTGTAGGTCGTAAATGGACTTGAAGAAGTCCAAATAGAACAACAAAGAACGAGATAGTCTTCAGATTAGGGAATGAGACCAATATCATCAGCATTGCTAAGGCATTGTTACGGTAAGTATAGGTAGTGACCACAGAATGGAAGGTTGCAAGAGTGGAGATGAATGGATGAGGAGATGACACTGCCCGAAGGGCTCTTTTTGTCTACTCTGTAATTTCTCGGGTGAAGGGGTGGGTGGGGGTGTTGAGTCATATAATGAAGCGGTGAGGAGAAACAAACTTCGGCTCTTGGGCCATGCCTTGGAGGTGCTGCATATTGCTGTATTGCCTATGACCCATGCAGTGGGCGGCTAGGGACGACCATCTACCCACAAGGAGCTAAGATGGAAGAGACAACGGATGGGTTTCTGGATGAGTGTAGGGTGGGTGTACGTGTTGACTCGACCATCCCCATTGCAAGGGGGAAAGGACCTTTTGGTATGCTAAAAAGGCGTTTGACTCGGTGCATCGTGGAGTGCTCTGGGATCTTCTGAGGATCCGTAGGATTCTTGCAAAGATTAATGACTTGATATCTGGCTTATACTCTGAGAAAGAGTGTTGTAAGATATGGAGGAGGCGTGTCTATTTTCTTTCCTGTTAATTCAGGAGTGAGTCAATGATGTGTCCTCGCCCCAACACTTTTAAACACCTACATGGACTGGGCACTGGACAGAGTTGTCGATCAACGTCGTTGCGGAGCATCTATTGCCAAAACCAAGGTCACTGACCTTGTGTTTGCTGATGATGCTGTCCTTGCGGAGTCGTTGGAGGTCCTGGTTGCAGCCCTCTTGTCACTGCACAGGGAGGCGGGACCGCTTGAACTTCAGGTCTCCTTGACCAAGGCCAAGGTCCAGGAGTTTGGGGGCTTACTGGATGACAGAGATCAGTTTGTCTATGCATGTGGCGGGGATATTGAGGTCTTGGAAAGCTTTACGTACCTTGGTAGTGCAGTGCATAACAGTGGTGGGTCATGTCAGGAAGAACTTCGAAGGACTGGCAAAGCCCATGGTGTTATGGACTCTCTCAACCAGTACGTGTCGTCGTTGCTATTTATGTAGGAGGACTACGATTTGAATCTTCAGGTAACTTGTGCTCCCTGTCTTGCTGCACGGCTGCGAGACTTGGACATTGAACACTGACTTGAAGAGACGCTTTGATGCATTTGGTAACAAATGCCTTCAAAGAGTCATGGAGTATCCATGGAATGACTTCATATCAAACCAGAGACTATACTGTGAGACTCAGTCTAGGCCAATTACCAGCATGATTCGTGAACGTTAAATCCGGTTATATGGACATGTGGCACGTTTCCCTGATGTTGATCCTACTCAGCGTTGTCTCCACAAGAGACAAACCTAGATGGAGGAGGCGAAGAAGAGGGCAACCACAGAAGAATTCATGGCTGGGGCAGTTGATCGAATCTGTCGAGATTTGTTTGGAGTGGGAAGAAAGGATGACTGCATGGAAGCTTGCCCGGAGAGACCATGTGGGGACTGGTGACGGCGTGAGTGAAGCAACGCGCTCCCTGGCGTATGCCCCTAATTGATGATGATGTATGGTAACACATTTCTGAAAAATATTACACAACGAACAAGACACAACAAATTCCCATTCCGAGTCTTGGGCTTGTGTGGTAAAATTCACACGTAGTTTGGCCACATCCTTTCGAGATTTATAAGGAAACATATCACCTGAATAATACCCGATTAGAATGTTATAAAACCCACTTCATTTTATCTTTTATTTCTTTCTTTTTCCAGCGATTCAAACACTGAAGTTTCTTTTATTGCGTTAGTCCTTCCACTGGACTCCATTGCACATAAAAGTCTCATAATACGGACAAGCATTCAACCAAATAGTCATATATACGACTTCGATACCCACACAACATACTAATGTGTCTATAAAAGGTAACAAACCTGAACACCAGATATATTGAAGAAATACTTTCCCCTACAACCTTACACTCCCCGAAACCTCTAGTTCTCCCCATACCCTGACCTATTCCTGACTGTACTTATCCCACAATCCCGTCTGGAAGCCAGTACCAGAAATCAAAGCCCATGACCAAGTCCGCTCTCTGCTTCGCACCTCAAGCAAGAGCCAGTCTCCTGCTGAATACTCCTGAATAGTGTTGAACACTTCTCCAGATTTTTTTTAAGCTAAAGTGTATTTTACCTTCCCGACTGGCAAGCACATGGGTGTGGGTGCGTGTCCCAGCCAGTCTCATGGGAGCCAAGTGGAGGAAAACTCGCCAAACTTGTGTCCTTTGTTTCCCAGTACTGAGTTTAGCAGCCGAATTCTCACCGCCCACCCAACCCACCGTCACCGCAGTGCAATTTGCCCCTGTGGCAGATGTCTCTCGGCAGTTCTAACACATAACACCTCTCTTGCACCATCACTAACGTTTGTTCCACGTGGCGTGGGAATTTCTTTGATGTAGTCACAATGACTGCGGACACTGAGGATAAATGAAACGAGCAAGTATTTACTCATACCTTCCAGATAACACGGCATTAGCAGCCCCAGTGAGATGATGAAAAGAGACTACCAAAACTAGAATTCAGAGTTCCAATGATGATACCACTGACCTTCCGGTCGGAGATGATTATTTGACCGTAAACTAAAGAGAACGATAACGAGAACCTGGAATGAATTCCACGGACCTGCAGGCATCCCTGAAAAAAAAAAACTACTACTCACGGCTAAATTGGTCGAGGAGACGCCAAGAAGGCCAGCAGCTTCTTAAGTCAGACCTCAGAAACCCATTGTGACGAGTAGCCCCTCCCCCCCCCTACCTCCACTTTCCCTCATCCGATTCAACGATAGTTCCTCCGTGATTGCCGGAACCTTTGTCAGTTAACCCGATTTGTCAGGTACGGAGGGGCGCCCGGTCGGCCGTTCGATAGCGTTCCAATTCCCTATGCTGAGTCGTCGTTTCGCCCCTGGGATGGAGGAGGAGGAGGAGGAGGAGGAGGAGGAAGAAGAAGATGAAGTAAGAGAAGAAGAAGAAGAATAAATAGGCCTACAGCTGATCTGGTGTAGATTAATCTAATCTATTGTGATTGGCCATGTAGCTCACTTGAGAACCATGCTAAGAGAAAAGATTGCAGAACGTACGGGAGAACTAATCTAAAAAGAAGAAGAAGAAGGAGATGATAATGACAATAACAGTGATGAAGAAAGGGGAAGAGTGATAATGATGAAGAGACGGAGAAGAAGAAGAAGGAGGAGGAGGAGGAGGAGGAGCAGGGGAAGAGGAGAATAAGAAGAGGAGGAAGAAACAGACGAAGAATAAAAGCAAAATATAAAAAAAATTAAGAGGAAGAAGACGAAGAAACAAATATGGGGGACGGAATACAGATTTGAATAACAACCTACTACCGTATCTGTAGGGTTGGAAAAAAAATTGTGAACATTCTATTCTCAACATAATGTCGACCCTCACAGTGATTATCCTTCGAAATAGGAACATTTGTTTGTGCAATTGCCCGTCGTTTGTAACTACTTCAGTAATTACTTCTTTGAACTAGGAGTCCATCAGTCCTGTTTTGGGATGAGGTGTAGCATGGGGAAGGACTTTTTCACACGCAAGTAAACCCCATCTGTCGGCAACATAAAATTACATGACTTCACTTGTGAGTGAATTCAATAAAATAAGTCTAACACCCCTAGAATCTAGGTAATGAAAAGGTTTTTCTCCTTCATCAGTGAGCCTCTAGGGGTGAGGGACCGAGAAGACAGCACAAACCGCATGGCTATTTAATGCGATGTTAAAGTGGTCTCTGGGAGGATAAAGAACAGCAGGGCATAAGTCAGTGGTACGCGAGGCAACAGGTTGAGAACCCTTGCCCTAGATAAATGAAATGGACCGGCAGCAACCAGAACAAGTATTTGGAGTAGGGTGTCATTACCAAACGGGTCAAAGACGAGACTGGAATATAGAGACGAGAAAACTGTTTGGGGAAAGGGAAATGAGATGAAGAACATGTGACAAAGAGGGAAGAGGAGAAAACAGGGAGAGATAATGAAACTATTATGAGAATAAAGTGATGGTGGAATGGGAATGGAAACTGAATGTTCCCATAATAAAATGGTTGGCGGCGGTGTAGATGGGCCTGATGGAGATCTGAGAGGAAAAACTTTGGGTCAGGACCTGTAAGAGTTCCAAGGTGAGTTGAGGAGAGCAGAGGGTGAATGGACGATGGATGACAAAGGCCCAGGAGAAGCCGACACCGAGGAGGTGTGAAAGAGAAGGGCTAGAAGAAATTAGAGGTTTAATGGAGAAGAAGCGAGTTGGTAAGTAAATAACAAGCAGTCGATGGGAGTGCACGCGGAGAGAGGGAAAGGAGGACGAGCCCAGAGCTGTTGCGATGATGTGTCGAGCAGGATGAACGGGAGGCGTGGGTGGGGCGAGACAACCCTAAGCGGCAGAAGAATCGAGAGTGGGTGGTGGGACAGACCGAGGGGTTGAAGGCTGCGAAGGACGCAGAGAGGGAGGGAAGGGCGAGAGCGTAGTGAAACCGTAGGTCCCCGCTGCATGCATTAGACGCAGCGTGTACTATCGACCGTTCCATCGTCTGCTGGTTCGTTTGTCCATACTTCCCACCTGCCGGCACAGTCTGCTGACAAACACTAGTATCACTTTCAGTGCCATTACTAACTTAAGTATCATCAACATAATACACAGCTTCTTCTGGACCTTTACGACCCAGTGTCGAACTCAGCACTAGTATCAGCATAAAGTGCAGTTATGGTCACCAGTATCAGTGTAGTGTTTCGGCGACGATCAGCATAAAATATATGCCATCACTGTTAGCATACTGTAATCACAAGTTTCGGAAGATTTTTATGGCTACAGTATCACATTAAAAACACGTACGAACTTTCTCGTTAACCCTGTCACTACAGTGATGTACTCGACAGATTTAAGCTAACGCTATATGATTTTATTCAAATTAGAAACTAAATCCGTAGGCAATGCTTGGCATCCATTTAATATTGCTAGTTTTTATTATCATATTTGTTATTATAATTAATCATTATAAACAATTGCTATTATTGTTGTTGTTACTGTTATTACTATTATTATTAATGTGAACAATGTCTTGCAATTCCTGCTTTCAGCTAATTGTTATTATCATCTGTTATTATGATTAATCATTATAAGCAATTGGCATTATTGTTGTTACTACTCTTGTTAATGTGAGCAACGTCTTGCAATTCCTGGTTTCGTTTTCAAAACTTGTGCCGTGGAGGAATCGGCTATATTTGTTATTATAATTAATCATAAAAAATATTGTTGTTACTACTATTATCATTACTCATGTTATCATTATTAATGTGAGCAACGTCTTGCAATTCCTGGTTTGATTTTCAAAACTTGTGCCGTGGAGGTATCGGTTCTTATATATTTCATGTCTATATACTGGGTGAGGTAATATGCCGGGCGATGTAATACCCTGAGAGGTAGTTCCAGTCATGGAATAACATTACTGTTACTGGGGCTGTGATCCTCTTTGATGAAAGGAGTATGTGGAATTCTGCCTCAACGGTAATAACGAGTCCCCAAGACGCTACCTGCACTCCACCATAAGCGCCTATGTCAAGAGGTCCCTTTCTCACTGTTCATCCTAAAAGGACGCCCGTATGGAACTAGAACGCCTGACTCAATTTCTAGTTGACAATGGTTACAGCAACGTATCCAACGTAATCTAAAGACAATTAGATGACTGATATATCCAACAAACCATCAAAATTAACATATCCCCTAAAGACGAAACCACCAAATTTACTACAAAAACCGTATGACCATTGATTACAAGAGATGAGATTTTCAGAAACTTCATTGATAGAGCTGATCGCCCTACATTACAGTAAACAACGCATCACTCACCATCTACTACAAATGAATAATACATAAATGAATAAGTAAACAGATAAATAAATTAACAAGTTATTTAATTAATTAATAGATAAATGAATACATACATAAATAAATAGATAAATGGATAGATAGATAAATAGATAGAAAAGAAAACAGCTCAACTTCTGCTTGGCAAAGGACCATTCGTGACCAAAACGTCCCTTCAAGAAGACTATACCAACTACCAGCACACCTGCATCCTGCAATAACGAGGAGTGTGTAACTTGCTTTTACATTACTATAACAGGCACAGCATTAACTAAGCGTCTGGCATGCCATCTTCAATCTGGAGCTATCTAGTAGACAGCACAATAACCATTGATAGAGAACAAAACTTTGTACGCCTCGCATTTTTAAAGCCATGTATATATTGACAAAACACCCATAAACACACAAACGGATTTCCAAATACTCCCTTCACCAAAAAGGGTCACAGCCTCAGTATCAGTAACGTCAACGGTTGCAACAATGTCTAGCCGGGAACTAGTCACCTATGCATGTTGCCTCACCAAGAATGTAAACATTATAGAACCGATATATCCTTGCCACAATAGCTTTGATTGTGCAAACAAGGAGTTCCGAAACGTCGCTCACATTTGGAGTACTATTGAAGAAATTTCGAGATCATCGGAAAATTTTACGCAATATTGAAACTGCACGCAAGGAGATAAAGTAGATTGTACCATAGTTTTCAGTCTCACATGCCTTCTATCCTACCTGGCTACACCAATATATACATACATACATACATACATATATATATATATATATATATATATATTATATATATATATTGTGTGTGCGTGTGTGTATGTGCGCGCGATCGTGCAACACACTACATATATATATATTTCTCACCATACACCAGGTAGGTGCCCCACTAAGTTTCACCGCCAAGCCCAATCTGCATACAGTTGCTCTCTCCACTTCCTCCATGGTTTCTTTCACACCGTCCCTCCATCTTTCCGTTGGTCTGCCTGCCGGTCGTTTTCCTTGTGGCTGCCATCGGTAATATTAGGCTGGGTGTTGTTCATGCAACCTCATGACGTGACCGAATCATCCTGACTTCTTTCTACAAAATATGTTATAAAGTCAACTTCCAGTTCTCTTTCTATACTTATATTTCTAATTTGAACACATCTTACTACACCCTTTTAAAATTCGCAGTACTCGCATCTCTGCTGCTTGAATTTTGCACTTCAATTTTTTTGGTCTCAGTATAGTTTTGTATATCGTAGTTTTAACCTGTCTGGGTATGAGTTTTCTTTCATCAGCGGGTATAGTATTCTCTTTTTTATATAGCTTTGTATCCTATTTACTATTTCTTTTTCCATTAGACACTTTTCATATATTTTCACTCCTGGGTATCTAAATTCTTTAGCTAATTTCAAATTTTCATTTTCTAACCATATTTCTATCTTTTCTTTTTGTCTTGCTACCATCACTATTTTTGTTTAATTTTAGCCCTTTTTAATGCTCTGTTCCAATCATTCAATGCATGTGTGTGTGTGTGTGTGTATATATATATATATATATATATATATATATATATTTATATATATATATATATATGGTACAGTCAAATTGTGAAATCAGTTATTTCGTGGAATAATTAAACTGTCAGTCATTACATATAATGCCTGTGGGGGTCAATCAATTCATAAAATGACTGAAAATTCTAGTCTTCTCATGAAATGACTGACTTTGGTGCCCAGGCATTTCACGAAATAACTGAAGTTCCGTCTACACAGGCATACAGGTTCTGCATACAAAAGCGAGAAATCTATTCGTTGACAGACTCACCGCTTTTGTTTGCAGACAAACCATCACAATGTCCCTGGTGCAGTTTGAGCGAAAACACGAGACAGTATCTATATGAGAAAGATTAGTGTTATTAGATACAACTATCCTACGGTATAGAAGCAATATAATATAATACAGTCAAAGAGAGAGGGGGGGAGGAATGGGGTCGGGTAGGAAGGCGTAGTTGGCATGAAAATAATATAAATTTAGATTTGTGTACTCGTATTTCAGCCAGTATTTTAAAATCTTTATTGTAACATTGCTGCATGATTGGGTTGATTTCCGGGTAAGTATGCACAAGTCTTATTATAGGATATAGGATATATCATACAAGCTAGCGGGAAAATAATGTAGTTTCAATTTGATGCAAACTGGCCAATTTGTTGCGCTGGTTCGGTGAATTGTTTGGCAACCCCCGCATTCTGCTCCAGCCAGACCAAGGATCCTTCAGTACTTGTCTCCTTGAGCAAGATTGACTGACCAGATACCGCTGTTTAGACTCCCTGATAATTTTATTCGCAGAAAATTCACACATATTATAAAAGCACTAGTTAAAAGGTAAATGATTCGGAATAATAGTTATATCATATGACAACACAATTACAGATTCACTTGTTTGTGCAAAAGTAAACCACCTGGCACAATAATCTTTTTCATAAGAAAATCACAAAGAATATAAAATACTAGATAAAAAGTGCATCATTTGCACAATAGTAAAGACTCATGACAACACAATAACATATTTACTTGTTTGTGGGATCTACTATTGCATAGTTGTTTAGATTTGAAAAATCTGCATGGCCATTTGGCAATTTTTGGGACCATTACATAAACACAACAAAACCTTGTCCTACACTGATAAATGCTTCGATAACGGCTTCTCGCAAAGAAATGTCAGTGCCACTGTCACTTTTTTCAGTTATCTTTCAGGAAAAATATCAAACTGGTTCCTGGAATAGTTTCATTTTAGAATACCACTTTTGGTGGCCACTCTGTTCATGCTCCTACTCACTATAACACCTAAGATATTCCTTGGAGCTCCACGAACTCGATCAATCAAAGGAAATGGAAGAGCAGTGTTGTGTACTATCTCACCTGCTACTAACTCTATTCGGCGTCTCTTCACCATACGTCCTGCTTGCTGTCTCTTAAGATTCATTGGCAGCTATTCGTTGAGAGCTGATGATACTCTGAAGTTGATCTAGGTCCTGTTGATGCAGAGATAGGAGTTACGGCTCTTGTTCAGGCTCATTCATTTCGACTTCGATTGGTTCAGACTCTATAGCTGCTGTTGGTATTTGTATCTGGTTGCTGAAGCATTGTCGTGAGGTCTTGTTCAGACTGCAGGCGACTGATGATTTCTTGTGAAGTAATGCTTCCGTAAGTCCGACTCGGACACCCAACACTACATCATATGGACTTCTTTTGATCTCTGCGTGGTAGACAGAATTCCTTGAAAAATGAACAAATTTTATGCCCGTAGCCCAGTCCGTTGGGTGTTTGCCAGCCAGCGACGCTACAAGCATGTCCTTTATGTCACCATTTACTCGTTCTACAGAGCTCTGACTCTGTGGGTGGATTGGTTGGTCGTGAACGATGGATAATTCAGGCCACAATATACGTAGTTCAGTAATAATCTGAGCTGTAAACTCAGAACCAATGTCTGATTGAAGAAATACATGAGCATCCAGTAGAAAGATATCAGCTAGTTCGAATGCTATTTCAGCGACACCGTAATCCATTTGTAGGTTCTACTCGACATAAACTGCGTGCCTTTGAGATCAACCTAGCCACGTGATGAAAATTCACTACTCACTGGTCGTTTTTTTTTTTTTTTTTTTGTATTCCTGGCACAACGATTTGAATAGTTAATTTGTATCCCGCTGAATGTTGGCATATTTCACTTGGAGTTCTTTAAACATTCTATCTCGACTGCCATGACCAATTGCAATGTGGGCTCTTCAATGGAGACAGTACACCGATGTTTCGTCTGGAGTTTGTCGTTTTTTAATAATTTTCTCAACATCACCATACTGTAGCACTTCATATTTAATCAGAAGGTAATATTCATGGCGACTTTGTGTTCTTCCTTTCACTAGCTTTATGAATGTCCTCAATCATTTGGAAATATTTCTCTTTCAGATTGAGATATTTGCAACATTTCTCACACCTAGAAAATAACTCCACAAAAGCTTAACTCTGCTCTCAGACACGTTGTGAAGGTATAAACTGGAATGAGCAATCCCCTGCCATGTGCTCTTACAGTAGTAGAGCCGAGTGTATTGCACGGCGAGTAGTTTCGTTAATAGTGAAAACAATTCAAACTGCCGCTTCACACTTCGTCGTTGAGATGGCGCTGTGGTTGTACGGCGAGTGCCAGTTGTTTCGTAGATAGCGACAACGATTCAAATTGTTACTTCACGCTTTGCCTAAAATATAACACCCATATAGTGCAACAAATATGACAATAAATCAGTCATTTCATGAAAAGACTAGTTTTTTTAGTAATTTCATGAACTGACCGCCACCAACAAGCATTACACGTAATGACTGACAACTATAGTAATTTCATGAAATAACTGATTTCACATTTTGACTGTAACATATATACTGGGTCGGCCCTAGGATTCATGGCGCCCAGGGCAAGCGGAACATCCCCTTACAAGTATTTAACATGTTTATTTATTTATTTATTTATTTTACAAGGAGAAAAACCGAAGCTGTAGAAGAGTTGATTACAATTTACCAGCTAAAGAAAACCGTTCAAACACAGCATCTTGGATTCAAATCCTGTTATTAATATAACTGGGAGAGAGAGTCTGTGATGCCTAGCCTATGTAGCTTCTAATCTTGAATCTTGACAAATGATCAGTAGGTTCCCACAGCCAAGAAACAGAACGACAACTGAGAGACTTTTGCCCGACCCAAGACCAGTGTTGCCACTCCAGAATTTCGGAAAACATAAGATTGTCCCTCCAAAAACCACAAGATTGACCTAAAAAACACAAGATTTTTTTTCATAGTACGAGAATATTTTCTCGTGTTACAATATAGAAATATGTACTATAATATTGTCTTACCTAGAATGTATATGTAGACCTGTAGTGAAAGCTCCTCCACATCTTCGTCCGCTAATCCATATTCCATGACATGTGATGCTTTTGTTTTGTTTTTTCAGTCATTTTCTTTGCAGTTTCAGTCAGGAAACATCCTTTTCATTACCTCAATCAAATGGTCTACCTGGGAAAATGCTATTCCATATTCTGCCATATATCCACACAACAATAATTCTGCATTGTAAACTTTATCTTTCGGGTCTTCCCCCGCTTTCTTTATGAAATGCTGAATATTCACACATTTTTTCTTTGATTCAGTTTTTTATATGCTTTGATGTAGCTTTGTGGCTTATCAAACCAGCTTGGTTAAGATTCTTTTGCTTGGATTCACAGACTACACAATGAACATACTTATCTTTGGGATCTGGCTTGATCCAGTCTTTTAATTCAGGATCAGTTAACCAGTCCTTATTAAATGACTGGCTGTACCACATCTTGTTTTTTTTTTTTCGGCGGAGTTCTATCTCCACTGGAGCTTGCGGTAGGAGAATCACTCATTGTTGCCACTTATCACTGCACCCGTTTGTGACCGCGATCTTCACCAACTTCAACTCTCGCCCGGAACTTATGATCGACCTGTACTAACCGCGAACGGAACGTGCGAAACGTTCGTGCTCGTAAACACTATAAACAACGGGGAGTCTACGATTCATAAGGGTATACTTGGATAGACCTAATTAGGTAGAAAAAAAAAAACATGATCATATTTTTTCTTTTTAATAAAAACTACAGGATTTGTTGGATTTTAAGAAAAAAAATTACAAGGTCGAAGCAAAAAATACAAGATCTAGTAGGAAACCACAAGAAGTGGCAGCGCTGCCCAGGACTCGTAACACTATGATGGGCCAAGCTGACCTTACCCATACAAATCAATAAATCAGATTGTATTATTCAACATTTTACATGATTCAAAAAATCATTAAAATATCATTAGTCATTGCAAATAAATATACCAGGTATGTAATCTTGCTGACGAAGACGAAAACACTGCCCGCGGCCAATAGGAAACGTGTACAATCTGACCGTCGTGGAAATTTCCTTGTCTTTCAGTTATTTTTCACGGTTTGTGTTTGATCACTATAACAAATATTCAATCATCAGATTCTCGAAAATTCTACTTCACTAAATATTTTTACTTGTTTCACATTTGCCCATTTTTATTTGTTTAATTATTTATTCATGGTGAATGGGAGTGGAGTGGGTGAATATGAAATGGGAGTGGATTTACGCCTTTTGACTTTGGCTACCACCCTTGTAAAGATGAAAAAGCCCTTGGTATATGTATGTATTCATCTGTCAACTTATTTATATTTATTGTTCAGTTTGTGTGTTCATTTTTGGTTACCATCTCATAAGAAATTAGAAAAATGCACATTGTAGAATAACTAAAATGATACCTTTTTATGTAATAAACTCTATGAAGAGCGTCTAAGTGAACTTGATTTATCTAACCTATCAAAACAATGCGGAGTCATTTAACAAGTCTTAAAAATGTTCCATGGTTTTGTTGGTATAAACATAGATGATCATTTTATTGTGGACAGTGGTAATGTCACAAGAAATAAAGATTACAAGATAGACTATAGATCAAACACCAATGTTTTTTATTAATGCATTGTAAACATTTCCCAGAATCGTGATTTAATTTACTAAGTCTGTGGTTCTTAACCGTTCCTACTGTCTACACTCCCTTTCATTCGCAAGCAGCCTCGTTACAATTTGCATCTTCTTTGTATTTGTATGTCAAACACCTATCATATTACGCCCTGGGCGACTGGCCGAGCTGCTGGTACCTCGAGAATGGCCAGTGCTGAATAATGCTGGAATAGCTAAGTCACTTCCTTTGTCTACAGATGTATATGTATGACAATGTGTGCACCCACCCATTCCACTCTCATTCAACCCCCCTCCCTCCCTCTTATCTTGGCTCCTCCTAGATGATGGGTCATACCTGCATCTTGCCCACTGCCCTGGGTTAGAAGCAGTGTTGTAGGACACAACAAAGGCTGCTTCATTTTATCGGCGACCCCCCTCTTTGCCCCATTCGGACTACATCAAATTATTTTTTCACACATACTCCCTCAACTCCCCCATCCACTCCCATGCATCACAGCATCATCCATACAAAAGTTCCCACACCATCCTAATACCCTTTTATCAACCCTCTCTCCCAACTCCCTTTCCACCTACATTCTCCTCCTCACCTCATTTCTCACTATCCAGCCTAGAAATCCGATGATACTTCTCAAGCACATTTATACACATACAAAATCTACCCTTTTTCTATTGTGGAGGTTCCTGTTTATTCCCCAGGGATTAATAATGGTTGTCTAGCAGCTCTTCAATAATAATGGGATGATAAACGGCTTAATTTTTTTCCCCCGATTGTTGTGTAAATCTCCTTTAAATTTGGGTATCGGCAGTCTTTCAAAGTCTCTGACACCTTTGGTAAAGAAAAACACTTCATAATGTAAGTCGAGTTTATTTCAAGTCCACATAACAGACATACATACTTTAAGGAAGGATTCAACATGAGCTTAATAAAATATTCAAATATAAAAACTTCTGCAAACTATTAAAAGTTATTACAAGTGACATGGAACAGCTTATTTTACTACCATTATTTTTTATACAAATTTTAAACATTTTTCTACAAAACTAACTTCATAATCCACCTGATATCCACCAAACCACAGATGTATTGGTTCAAATAAAATGGCCTTAAAATGGGGAGGGAGAAGAGGGAAAAATTACCAGAGGGTTAAGCATTAAAAAGTGGGAGAATAATTGTGCAAATTTCCCGGGTTAGTATATTCATACTACCCCACCCACTTAAAGACTAAAACCTTAAAGAGTGGTAGTAAAGTCACCTTTTGAAGGTGACCAAATCTATATTGAACCCATTGCCCTTTGAAGAAAATAAAAATAAAAATGTGAAGTTTACCAAAAATATAAGTGGACTGGTAATTGAGGACAAGAATTCTTGGCCTAGTCTTCAATTTCAGCAGTTAAGAGTTAACATGTTGCAACAAAGCTTATCAAAAGTTTATTTTCCAATGCAGTACACAAAGGCAGGGGACTCAACGTCACGTCATACTGTGCCCTGGCAGTCATTAATCACTAGAAAGACAGCACATGATGGTCCGGCACTTTTCTACAAAAATAACCTTTTTATACAATGAAATCTGCTTATCTCCTATATTGTTACACCTCCACAGTTGGGGCTCCAAAAATTTCCATTTCACCACACTATCTTGAAAAACGATAAAATAATGATAAAAAAATAATAAACAGAAAAAATAACATTAAATAAAAATAATAATTAAGAAAAAGATAAAAAGAAAAAAAAAAGATATGGTATCTGCCATAATGGATTTAAAGTATATTTCTAGTTTTCGAAAAACGGGAAAACACAGAGACCCTTCATACCCCTTTGTTTGAAGTACAATGTTCATCACTCCTTTATCACTTATATATATTTGCACTGCACATGGCAAAGTTACCACTGCTTCTTGTGTTCATCCATGCTTACTCCACCAGGACCCAATGATATAAGCATCAACAAGCCACCAATAACCGATAAGGTCTGGAAAGAAATTGGAAGGTGGTAAGAATTGGAATACTGTAAAATCTGTATAAAAATTGTCAAAGCCATGTCTGATATAATTAATCATTCATGTATTTCTAATGCATTGTAACATCTACATGAAGATCATTCATAATAAATGCTGGTAAAATCTAATCACAACTGTAAATTTTCTAACTGAAAAGTAATGTGATAGCCACTAATATTCAAACAATTTCTGTAGATATACTAGATGAAAGGGTAAAACAAGGAAAGGGAAAATAGGACAAGTGGAAATTGTGCTGATAACAGTTAGGAAGAGAAGGGATGAGAAGCACAGACAAAGTGGGGCTGAGGGAGGGGGAGAAGACTTTTGTTGTACATGTTCTAAGGGGAGAGAGTAGATGTACATGTTCTAAGGGGAGAGAGTGGATGTACATGTTCTAAGGGGAGAGAGTGGATGTACATGTTCTAAGGAGAGAGAGTGGATGTACATGTTCTAAGGCATTGTTTCCCACCCCTGGGGCCACTAAGACATCTTGTATGCTAAATTAATAAAGCTTCCAAATTCATATTGCTATAATAAAATTCAGTGATGTTAACTGTCTTTTATAACCTTACATTACCTTTCTTACATATGTATATATTATCCTTGTCCCCTATGTTTTATAGTCAACAACTAGTCTTATATATAACACATATACAAATAGATTAGTGAGGCCGCAGTCATATCATGAAGATCACATTAGAATCGCCTAAAAAAAGGGTTGGGAAACTGTTCTATGGGGTGAGTGTGGGAATCTCGGATAATTTTTTAGTGGAAGGGAAGTTGAGAGTGGAGGACAGATGGAGAAAGGAAAAGGACAGATGGAGAAAGAGGAAAAGGACAGATGGAGAAAGAGGAGAAGGACAGATGGAGAAAGAGGAAAAGGACAGAAGGTTGGGAGGTGCTTTGAGTAAACTGCTTAAACAAGAAGGAAAAGGAGTACAAGAAGAAGCTGAGAGAGCAGTGGTAGGAAGTGAAGGACAGAGTAGAACTAAGAGTGGAGGAGGAATGGGTATGGTTCAAGGAGGGAGTCACAAGGTGTGGAAAGTTGGTGTGTGGAACAAGAAAGATGGGAGGAAGTGGAAGGAAGGGTAGAGAGGATGATGAAGCAAAGAAGGTTGTAGAAAAGAAGAAAAGCACTCACAGACTGGTTACAAAATAGGATGAGAGGTACAAAGAAAATAGTAAAGCATAAGATAAAGGAGGCAAAGAAGAGAGCAGATGTGAAATGGGCTACAAGTATGACAGAAAATTTGGAAAGTAATAAAAAGATGTTTTGGAAGGAAATTAACCACTTCAGTACAACTCAAATTTCTGCAAACAGCAATGGCTGCCATATGTACAATGCATCACTTTACTCACATTATAAAATATAAAGTCACAGCTGTATTACTCGTTCTCTTTAACTCTGAGTAATAATAAACACAGAAAACATGACCAAACCAGTTCACAGGATCTGGGGGTAACTCATGTACAAGTACAAAAAAATACATATAATCAAGACACTGATGCCAGCATCTTCATGTATCCACTCGTACCTCATAATGCCTACGTAGGCGTCATCGTACCAAAGTGGTTAAGAGAGGAAGAGGAGGCAAATCAAGTACAGAATAAGAGTAAAAGGTGCAGATGGAGAGATAATGATGGAAGAGACAGTAGCAGGAGGAAGATGGGCAGAGTATTTTAGGACTTGCTCAATGTGGAGGAGGGAAAGGTAGTTGCAATGTGAAGCACCAAGAAAACTAAAGTGATGAATGAGGAAAATGGAGGAGAAACCAGGAAAGGTGAGGTGAAAACAGTTATTAAAATGATGACAGCAGGTAAGGCACCTGAGCTGGATGGGTGTCATGTGGTGTGTCTAAAAAAGCAAGATAAAGTAATGGTGGACTGGCTGGTGAGGTTGTTTAATGTTTGTCTAAAAGAGGGTAGAGTGCCAGAGGACTGGAGCCTGTAAAGTTCAGTGTTTTACAAAGGAAAAGGGGACAAGTGTGAGTGTAGTAGTTTCAGAGGGATCATTTGTTGGGTGGAGTTGGGAAGGCTTAAGAGAGGGTTATGATCGAGAGGTTTAGGAGAGGAACAGAGGGAGTAATTGGCGAGGAACAGTGCGAGTTTAGGACAGGCAAGGCTGTTTTTTGGGGGCCTTTATGGATTTGTAAAAGGTTTATGACAGGGTAGACAGGAAGGCACTGTGGGAGGTATTGCAGATATATGGGATAGGAGGAAAGAGTTATGAGCAGTCAAGAGTTTTTAAAAGAGTGAGCCCGTGTTAGAATTAGAAATGGAGTGAGTGGTTTGAGGTAAAGGTGGGACTTCATCAGGAATGTGTTATGTCACCTTGGCTGTTCAATATACATGGATTGGGTGGTACAAGAGGTAAATGCAAGGCTAATAGGGAAGAGATTGGAGATACTTAAAAATGGAGGAAAATGGGAGATGAGCAAGTTGTTTGCTGACGACACTGGTAGTAGGATCAGAGGAGGGATTAAGAAAGTTAGTGACAATTTGGGAAAGTGTGCAAAAGAAGTTGAAGATAAATATGGGTAAAAGTAAGGTGACGAGATGTACAAGAGGAGAATATGGAGGCATATTGAAAATGAGTATTAAGGGAGAGACTGGAGGAAGTGGATAGCTTTAGATACTTGGGTGAGAATGTGGCTGGAAAGGGAGTGGAGGTAGAGTGTGGATCAAGAGAAGCAAGTAACTGCCTTGGGGGATTAAAAAGTATAATGAGAAATAGACATTTGGGAATGAATGCTAAGAAAAGACTGTATGAAGGAGTGATTGTGCCAACAGCACTGTACGGTCCAGAAACATGGAACATACAAGAGGAAGAGTTTCAAGGCGTTTGAGATGAAATGCCTGAGAAGTATGATAGGGGTTACTAGGCTGGATAGTGAGAAACAAGGTGAGAAGGTTAGCAGGGGTGGAAAGGGAGCTGGGAGATAGGGTTTATGAAAGAGTATTGGGATGGTTTGGACACATGGAAAGAATGAGTGAAGAAAGATTAGTAAAAGAGGTGTGGAAGGCAGAGGTGGAAAGAGTGAACATAAGAGGGCAACCAAAGATAAGATGGATAGATGGGGTAAAAGGGTGTCTGTTGAGAAAGAGAGAAGACAGAAGATAGGGGCGAGTGGAGAATAGTTGTGTATGGATGATGCTGTGATGCATAAAAGGGAGAGGGTGGGGGGGTGGGAGTATGTGTAAACGATGTTTTGACGCAACCCGAAGGGATTTCTCCCTGTCTTTCCTCTTTCTGTACGAGGAGACGAAGAGGAGGGGTAGCCTATCAAATGAAGCGCCCTTGCTGTGGATGTACGGTGTCTTGCTACATTGCTTCTGACCCAGGGCACTGGGCGAGATGCAGTAATGACCTGTCGTCCAGGAGGAGCCAAGATAAGAGGGAGGGAGGAAGGTGAATGGGAGTGGAGTATGTGAGGATGGAATCGGTGGGGGTGGATTTTATGCCTTTGTTTTTGGCTACCTCCTTTGTAGGGGGAAAAAAGCCATTGGTGTGTATGTATACATGTTGACAAGAGTTTACTGGCATTTCTATCCTTGTGGGCAATCTCGTGCCACCATCATGCATTATTTTATATTCTACGTGTTAGTCTTAGTTGAGGATGTTTATAGTTTGGTTAAGAGTCCTGTTTTCCATTCATAGTTGTAGAGAGATGACTGGTATAGATGTTTTGTTGTGAGGATTTGGTTTAGTCCTTGTTGTTTGAGCAGTATGAGTGGTACTGTTATGGACACTAATGCACTGTTTACTGGCATCTCTCTCTTTGTAGACAATCGTGCCATTATTATGCATTACTAAATCTTGATGGGTAGCTAAGGTATTATTAACATGGGAAACTTGATATGGTTGGTTGGTTGTTATAAACTAGTTTACCAGTACCAGTGCTTCTTTCCTTTTGGACAATCTTGCACCACTGTTGTACATTATCTTATATTCCATGAACTGGTTTTGTTGGTAAAGAAAATCTATGTTTTTGTTAATAGGCCTGCTTTCTGTACAAAGCTGTGGGGAGACTACAGAGGTACTAGTGTCTTGTTGCTCAGGATTTGGTGTCCAGTCAGTGTAGTTTGAGGGTTTAGGTGGTAGGTGGTCATTGTAGTGTGTTGTGTAAATAGGTTGGTCTAGCAGGTGAAATATTGTGAAAGGAACTTTACTTTGGCACATGAGGGTTCCACTGTATAATGGAGTGCATTACTTAGTTTTGATGGGTTTTGGGTAACATTCCTTTGATGGTTGGTGTACAATTTTACTCATTCAACTAGGTATTGGTTAGGATTGTACACATTTTCATTCACTCCAGTTGGGTCTGCTGGAGACATTGGTAGATGGAGGTTTACATATGGTTTAGTATTGTGAGTGTGCTTAATATTAAGATTGGATAGAGCTTAAACCTTTAATGTTGATGCTGTAATGGATATGGGGATTGAGGAGATCCATCTTGTTTTTGTTCAAGAGCATGTTTGTTAGAGTTTCTGGGGTGGGAAGTTTACAGGTGCAGTATGTTTAATGTACCACATAATGTCTTAATGCTTTTTCTTGGAATGTAGTTTGTGATGTATATAAAAAAAATCTACCTATAGATAAATAGCCTTAACTTTTTTTAGGAATGTCCCCTGTAGGGCTACAAGGAGAAGGATGCCTAGTCCCAATCCCTGTCCCTTTCTTCTCGCCTCTTACGATCCAAGTGGAAATACTTGGTGGCAGGGTAGTGGACAAGGTGCAGGATGACCCGTCATCCAGGAGGTGCTAAGATAAGAGGGAAGAAGGTGGGTGGAGGGGTGTGGAGTGTATTCAGGGATGGAATGGGTGGGAATGATTTTATGCCTTTTCCTTTTTGGCTACCTCCCTTGTAAGGGGGAAAAAGCCTTGGTATATGTATGTCTGTATGTATAGATAAATAGACAAGACTTTTTTCCACATTTTCATGATAGATTTCGAATATTACTGTTGAAATACAAGTTTACCATGAGTGTGTGTGCTTGGTGCATTTTTTTGTTGGGCGGCTTATCCTCTTACCTTAGAAGTTTTCAAGGGTCAGGTGTTTTTCGAGTTGGCAATAGGCCACTTGGCTCTATAGGCTGTAGCACAATCTGGATTACACCAGAGGACCATGTCATAATGTTGGTTGTGGGATTTTTGGAAATGATAGTAATACTGCAGAAGTCATGTGAACTGAGATGTAAACTACATTATGTTAATGCTTTGGTACTCTTCTATTGTTTGCCTGGGTAAGGAACCATCAAGAATGTGGAGGTGTGTGTGTGTGTGTGGGTGGGGGGTCAGTAAGGTGTGTAATGGTCATGATTGTGAAGGTCTAGTACTACCAATAGATAGCTCATGATGTAATCTGGCATGCACAAGGAAAAGTCTATGTATGTGTGGGTCACCACTTGTATATGAAAGGCCGTAGGTTGGTTTGTGTTTAATACATGATAGGGAGTTGTTTATCATGGAGGAGGTTTAGCCTTGTGGGGTTGTGGTGGTGTTTTGTAACATTCATCATGTGGGAGGAGCAGAGTAGTTCCTGATTAGGGCTAAGCCTTGTTTGCTACTTCCAAGCTGTGTTGTTCCTATGTCATACCAGAGGAACCACTGGGCCTACACCTACTGTGTGAATCATGACTGGGGACTTCCAGAGAATAAAAATCTATCCTCACCACTACACACTACTGCAAGAGGTCTTTTGGCTGTCAGTTAGATGAATTATGATATCAAAGAGTGGGGGAAATGGTCAATTTCCTGAATACACTGTCAGCATTAGTCACAGATTATCTCTTAGCATCAACTCCCAGGTGGGAGTTAAACACAGGTACCACAAGGTGACGAGGCAATTAGCGGATTTCCCTCAATCTGCTTCAGCATCTGGTTTTAAGATCTTGCCTCTTTTCTTGGGCAAAAGACAAGGCAGACAGGGATTTAACTTTAAAAAGGACCAATAACAGGTAGAAAAACCTCAAGAGAAAGATAAAGGGAGGGGGGTAGGATGGAAAAAGGGAAAAATACTGGGTAAATAGAAACACACTGCTTTGAACACAATTCAGGTATATGGGTTCATATCTAAGGATGGAGGAAATCATTAACATCTTACTCCCGTGGCAAAATGAGACTTTTTTCTCTTCTAACAGAGAATCTCAATTTTTACAGGGACTATACCGGAAAGAGGTATAGGAATACAAATTTAAAGGGAGAATTTAGCATAAACCAGTCACCCCACTAGATTTCATTTCAATGGTGATGCTGTGGGATGCCTGCTGTGGTGCCACCATATTCCACAGGGGACTCAGAGCTGCATGCCTCAATCCTACCCACTTGGAGTCAAACCCCTTCAAGCTACCTCACCTCACAGAGGTGCAGCCCCAGTAGTTAACTGCCTGAGGACCACAGGAGTCCAATAAGTCCAATCAAAAGGAGAATGTATATTATGCAACCAGACATTCAATCACACAACACTTTTGTATTCATTAAATCCATTTTTGTGAATGTATGCAACCTTTCTACTTTTGGCATGAACCTTCTAAACATTCTTTCACCACTTATCCAAGTTCAAATAGAATAAAAATTACTCACCTGGAAGAAATCGTACTTCAGGAAATCTCTCATAGGTTTGTAAGAAGGAATGGTCCAGAAGGCATTAACATAAATATTAAATACATTGAGCCATAGAACTAGCAGGAATGCACTCAATTTTGTCTTGTAGCCTACTGCCACAAGGGCCATCAACAGACCACCAATAACAATTTGGAATATCTGAAAAGATAAATACAAGATTTTACAAAGTCTGCCACTTCCATACACATCCTATAAATACTGCATTCTTATCACAAAATGAATATACAAACCCTTTACATACCTGCATAACTGTGAATTCTAATCTGACAAGTGTGAGGAACATGAACACAAGAAGTATCCTTCCACCCAACATGAGGTAAGTTTTGGGTTTGTTTTCTCCAAGAGATGGCACGCCGGCAAAGATCGTCCTTGCTTCCTTTTTGCTTTCTGCCAAGACCAATGCCAGACCTCCAACAAGAGCCAAATTGCGAAACAAAAACTGCACATCCCATAAAATCTGGTATGCAATTGTCTGAAAATACATATCAACTTGTAAGCACAGTTCGAAATAAATATGTCAGATAGCAACATTAAGAAAGATTTAAGAATAAATGATTGAGAATCACATTCATGTAAACTATTCCAACCACCTAAATTGCTAAAACCCAAGTAATTTCAATACAAAATTACTTGACGAGATAAACACCATATGAGGACACAAAATTACTTACAAGTTAAGTGAATGTATATTTATTACCCTAATAGAAATAACCCAGACTACAACAAACACTAGAAATACTAACAATAATACCTAGGGGCCTCCAAGAAATATGAAAAACAGAATTTCAACAATGCACCCAATTTTGTGGCATTATGAACAACTTATAACATGTTCAATATTTACTGGTTCAACCCCCCTCAAGGCTCATGGCAAAATCGCTGGGGGTTCTTGATATTTCCAAGATCCCCATTAAAAAATATCCAAGGAACCTACAATAGTAAAAAATAACAGAGGGAGAGAAAGGAAAGACAGGGGAATGGGAGATAGGGAGAGAGAGGAGGCAGAAGAGACAGAGGGGAGGGGGATAGGGAGAGAGAGGGGAGGGAGAGAGAGAGATAGAGAGAGGGAAGAGGGGGAGGGAGAGAAGAGGGAGAGAGGGAAGAGGGAGAGAGAGGGAAGAGGGAGAGAGAGGGAAGAGGGAGAGAGAGGGAAGAGGGAGAGAGAGGGAAGAGGGAGAGAGAGGGAAGAGGGAGAGAGAGGGAAGAGGGAGAGAGAGGGAAGAGGGAGAGAGAGGGAAGAGGGAGAGAGAAGAGGGAGAGAGAGGGAGGAGGGAGAGGGAAGAGAGAGGGAGAGAGAAGGGAGAGGGAGAGAGAAGGGAGAGGGAGAGAGAAGGGAGAGGGAGAGAGAAGGGAGAGGGAGAGAGAGGGAAGAGGGAGAGAGAGGGAGAGGGAGAGAGAGGGAGAGGGAGAGAGAAGGGAGAGGGAGAGAGAAGGGAGAGGGAGAGAGAAGGGAGAGGGAGAGAGAAGGGAGAGGGAGAGAGAAGGGAGAGGGAGAGAGAAGGGAGAGGGAGAGAGAAGGGAGAGGGAGAGAGAAGGGAGAGGGAGAGAGAAGGGAGAGGGAGAGAGAAGGGAGAGGGAGAGAGAAGGGAGAGGGAGAGAGAAGGGAGAGGGAGAGAGGGAGAGAGAAGGGAGAGGGAGAGAGAAGGGAGAGGGAGAGAGAAGGGAGAGGGAGAGAGAAGGGAGAGGGAGAGAGAAGGGAGAGGGAGAGAGAGGGGAGAGGGAGAGAGAGGGGAGAGGGAGAGAGAGGGGAGAGGGAGAGAGAGGGGAGAGGGAGAGAGAGGGGAGAGGGAGAGAGAGGGGAGAGAGGGAGAGAGAGGGGAGAGGGAGAGAGGGGAGAGGGAGAGAGAGGGGAGAGGGAGAGAGAGGGGAGAGGGAGAGAGAGGGGAGAGGGAGAGAGAGGGGAGAGGGAGAGAGATGGGGAGGGAGGGCAGGAGGGGAGAAAAAGAGAGGGGGGAGACAGGAGATAGAGACATGGGGGAGAGACAGGGAGAGGGTAGAGAGAGAAAGGGGAGAGAAGGGAGAGGGCACAGAGAGACAGGGAAGAGAGATGGGAGAGACAGGGAAGAGAGAGAGACAGGGAAGAGAGAGAGACAGGGAAGAGAGAGAGACAGGGAAGAGAGATGGGAGAGACAGGGAAGAGATGGGAGAGAGGGATGCGAGAGACAGGGGAAAGAGGGCAGAGACAGACAGGGGAGAGAGGGCAGAGACAGACAGGGGAGAGAGGGCAGAGACAGACAGGGGAGAGAGGGCAGAGACAGACAGGGGAGAGAGGGCAGAGACAGACAGGGGAGAGAGGGCAGAGACAGACAGGGGAGAGAGGGCAGAGACAGACAGGGGTTTGTGGGCAGAGACAGACAGGGGAGAGAGGGCAGAGACAGACAGGGGAGAGAGGGCAGAGACAGACAGGGGAGAGAGGGCAGAGACAGACAGGGGAGAGAGGGCAGAGACAGACAGGGGAGAGAGGGCAGAGACAGACAGGGGAGAGAGGGCAGAGACAGACAGGGGAGAGAGGGCAGAGACAGACAGGGGAGAGAGGGCAGAGACAGACAGGGGAGAGAGGGCAGAGACAGACAGGGGAGAGAGGGCAGAGACAGACAGGGAGAGAGGGCAGAGACAGACAGGGGAGAGAGGGCAGAGACAGACAGGGGAGAGAGGGCAGAGACAGACAGGGGAGAGAGGGCAGAGACAGACAGGGGAGAGAGGGCAGAGACAGACAGGGGAGAGAGGGCAGAGACAGACAGGGGAGAGAGGGCAGAGAGACGGGGGAGAGAGGGAAGAGACAGACAGGGAGAGAGGGGAGAGAGACAGACAGGGAGAGAGGTGAGAGAGACAGACAGGGAGAGAGGGGAGAGAGACAGACAGGGAGAGAGGGAAGAGAGGGGAGAGAGACAGACAGGGAGAGAGGGAAGAGAACAGGGGAGAGAGGGAAGAGACAGACAGGGGAGAGAGGGAAGAGACAGACAGGGGAGAGAGGGAAGAGACAGACAGGGGAGAGTGGGAAGAGACAGACAGGGGAGAGTGGGAAGAGACAGACAGGGGAGAGAGGGAAGAGACAGACAGGGGAGAGAGGGCAGAGACAGACAGGGGAGAGAGGGCAGAGAGACAGGGGAGAGAGAGGGAAGAGACACAGGGGAGAGAGGGAAGAGAGACAGGGGGGAGAGGGAAGAGAGACAGGGGGGAGAGGGAAGAGAGACAGGGGAGAGAGGGAAGAGAGACAGGGGAGAGAGGGAAGAGAGACAGGGGAGAGAGGGAAGAGAGACAGGGGAGAAAGGAGAGACAGGGGAGAAAGGAGAGAGAGACAGGGGAGAAATGACAGAGACAGGGGAGAGAGGACAGACGGGAGAGAGGACGGAGAGAGGACAGACGGGAGAGAGGACAGAGACAGGGGAGAGAGGACAGAGACAGGGGAGATAGGACAGAGAGACAGGGGAGAGAGGACAGAGACACAGGGGAGAGAGGACAGAGACACAGGGGAGAGAGGACAGAGACACAGGGGAGAGAGGACAGAGAGACAGGGGAGAGAGGACAGAGAGACAGGGGAGAGAGGGTAGAGAGACAGGGGAGAGAGGGTAGAGAGACAGGGGAGAGAGGGTAGAGAGACAGGGGAGACAGGTTTGAGAGAATGGGGCGAGAGGGTAGAGAGGGTAGAGAGACAGGGGAGAGAGGGTAGAGAGACAGGGGAGAGAGGGTAGAGAGACAGGGGAGAGAGGGTAGAGAGACAGGGGAGAGAGGGTAGAGAGACAGGGGAGAGAGGGTAGAGAGACAGGGGAGAGAGGGTAGAGACAGGGGAGAGAGGGTAGAGAGACAGGGGAGAGAGGGTAGAGAGACAGGGGAGAGAGGGTAGAGAGACAGGGGAGAGAGGGTAGAGAGACAGGGGAGAGAGGGTAGAGAGACAGGGGAGAGAGGGTAGAGAGACAGGGGAGAGAGGGTAGAGAGACAGCAGAGAGAGGGTAGAGAGACAGCAGAGAGAGGGTAGAAGGACAGCAGAGAGAGGGTAGAAGGACAGCAGAGAGAGGGTAGAAGGACAGCAGAGAGAGGGTAGAAGGACAGCAGAGAGAGGGTAGAGAGACAGCAGAGAGAGGGTAGAGAGACAGCAGAGAGAGGGTAGAGAGAGGGCAGAGAGAGGGTAGAGAGAGGGCAGAGAGAGGGTAGAGAGAGGGCAGAGAGAGGGTAGAGAGACAGCGGAGAGAGGGTAGAGAGACAGCGGAGAGAGGGTAGAGAGACAGCGGAGAGAGGGTAGAGAGACAGCGGAGAGAGGGTAGAGAGACAGCGGAGAGAGGGTAGAGAGACAGCGGAGAGAGGGTAGAGAGACAGCGGAGAGAGGGTAGAGAGACAGCGGAGAGAGGGTAGAGAGACAGCGGAGAGAGGGTAGAGAGACAGCGGAGAGAGGGTAGAGAGACAGCGGAGAGAGGGTAGAGAGACAGCGGAGAGAGGGTAGAGAGACAGCGGAGAGAGGGTAGAGAGACAGCGGAGAGAGGGTAGAGAGACAGCGGAGAGAGGGTAGAGAGACAGCGGAGAGAGGGTAGAGAGACAGCGGAGAGAGGGTAGAGAGACAGCGGAGAGAGGGTAGAGAGACAGCGGAGAGAGGGTAGAGAGAGGGCAGAGAGAGGGTAGAGAGAGGGCAGAGAGAGGGTAGAGAGAGGGTAGAGACAGCAGAGAGAGGGTAGAGACAGCAGAGAGAGGGTAGAGAGACAGCAGAGAGAGGGTAGAGAGACAGCAGAGAGAGGGTAGAGAGACAGCAGAGGGTAGAGAGACAGCGGAGAGAGGGTAGAGAGACAGCGGAGAGAGGGTAGAGAGACAGCGGAGAGAGGGTAGAGAGACAGCGGAGAGAGGGTAGAGAGACAGCGGAGAGAGGGTAGAGAGACAGCGGAGAGAGGGTAGAGAGACAGCGGAGAGAGGGTAGAGAGACAGCGGAGAGAGGGTAGAGAGACAGCGGAGAGAGGGTAGAGAGACAGCGGAGAGAGGGTAGAGAGACAGCGGAGAGAGGGTAGAGAGACAGCGGAGAGAGGGTAGAGAGACAGCGGAGAGAGGGTAGAGAGACAGCGGAGAGAGGGTAGAGAGACAGCGGAGAGAGGGTAGAGAGACAGCGGAGAGAGGGTAGAGAGACAGCGGAGAGAGGGTAGAGAGACGGGAGAGAGGGTAGAGAGACGGGAGAGAGGGTAGAGAGATGGGAGAGAGGGTAGAGAGACGGGAGAGAGGGTAGAGAGATGGGAGAGAGGGTAGAGAGACGGGAGAGGGTAGAGAGACGGGAGAGAGGGTAGAGAGACGGGAGAGAGGGTAGAGAGACAGGGGAGAGAGGGTAGAGAAACAGGGGAGAGAGGAGAGAGAGGAGAGAGAGAGAGAGAGAGAGAGAGAGAGAGAGAGAGAGAGAGAGGAGAGAGAGAGAGAGAGAGAGGAGAGAGAGAGAGAGAGAGAGAGAGAGAGAGAGAGAGAGAGAGAGAGGAGAGAGAGAGAAGAGAGAGAAGAGAGAGGAGAGAAAGAGGGATAGAATGGGAAGATAAGGAGAGGGAGAGAGGGAAGTTAACGAGAGGGAGAGTGGGAAGATAAGGAGAGGGAGAGTGGAAAGATAAGGAGAGGGAGAGTGGGAAGATAAGGAGAGGGAGAGTGGGAAGATAAGGAGAGGGGGAGTGGGAAGATAAGGAGAGGGAGAGTGGGAAGATAAGGAGAGGGAGAGTGGGAAGATAAGGAGAGGGAGAGTGGGAAGATAAGGAGAGGGTGAGTGGGAAGATAAGGAGAGGGAGAGTGGAAAGATAAGGAGAGGGAGAGTGGAAAGATAAGGAGAGGGAGAGTGGAAAGATAAGGAGAGGGAGAGTGGAAAGATAAGGAGAGGGAGAGTGGAAAGATAAGGAGAGGGAGAGTGGAAAGATAAGGAGAGGGAGAGTGGGAAGATAAGGAGAGGGAGAGTGGAAAGATAAGGAGAGGGAGAGTGGAAAGATAAGGAGAGGGAGAGTGGAAAGATAAGGAGAGGGAGAGTGGGAAGATAAGGAGAGGGAGAGTGGGAAGATAAGGAGAGGGAGAGTGGGAAGATAAGGAGAGGGAGAGTGGGAAGATAAGGAGAGGGAGAGTGGGAAGATAAGGAGAGGGAGAGTGGGAAAGATAAGGAGAGGGAGAGTGGGAAGATAAGGAGAGGGAGAGTGGGAAGATAAGGAGAGGGAGAGTGGGAAGATAAGGAGAGGGAGAGTGGGAAGATAAGGAGAGGGAGAGTGGGAAGATAAGGAGAGGGAGAGTGGGAAGATAAGGAGAGGGAGAGTGGGAAGATAAGGAGAGGGAGAGTGGGAAGATAAGGAGAGGGAGAGTGGGAAGATAAGGAGAGGGAGAGTGGGAAGATAAGGAGAGGGAGAGTGGGAAGATAAGGAGAGGGAGAGTGGGAAGATAAGGAGAGGGAGAGTGGGAAGATAAGGAGAGGGAGAGTGGGAAGATAAGGAGAGGGAGAGTGGGAAGATAAGGAGAGGGAGAGTGGGAAGATAAGGAGAGGGAGAGTGGGAAGATAAGGAGAGGGAGAGTGGGAAGATAAGGAGAGGGAGAGTGGGAAGATAAGGAGAGGGAGAGTGGGAAGATAAGGAGAGGGAGAGTGGGAAGATAAGGAGGGAGAGAGTGGGAAGATAAGGAGGGAGAGAGTGGGAAGATAAGGAGGGAGAGTGTGAAGATAATGAGTGGGAGAGTGGTAAGATAAGGAGTGTGAGAGTGGGAAGATAAGGAGAGGGAGAGTGGGAAGATAAGGAGAGGGAGAGTGGGAAGATAAGGAGGGAGAGAGTGGGAAGATAAGGAGGGAGAGAGTGGGAAGATAAGGAGGGAGAGAGTGGGAAGATAAGGAGGGAGAGAGTGGGAAGATAAGGAGGGAGAGAGTGGGAAGATAAGGAGGGAGAGAGTGGGAAGATAAGGAGGGAGAGAGTGGGAAGATAAGGAGGGAGAGAGTGGGAAGATAAGGAGGGAGAGAGTGGGAAGATAAGGAGGGAGAGAGTGGGAAGATAAGGAGGGAGAGAGTGGGAAGATAAGGAGGGAGAGAGTGGGAAGATAAGGAGGGAGAGAGTGGGAAGATAAGGAGGGAGAGAGTGGGAAGATAAGGAGGGAGAGAGTGGGAAGATAAGGAGGGAGAGAGTGGGAAGATAAGGAGGGAGAGAGTGGGAAGATTAGGAGGGAGAGAGTGGGAAGATTAGGAGGGAGAGAGTGGGAAGATTAGGAGGGAGAGAGTGGGAAGATTAGGAGGGAGAGAGTGGGAAGATTAGGAGGGAGAGTGTGGGAAGATTAGGAGGGAGAGTGTGGGAAGATAAGGAGGGAGAGAGTGGGAAGATAAGGAGGGAGAGATAGGGAAAGGGGAGAGGGAGAGCGGGGTATTAAAATGAGGGAGATCAGGGACATGAAGAAAGGAGAGGGGGAGATAAGGAGAGGGAGAGATGAGGAGAGGTGAGAGATGAGGAGAGGGAGAGGGGAGAGGGGAGAGATGAGGAGAAGGAGAGGGGAGAGATGAGAAGGAGAGATGAGGAGAGGGAGAGGGGAGAGATGAGGAGAGGGAGAGGAGGGAGATAACGAGAGGGAGAGGAGGGAGATAACGAGAGGGAGAGGAGGGAGATAACGAGAGGGAGAGGAGGGAGATAACGAGAGGGAGAGGAGGGAGATAACGAGAGGGAGAGGAGGGAGATAATGAGAGGGAGAGGAGGGAGACAAGGAGAGGGAGAGAAGAAAAGGATTGGGAGAGGGAGAAAGGGGAGATAAGGAGGGGGCGCAGAGAGAGAGAGAGAGAGAGAGAGAGAGAGAGAGAGAGAGAGGGAGAGGGAGGGAGAGAGAGAGGGAGAGGGAGGGAGAGAGAGAGAGAGAGAGAGAGAGAGAGAGAGAGAGAGAGAGAGAGAGAGAGAGAGAGAGAGAGAGAGAGAGAGAGAGGTGAGGAGGCTGAGGGAGAAGGGTGTGAGAGGCAGAGGGAGAAGGGTGTGAGAGGCAGAGGGAGAAGGGTGTGAGAGGCAGAGGGAGAGGTGAGGAGGCTGAGGGAGAAGGGTGTGAGAGGCAGAGGGAGAGGGAGGAGAGAGGAGAAAGAAAAAAAGAAGAGAGATGGAGGAGAAAGGGAGGCAATGAGAGGAGAGAGAGGAGAGGAGAGGAGAGGAGAGGGAGAGGGAGAGGAGAAAGGGAGAAACATTCTTTTCCTTGTTTTTCTCACCTACTGACAGGATTACATGCGTTTGCACTGAGAAGGATTAGGTATCACAGATTTATATATTCTAGAACATATCCTTCATGATACAGGGGGTCAACTGTGTATTTCATCATCATTATTTACTAATTTAATATTCTAAGAAAATTAAGCAATGTCTGAAACAACCCAACTTATGAATACTACTTTTAATTTACTTGCATCATCCAACTACATGTAAGTATGCATACCTAAAGCCATAGAATTGCCAATCTTACAATTATCAAATCTTAACTTAGCTGAACTACTTTTAGACAATCCCAACTTGTCACTGCATCACATTTACCTGAAGTACAACAATGAATAGAAGAATCCCACAGGCAACTTCAACTTTTTTGCGGAAGAGGACCATGAATACTGCCCCTAACTGTCCAACTAGATTGATGAGCACAAATACAGTTGCTAAGAAGTAACCACATCCCCAGGATATGTCCATGTACTCTCGCTGTTCGTGCCATTGCCACCACATCCGTAGACCATCTTCCAGGAAAGTGCTTACTAGACATAGCCGCGCCACATGAGGAAGGTAGTTTTTGCTGTATCGTAGGACCTATGGGGAAGAATGAACTTTTAGTCAAACAATTTAAAATGGAAAGGGCATATTCTACAAGAAAGGTACCCATACCAATGTAAGAAATTTTGAAAGTTACATACATGTACCAAAAAGCACTTCATCTCATAAGGGAGTGGCCAGGTAAGACATGCATCCACCCTTCAACCATCTCACACCTATTTGTTGTCCCTTTTATCTTAAATCCTTGTGGTTGAAAGGTCATCCTTATTCCCTGCTTAGTTCAAAAGCAATGCAGCAAGACACAGCAGGGTCTAACAACCGAAGCCGATTTACCCCCACCACTTTATTACGTGGCAACCCCCCTCATCATCGAGAAATTAGAGAGACCACTAGAAAAAAGGGGCTACATCAATACATCATCTGCTTTCAACATCACTTACACCTATCTTTTGCCCTCCCCCTTCCATGTTGAATGGACATTCCCCTTGTACCTAAAGCCTCCATCACCCCATTCATAGTCTTTCCCTGAAGTTCATTCCATCAATCTCTGCCTTCCACATACTTTATACTAGGCTCTTCAAACCATCTCTACATTCCCAAACTATCCCTATATTCTTTGATCAGCCCTATCTTCTGCCTCTTTTACCGCCTCCAATTTATCCATCCTCCTAATCATTTTTTAAACACTACATCTCAAACACAATTAGACTCCTCCTTTTCACCTCCCTTCAATTTGAAGTCTTTGGCCCATGCAGTGTACAGTCTTCTTGGAAACTGCATGTCCAGCCTGCCAGCGACCTCTCTGCCCAAGATGATGAAAGGTAGTATTTAGCTTCCATAAACTTCATTGATATTGATTTGCAGGACACCTATACCTACCTTCAAAGGGAAGTGTGGCCCTACAGAGCCAGAACAGTCTCCAAATCAAGCCCAAAAACTTACTCAGACCACATGCAATGTTATTGCATATTC
Organism: Oratosquilla oratoria; assembly: GCF_046742065.1. Classification (NCBI taxonomy): domain Eukaryota; kingdom Metazoa; phylum Arthropoda; class Malacostraca; order Stomatopoda; family Squillidae; genus Oratosquilla; species Oratosquilla oratoria. The sequence goes on from NC_134810.1 coordinate 34,807,025, forward strand.
ACTAATGACACAACAATCTGAAAAGATGGCATAAAATGCAAAGGCTGACTCGTAACACTAATACACGACAGCTGACCCTTTCCCAACAAAAACACTAAAACATGCCACAACAGAAATATCAATACACAGAAAACAACATACAGCACAACAAATATCTACATACCAACCCTAATTCCAACATCTTAACTCCCAAACAAACCACATACTGGCAGGTAATCTGAATGCACACCATCCAACCTGGCTTATCACCCAAACAGCAGAACATAGAACACATGAACAACTCCCCAATCTAAACATAATAAACTCTAACAACCACCCCACAAGCCAACACCTCAACACAACCAACAAGCAACATCCTCAGACATAACAATAGGCTCTCCATCCTTACAAACAACTTGGGAAACCATGCATGACCTCCCCTCAGACCACCTCCCAACAGGTCTCCACTGAACTAGAAGGAAAAATTACTTGATAGCAGCATAACTACAAGAGTATCTAAAAATACCTAAGCTTATTTAGATGAATTAGAACAATGCCTTAGAGAACAGATTTACATCACTCGTAATGTAATTAGTATGCTTGCATTCAGGGTGCCATTCAGCTCCAAAACAGTATCAACACAGAATGCAGGTATATGTCGAGTTACAACCTATGAACACTTCTGACCATGAATGTTCATTACTTATACATGAGCCAGTATAAAACTGAACAAACTTTCTTAATTTTATCCATTTGGCATGGAACAACAATAAATGCACCCACCCACACTCCCACAAAAACCATCTCCCATACAGTTCTGTGCATACCTCTCAATAATTTCCACTTAATTTCCAGTTCTACCACTTAAAATGTAAACAGTGTAAGAATGTTACTTCTATTGATTGACCAGCCAACAAATGGATTGGCAGAAGCTTTTTCCCCTCAATAGTCTTACTTCTAAAAGCATGGACCTCAATGTGAAAAGACTTATCAAAGTGGATCAACAAATGGGAGTTATCTGAAGGTATTGTGAAATTTATAAAGGAAGAAGAGAAAAAAAAAAAAAAAAAAAAGCTAAATGTGTTCTTCAAACATCTTGCATGACCCCATATCATGATGACCCCTTAATTCCACCCTAGTTTGTCGCAAGTGATCATGAATTTCTACCGACCTCCCTTTTTTGCCAGCATTTTTTTTTTTTTTTTAGAAATTTACATTTTTTTCTTTTTAGAGTTTTTCTCCATACATAAATATCAGTTTCCCCTCGGTGACTGCTGAAGCTGTATTGTTAAATTCCTTCAAAAACTGTCTAGAACAGTGGTTCAAGCTTTTTTTTGGCCATGCCCCACCTATTCACCTTTAAAATCCTGATGTCCCCCATATGGTGATGTACAATTCTTATCATTAGTAAAATAAACTCCCCTTTCAGCTGAAAAAGCATAAAACCTTGGTTTAAAACCACTTCAAAATAAGAGGGCACTAATTAAAAGAAGACAGTTAATGTAGAGAGAGAGAGATAGGAGAGAGAGAGAGAGAAGAGAGAGAGAGAAGAGAGAGAGAGAGAAGAGAGAGAGAGGAGAGAGAGGAGAGAGAGAGAAGAGAGTGAAGAGAGAGAAAGGAGAGAGATCATATTGCCCACCTGAAAACCTGAATTGCTCACCTGTGGGGCATATGGCCCACATTGAGAAGCACTGGTCTAGATAAACATTGGAATAACGTTGAATTTAAATTTGACCCAACCAAACCACCACCAGTCAACCCTTAGTCAACACATGAAGAACCACCAAGTGAGCGCAGCATAGTCATTAATGACTGGACTGCGATATATACTCAAGTGTATTGAAATGCATTTAAGTGTATACTCCTTCCTCATCCCTCCACTATAGTGATTTACTACCACCATCACCGATTCCCTCCGCACCTATGTCTGTGCATACTAGTAGATATGAACACTTATTATACTAAGAAGTGATACAATATCTATCACACTGAATTTGAATAAAAAGAGAGTAATCATCAAATATGACAAAGATTATAATGAAAATTAAATATTCTATATACCAAAGGCTTTTCCCACCTTATAATGGAGGTAGCCAAGTCAAAAGACATGTACCCATTCCCACTCACCATCCTTTCCTCTCTATCTTAGCTCCTTGTGGATGATTGGTCATCCTTGTATCTCTTCCACTGCCCTGGGTCAGAGGCAATGCAGTTAGACACAGTACATCAACAGCAAGGCCATTTCACTTAATTGGCGACCCCTCTCCATCCCCTCATGCAGAAAAAGAGAAGACAGGGAGAAACACTTTGGGCTACATCAATATATCATTCACACAATCGTTCTCCACTCACTCCCCCTCTATCCTTACATCACGGTATCATCTATACACAGCCATTCTCCACTCACCCCATCTCCTGCCTTCTCCCTTCCTTGCTTAACAGACATTCTCTTGCTCAAAGCCCCTTTCACCCCATCTTGGGTCAGCCCAACCTGTCATCTCGTTTTCCATCCCCAACTCTCCTTCTCATCTTGTTTCTCACTCTATCCAACCTTGTAATTCATACCATAATTCTCAGCCACTATCTCAAACACCCTTAAACTTTTCCTCTCTGCCTCTCTTAAATTCTAAGTCTCCACTCCATACAGTACAGTGGGCAAAATCACCCCTTCAAATGAACTCCTCTTTGCATCCATTCCCAAATGCTTATTTCTCATTACACTTTTTAATCCCCCACACCTCCATTTCCTGTCACATGCGAACTATCCACTTCCTCCAACTTCTCTCCTTTAAAAACATCCAACTCACTACCATCCTCACCCCTTTTACATCTTATCACCTTATATTTACCTTCAAATTTCTCCAATCACATACCTTCCCAAACTTCATCACTAACTCCCTAAATCCCCACCACTCTGATCCTGCCACAAGCAGAGTCATCAGCAAACACTGGCTAGCCTCCCACTTTTCACCATTTTCTTTAACCATCTTTACTCCTCTGCCCACTACCCTCGCATTTACCTCCCACACCACCCCATCCATGTACACAATGAATAGCCATGGCAACATGAAACATCCCTGATGCAGCCCCAACTTTCCCTCAAACCACTTGCTCTCTCCATTTCCAATTTTAACACAGACCACTAACCATAAAAACTCTGGACTGCACTTAATAGCTTTCCCCCAACCCTATATGTCTACGGAACCTCCCATTCCTCACCACCTTGTCATAACACTTTTCCAGATCCATGAGAAGTATGGTACGAGTTACAAGATTGGATCGAGCAAGAAACGAGGAGAGTAGGAGAGTGGGGGTGGAAAAGATGGCAGATATGGCTGATAAAGGAGTATTGGGATGTATCTGAATACATGGAAAGAATGCGTGAAGTAAAATTAGTAAGAGGTGTGAGAGGCAGAGGTGGCAGGAGAGAACTTGTGGGGACAACCAATGATGAGATGAATAGATGGGGTGAAGGGGTTTTAAGTAAAAGGTCAATATCTTATACAGGGAAGGGAGAAGGCTGGAGATAGGAATGAATGGAGAATGACTGTGTATAGATGATACACCTAGTTCTCTTTAATCCAATACTAGCCAACTGCCGTTTCTGCCGATGTTTGGGCCCAGAACATAAAACAATGACCAAGGCCTACTACAGAAATATATTTTCATCCTTTATAAAGGCCAGAAAATAAACATTAAGAATTCATGTAAAGAACAAAAAAGCATACAAGGTCCAGTCACATGAAATATATCCAACGACATAATAGAAAACAGTGCACCAGGTGTTTGCCATCCTCATCGGGAATACTCAAAGAATGTACAAAGGTTTGAAAACCTTTGGACAACCAATCAGTTGCCCCAGTTCTTCGGGAGACCTGACCCCTTAGTAGCAGCTGCTAGATTAGCCTATCACTCAAAATAGAATTTTTGTATTGCCATCTGTACTGCAGGATTAACCACTTCAGTATGATTACATACACATAGGTGTCATGAGACATGAGTATGTATACAAGGATGCCAGTGTCGGCATCTTGATTATTTATATATTTTTGCAGTTGTATACAAGTTATCCCCGGATTCTGTGAACTGGTTTGATCACATTTTCTGTTTATCATTATTACTCAGAGTAAAAGAGAATGAGTAATATAGAAGTGACTATATATCTTATAATGCAAGTAGTGTGATGAATTGCAAGTTTGGCAGCCGATGCTGTACATGAGAATTTGAGTCATACTAAAGTGGTTAAGAGTTCTGTCTTCCATATTGTAATCTTGAGCAGGTGCTCTTTTCTTTGGAAAGTTCTGTGTTGACCATTTTATATGATGATTAGTAACCTGATCACAGCTAGACTAAGAATAGTTGTAAAAGTTTTCTCATTTTTTTTTATTTATTTGATGGACACTATCACATTCAGATTTGTCCTAAAACACTTATAATTAGCATATGTATATGGTTATGTTGGGATATAATGTTAAGTACTTGGGTAAATGTTAACACATTTGAGTAATACTTTGCAGTGCTGGACTAGTTTCATGCTACTGGCTCTAGTGTGACGAATGTGCGAGTTTGAGGGGAATATGATACTACCTCTCTAATTTCATACTTGTATGGAGTGATACAAGTTTGAGGCACTTATAAATAGGTGTTAAAGAACTTATCCAAGCAATTATTAACAAAATACCCTTACAAACTGTCTAATCTTTTTCTTGCCTGGTATCTACTCAACATAGATTTTCTCTATCTTAGTGATACCAAATGATATTCTAAAACTTTACAAGGGACATATACCTTCTGGGAATTTTGTTCAAGTAGTCTATTCCAAAATCTTCTGTAACTTTTCAGTGATTTAATGCCAACATATGTGAAGTCATTTTTCAATGAAAATCTGGAAACGCCTATCACCAAGCATGTAAATATGTGGTGTATGTTAGTTTTCTATGGTAAGCACGAAGGATATTCTCTCAACTTACATTAACTCTACATTAACCACATGTCCTAAAAATACAATTCACATTCACTGCCCAGATGAACACTTATCACATTACTTTGGAAATGAAGTCTAACTGCAGACACACTTTATTCAAATAATACTTTAGGTTACTTCCATCTTCCTCTACAACCTATAAAAAGATTAACTAATCAACCATTGAGGTACAAAATAATATTTAAACTAGTGTAAACATATTAGAGATTGACCTCTTTCCTACTGTGTTGGTAAACATTTCCCTCACTTTCACATCAGGGACAACAATTATATAATCATTAACGATAAAACACCCCACTAGATATTGAGTGTGTCATAAATAACTAATAGAAATTACTTCAACAGGTGTTTCAGGTTTAAACATAATAAAACATATCAACATTAGTATCACAACACCTTACACTTTGAACCTGTGGACCCTTACATTAGCTATGAACGACCTATATTTTCTATGCCGGAAAAGCTACACAATAATTGGCATAACAATGACTAAATGTGTAAACGTGTTACTGTAAATCTAATTATCATGCTACCATAAATACTTTCCCTATACACTTCACACCGTCTGGTCTACTTCGCTTGTCAATCTCTGTATAATTCACACCTATGATACTGACTTTTTGGGACATAACCAAACACTTGTATGACAGCTTTATATATTACTTCTCACCTGATCTGCCACATCTTCAGCTCGGCCTAGTAATTCATTTTGGCTCTGCATTGTTGTGGATTTAGGGTATGACACTTCCCCCGTAGAGCTTCCAAAGGAGCTTCTTGGCAACTCCGAGGTCGTTGAGGTTCTAAAGTGATGTTGACTCCAGCTTAGGATTTGTTTTTCATTTGTTTACCTGGTCCACTTTAAAAAGAATGTTAATCTGTACATTCGAAAACGTTTAGAAGAAATTAAACATGACACTCAGCTATTACTATCTTGTGACACGTCGTGTAATATTATAAGAACCAAAATTGACTTTCTCTACCTCATATCTTACGTCACCAATGCACCTTCCAGTGCCTTTTTTACGGCTGAGTCTCCGGTAAGATGTCAAATTTGAGGATACTCAATAGCAAACAAATAAATATATTTTATTTATTCATAAATGTCCTCTTGAATTCAAAAGTTCATTAAAATTAATCGTTTATCGCAGATAAACAAGCAGTAAATATCCCGCTGCTCATCCCTTCGAATGCCACGTTTGCCTAACGCGGAGAAAGCGGTAAATATGAATGTTTTATTTGAAATTACGGCTGCTGATATATTTCAACTGCCTAAGCAGGTACAACATTTGAATATAATATCTTATCTATTATGATAGATTTAAGCTAATCCAAGTACACTTACCATATAATTAATAGTGGGTCGATTAGTGTACATCCATTTTATATAGTTAATTTTCTTTTTATAATCATATTTTATGTTTTTTTAACTTATAAGTTAAACAGTGCATATGCAGACTAGACTATACAGTAAAATAATGAATACGAAAGACTACGTGTTGGCCATTATTAACAGCGGATCCAGGGAAATCCTGGATGGGACGACACGAATCTCAGTGCGTGACGTCACTATTCCGCTCCAGCTGTTGGCATGAGTTTGCTATGCGATGAAAACGCGCGCGCATACACTGAAAGGAAGCATCCAGGTGGAAAAGGGGGGAACGGGAGAAGAAGAAAGCAAGATAATTAATATGAAAAATACAAGAGGGGGGCATGTAGAGATAACGCAGTGGTATACATCCCTACTTAGAGAACATGGAATGAAGTAGAGCGCAAATGATTTTTAGGAAAACAGCCGAAAATGGAGAGGATAAAACAAAACTAGAACTTAACACTAAATGGCGACTTTATTTGTGAAAAAATGTATGGAAGGAACAGAAAACAGAAGAAAGTGAGGAATCCTGGAGCTACAGATTGTTGAATATAGCAATGGATTACATAATGACCCAGTGAGTGAAGGAAACAATACGATATGGAGGCGAAGATACACCTGCACGAGTGGATTTTATTTTAACCAAGAAAGCTGTGGTGACTGAAACACTGAATTACAGGTGCCTTGTAGAAAAGAGTGGTGACGTGGTCTTCCAATTTATGACGTAAGCGGGGAAGATAAGATAAAAGAGGAAATATACAAACAAGGAAGATACAACTATGCAAAGGCTAACTTTGCTGATCTGAAAAATACTTTGGAGAAGTAGATTGGTAGGAGTTTGATTAGATTAAAGAAAATGATAAGAAATGGGATATTTTTCATAAGAAATACAACATACGATTGGAAATATGTATACTGAAGATGAATGAGAGGTACGAAAGAAATGTCAATATGGCTTAGCAAAACAAAATACCGGCTAAGTACGGGAAAGGTGACAGAAAATACAAGGACAAGACGAATACATTTGATCCAGAAGTGAATATGCATGAATAAGGAGAGAGAAAAAGAATTTTGATATGCAAAACTTTACGTTTATCATATCAACAATAAGTTTACATAAAAGCATAGTGTGGAACTTAATGTGCGAATGATAAATCGATGACGTCACACTTTCATTCAAATGCAGAGGCAACACACCATCACGGGCTGGCGTCATGTTGTTTGTGTTCAGTAAAGCCCAGGCGACCAAACGTTAAAGTACCCTACCTTATCATATAAACCTATATCTTAAATGAGAACGGCTTTAGATTGTGAGATATGATACGCAATAAACTACAATTCATGACCCCAATAGTGCCCACGTTATTTCTTAATTAGAGCTTCAAATCTGATGTTGATTTTTAACTGAAATAAATTTTTGTTACCCTTCACCTTCGCTCAGATTATTTTCTACTTGAAAGCTATTTCAATTCTCTTGACACTGAAGTTAAATTCAGCTGTGCAACTTCTGTAAAGTTATGCACTGTGGACATAGGAATCTGTGGAAACTACAACATTATGAATAAGAACATGGCTAAGGAGACGGATCTTGAAGTATTAATCACAAATAAATTGAAACCAGAGAACCATAATGCAATAATTGTTTATATGTATGTTTAAATACTCATTTGATTATTTATGCATATACTTTCAAAACCTATGTAAGGCCACAACTAGAGTACACCGTTCAAGCCTGATCTCCACATCTGAGGAAGGATATTAATGCAATTGAGAGAGTACAAAGAGCTAATAAACTGGAGCCTGAAAGGCAACTATTATACGAGGAAAGGTTAAATATTTGCTTAATTCATTATCTAGTCATATTTTATTGGAAGATTCAATTTGAAGAAAGAAGGAAAAGAGGGGACCAAATTGAAACCTTTACAATTATTGATGGAATAGAACAGATAGACAAAATTTATTCCAATTGAATAGATAAGGTTGAAAGAGAAAGGGAGAGATATTCAAGAATCAATTTCAGAACAAAATCTTTAATCAAAGAGTAATAGGTTGCTGGAATGTGTTACTAGAAAATGTAGTTTACTCGACCACAGTTTAAGAATTAAGGGCAATTATGGCCAGGTAATGTAACCAAATGTGTGTAAATTAGAGGCTTGGTGAGGCTAGCAACAAAGACCAACAGGTGCATATAATGTCTCACTTATTATCAAGATGACCAGGTTTTGAAAACTGGAATACGGGACACATAAATTGGAGAGGTATATGGACAATGTGCACCGGCTATGTGAAGGACACAAAACAAGCTCGCAGCTTGTGCATTCATTTTCACTTGCTTTAAACGGGTAAGTCCATTGTATATTGGTGCTTTCGTATTGATATACCTGTGAAACGTAAAATTTTCTCAAATTTTCATGTGAAGTGTTTAAAATCTTGAAAATACGAAACAAAACGCGTCCCGGGGAGGGTCGATGCGGGACGCGGAACAAATACGGCACGATTCCGTACAATACGGGACGTCTGGTCATCCTGCTTATTACACTGATAAGTTATCATTCTATGATCACTTTTTATACATATCCATGATAATAACACTGCTAATGATGTTGCTCTCATCTCCTGATTAGTTGGAGAGCTAGGTGGATTTTAATCATAATGTTGAGTACAAAAGGTTTACGTGCATAATTTCATTAGAATTAACCTATGAATGAAAGAATGGGGAATCTTAAGTTGTACATTCCTGGCCTCTGGTCCCTAAGGGGCCCAAAAGTTGACCCAAATATCAGTTTAAAAAAAAAATCGAGTACAGCATCAGTTTCAATGCGGCTTAAGTTAGATCAGACCTCAAGCTAAAATTATGCAGTTTAAGACATGAAAATAGCTGGAGTTATTACTAAGAGAACCACTAATTAACGGCCAATTAACGATTTATTCACGATTTCGAGTACGGCTCAAATTATTATCGCATATCTCATTTAGATATGATTTTTCCCGGGGTTTGTAAATAAAAATGGACCCTGAGCGAGATTAGGACCCTCAAAACTGAACTTATATATAAAAAAATTAAACAACTATGAATGAAATATTACTCCAAAGAAGAAAATTTTAAGACACAAAAATGTTTGGGGTTAAGATGATTACGATTATATATTCACACTTTCGATTCATTTTAGCATTGAAGTCACCGACTACAATGACATATTCAATTTTTGCTTGATCCATTATCTAGTTACATTATCATGGGACTCACTTTGATCGCTTGAACTCTATGAAGTTGGCGCATGGACCTTAATTGTTTTTATGCGCTGAATGGCCTACCGGCTCCGGCGCTTGGCCTTCGAGCCAAAAATTTCACAAATCAATTAACCTTAATTGTTTTTAGAGTGTATCTTTAACAAAACCTAATCACAATCCAAGTTACCTTATCTCATAAACTATTGAGGCTACCTCCCTTGTAAGGGGGAAAAGCCTTTGGTATATGTATGTATGTATGTTTAAACTATTGAATTTTGGTACGTTACCAGCAAACTCTCGATTAATCAAGAATCATTCCTTCTCCTGGCCATTATAGCAGAATTAGTGGTGAATATCTTGAAATTGCATAATCTTTTAACCCCTCTTTTGGACCTCACTCAGTCCCACAAAATTTCCAATTGATATTCTCCAGTTCTTCCATCGAACTATCAAGCTTGTGGTATTCTAACAGGATTTTCATCATATTCAAGTTGATTTAGATCTGCTTGGATAATGTTTCTTCCCATTCGGTGGCACATTGCTCGTAAACACTGGAGGCAATGCTGTTGGACATTTACGTGAGGATGATCTAACAGGAACGTTCGTTATAAGTTTGGTTGTGCTTCTCATGAATCAGGAGAAGGACCATCAGCAAAAGAAGTAAGATAAGAACATGTAACATTGTAATAAAACCAACAGTCCTGTACGGATGAGACATGGACATTGACAAAACAAAGGGAGAAGAAACTGGAAATTAAAAAAAAAAAAATATCTTGAGAAGAATCCTCGGCCCAGTATACTATGAAGAAGAAGGGAGATGGAGACGAAGACATAATAGGGAAATTAGAGATCAGACTGGACAACCATATATTCAGGATGAATACGGGGAAGAAGAGCAAGCTGGGCTGGACACTGCGTCCGAATTGAGGCAAACAGAACACTGCATCTGGAAGGAAAAGTACAGGGCAGATGACCATTAGGGAGCCCAAGGTACAGATAGATGGATGGAATAGAGAAGAACGTGGAGAGGGTGGCACCAAGAGAGGACTGGAAAAAATTGGCAGAGGATAAAACCATCTGGAGAGGCAGTGAAAGCGGTGAAGGGCCGTCCGGTCTGACAATCAACAGAGTAGAATAGTAGTAGTAGTAGTTCTCATGATTATTTTTAAGAGGTTGTGGCAGTTGTTTCACCTTCTTGTCACCTAGTTTTAGATTAGATCCATATTTGGTGCCACCTTATTCAATATAGTTGGTGGACCCCTATATAAGCAGTGGCACCCCATGGGTCACTGGGGTGCCATATAGCAGAATGTAGCGGGCCATAATGGATTTTTTTTTTTTTTTTAACTTTTCAGATAGCAAAGAAAAATAAGCCTCACACAGTTGGGGAGGGATTAATCTTAACATGTGCCAAAACTATGATAAAGCTTGTTTTTGGGTGAGAAAAGTGCTCAAAATTGAATGCCATTTCTTTCTCAAATAATATCATGCAACGCCGAACTTCCTAAATGTCTGATGACATCAAAGAGCAGGTGATACGAGGAATTAAAAGATCTAGATTATTTAGCATTTAACTCGATGGGTCCACTAATGTCCAGTCCTGGTCACAACTCTTAGCTTTTGTAAGGTATATTCATGATGAAGATCTAAAGGATCTGAATCCAAGTTTTGTGAACCTCTTAAGCAATATCCAAAAGGTGAAGATGTAACACAGAAACTTACAGAATTCTTCAGAGCAGAAGATCTTGACTGGGGCACTCGCTGTGAGATATGCACAAATGGCCAGCCATGTTGGGCTTTCAATTTTTATTTAAAAAGTTATGAAAAGGCCAAATGCTATTCCTCTTTACCGCAAACTCTTGCATTAAAAACGCTACCCTCAGAATTACATAACACTCTGAATACCATTATAAAGAGAGTTAACTTAGTAAAAGGCACTTCTCTACACGCCTTTTCAAGAAAATCTGCTAAGATGTGGATTTAGCTCACGAAACCCTCCTATTTCATACAACGGTTCACTTGTCCTCAAAAAGAAATGTAGTTCAGCATGTGTTTGAGCTCAGAAAAGAACTTAGGCTTTTTCTCAAAATACAAAGCAGGCAAGATTTGCTGTCAGCATGGTCCCCAGACAGCTTCCAAATATGACTAATCTATTGTTAGCATATTTAGACACTAACACACTGAACCTGGAACCGCAAGGGAAAGAGAGTTTGATCACTGATGTTGTGGACAAAATAAAAGTTTTCAATCATAAGATGGAGACCTGGAGGAGCAAAATTGGAATGGGAAATATGGCTATGTTGGAGACAGTGTCAGAAATTGCAAAAGAGTGTGATGCTGCCATATAGAATTTGGTTAACCAACATCTTGAGGCCTTAGAAAGTGAATTTATAATGTACGTCCCAGCTACCAAAGTTCTCCTTCACTGCTGCATACCTGATAACAATGATGATGGCAAAACGGAACTGTTGACACTTCAGGAGGATTCTGGAGTCAAAATGAAATTTGAAACAGAATATCTCACGGTATTTTGGTCATCAATGACAGCTTCATACCCAAACTTATGTAATTTGGGTTTTCGCCACCTCCTACCATTTTCATAAACTTATTCACATAAAATAAAATGTCGCAACAGACTGTGTGGAATGAGGATCTAAGTGAAGAAAACATGGACCTGGCATGAACATTCAGAAGCAAACGGTCTGGGAGGACATGGATGTGGCCCTTGAAGGGCTTGTGGCAATTAATCATGACTCCCTGAGTCGTAATTATAGTATTTAGCTTCAGAATCATAAAGTTATCAGATTTGACGGATTCAAACGTAAGTCCATCTTTAATCCAGTGGAATTTGATTTTTATATATGTTGAAACAGCTTTTCGTAATAATTTCTTAAGTAAGGATTTTCTATGTGCATAATATTATTTTTCTAGTACCATTCCAGTGGAAGTATAGTTACTAAGGAGGGTAGAAATAAGAAGGATATTTCAGAAAGAATAGATATAGTGCGAATGTCGGAGTTCTCTGGCCAATAACAAAGGAAAAACATGTACCCTTAAAAGTAAAAAGGATTGTTTCCATTACTGTCTTGAAACCTACTCTAACATATGGTTCAGAGAGTTGGGTGATGGCAAACATAGACAGGAAATGAGACCACGGGGAGCCATAGTTGGAAAGACGAAGAAAGATAGAGTAAAGAATGAAGATACAAGGGAAAGCATTGGTGTCTGCTCCATGTTATGGAAAATAGATGCTGCCCAGCTAAGATGACTGGGACACTTATGTGGAAAGAATGGAAAAAGAAAGGGTTGCAAGGTGATGCTAGGAGTGGATGCCGGGCGGAAGAAGACCACGAGGAAAGACCGAAAAAGAAATGGAAAGAAACTGTTGAAGAAGCCCTCAGTAGACATTGCTTGCCCAACATCGAAACTCTAATTAGGGAGGAAGGGGTCTTCCAAGATAGAGCCTAATGGGGAAACATGCTGGTACCACTGACAGGCTTAACGCCTACTACTGGGAGCTGAAGTATGAAGTACTATTTCTGTAATTAGACAAGATTCAGCAAATGCAAAATACAAAATTTCTTTGTTGATGTTAAAAAAAAATGGGATCAACAAAATTACAAGATTTGCGGTAGTAGTTTGATATTAACCTAATGAATATAGAACTGTGGGTATTTATTGCAGTCACAGATTACGGTTGTCGTGTGTGTGTGTGAGGGAGGGGATATGGACAACAATCATACATGAAAAGTGGATAACGACCAGAAAAGGTCTGGGGGCCACTGATCTATTGGGTAGTTGTCCTTGCCGTCATTATGACGGTACCTTCTATATCTACGGAAAATTTCCCTTTTCGTCACTAGGGATATGCCCCTTAGCAGTGTGTCCTGCAACTATGTGTGTGAGTTGATCCTGGTCACGTTCGACACAGGTGAATACAAATATCTTTACATTAATCAACATAGTCCTTGTGGCTATTATTCACCAATATCAAAGTGTCACCTCTCGGATAGGAGAGTTTACCATCAGTGCATAATCCTGGCTAGGATCTATGGATGTGAACCTTGGAAATTGACGAAGGTGATGGAAACAAACCATCATGTCATATACATGTCCTATTAGTTCATATGGACTGACCTAGGTCATTCTTTCCCTTCCTCCCCCAATTTTTCGATATAATTACAATACCTCATTTGCCGAATATAATCAGATGAATTAGTTTAAGGTAAATGGTTCTTTCCATCATGCCTATGCAACGTCACGTTGCGGAGATGGAGTCATACGCGGTAGTTGGGAGGACAACAGAAAGAAGGGACAAAAGCTAAAAGTGATAGGTATTCTTGAGTGAAGTTGTCTCTAACCATAACACAAAAATACCTGAGTTCTGTAGGATTGTCACTAGTCCTTAACGTAATATGCAAGACTTATGCAGTTAAAAGAATTCAACTGACTTGAGTTTGAATTAACTTCTGCGACGAACTGGTTGAGAGGCAAGTCAAGCGTTTAAGTTACTTGCCGTCAACATCAGCTTGACAAAGAAAACGCTCACATGAGAACTAGGTAATGCATATCTGAATCCATAGTTTATATCTAACCAGTTCTTTTTATGTCACTATTCTTTTTTGTTTCATGAATTGTGTAAGAGTACTTTGCTGTAAATATCGTTTTATTAAAAACTATATTTACAGCAAAGCACTCTTACATATAAAGTGTATAATTTACAGTTTTATATTTACAGTACATTAACCGAGTAGTTCAAAATATCACTGTTAGTATAGAAATTGAACTTCATGTTTTGGTATTTACAAATAAACTACAAAACTAAAGTATATATACGGTAAGAGCATAATATACGATTAGAGAAACTAAGGAAGTAGTGCATTCTTTACATGCTTTTGATGTTTCCGAACACTTGATGAACGACCGAATCATAACACAAATTTTATGTGCGTGTTGACCACCCGTTGGTATGCCATTAAAAGATGTACATGTGTGAAGATAATCTGTTTATGGTACTTGTAAATGGAATTAAGTAAACATATAAAATAATAAATGTCTCGCCATATACCCATTTCTATTCTGTTCATCATCACAAACCTTTTTATTTTCGTCTGTTCCTCCAAGCTTACTGGATCTGCAGTCCTGAAATTACTGGATAATGAACTAGAAAAGATATATGATATTGAATCACCCTTGAAACATCGAAAATATTTTGTTGACAAGTCTCGTAAAAGTGGTCCAAAGGTCCTTTTACATTACTTCTGAGATGATCAATATATATACATTGGCCAGACGGGGAGAGACCTACGGACAAGATTAAATGAACACAAAAGGTCGATTAGATATGGCCAAATAAATTCAGCAGTGTTTCAACACGTTAACAAATTTAATCACCGGATGGACTGGGAGAAATCTGATCTCATTTATAAATCAGGGTGTGGGTTCAGAAGGAAAATGGTGGAATCAACATTAATTGATTATCTGCCCACGATGAATATTTCCAAGGGTCAATGGACCCCAGACGTCATTTCAGGACTATTCATCACCAAAAATATTGTCAACAAGCTTCCTCCCCCTCCCCCTGACCCGACCTCGGGTCAACCTCAGGTCAACTAGGGTTGGGGCAGTGATATTCTTTATTTTCTCATGTTCCCTTTCTTTTGTAAGAGGTTGCTACTTAAGATAGCCTCCTCCCTGCCACTTTGTACTACTGAAGAGGATTGCAGGTAGCAATCGAAATATATAGTTCCGCTTACGCAACTTTTTCTTTCGTCCGACTGTGGTGTTAGTTGTGATATATACACGAGTCTAATAATAACCATTAATATTCGGAGTTTGATATTAATGTACTTTTTAAGGGACCAAGAATCATTAAACTCACCCTTATCAAAGATACTCCAGATGACAAGGTAGGCTATGTTTACAACATTCCATGACCACAGTGAGATATGTGTTACATTCACCAAACTGGAAAAAAAGTTAAAAACTGGAATCAGCCAACAAAGGTACAGCGTTAGATCTGGACAAGTACACTAAATTTTTTCCCTCACGTTAGAGACTAAGCCATACCACTGACTGGAATAACTCCAAGAAAACAATTTTCTGTAATTCCGTGTTGGAGAGAAGCATCACCGGATCCAGTAATATCAAACATTAACTTGATAACAATATAACCTTAAGTTTCAGATTGTATAAACTTGATACTTTTATCATAATTTTTTTTTTATCTTCCACAGTACTCAATAGTGGAAGAATTTTGTGTTCCTTTCCTAATCCCCCCCACTGTCCTTGTGTATTCTGTATATGTTTCTACCTATCTTCTCATTTTGTTTTCATAAACAACACAGACACACTAGGGAACGGACGTATTCCTGCAAGTTCTATATCTGATTTTTTTTCTCATGGCATCCAAATACAATAACCAAATTACTTAATAGCTTCTGTTTTCAGAAGTGAATTTCAGACAGCGACAACTGCACAAATTTCAAAGCCCAACTCTGCATTCAGAGTTGGGCTTTGAAGAAAGATGAATTACTTCACTCATCTGTACCTATTTCTAGGCGGCGGTTAAGTACATATACACTATCTAACAATCATCTGAATGTGAATACAATGTTCTTATTAAGATGGTCCTCGATACCTAGCGATTCCCCTGACGTGCATCTCATTATCCGTCCTCATGAGAGATTTAGTCCGAAGTTTCTGAGTCCTGTATTGGCCCAGGTCCCATTCTGGCAGCGCGACTTAAATATATAATGAATATAATTTATTTTATATTATTTGTTTTTGCTTTGTTATCATTTGTATGTTTGATTTTCATTTATTATTAGTTATGTGTCAATTTAGTATTATTTACTATTTACCTGTATGTTTATTATTTAACTGTACCTATGCATTTATGTTTTTATTTGTTATTTACATTATTATAGTTTTTATTTATCAATTTATTATTATTATGATTTTTTTTCGCATCCGACCTAGATATGGACCAAAAGGTCTCCTGTCGGCATGCTCCGCCTTTGTAATCTTTTGTATATCTTCCAGTGGCTCCCGCAACGCCACACTCCTCGACCTTGGACACCCTCCAACGCATTCCTCGACAGCTTTCAAAGTTTCACGTTTCAAACTGCCTCGCAGCTCTTCAGGGTCACCAAGAGTGCCAAGTACTTCAACCAATTAGAGACTGTTACAACATACTGCTGGACACACGCATCACCCCTGAGCTTTTCCAGATAAAACCCAGGTAGGTTATATTTTGGAATCCTCCTGGATTTTATACGCAGTCTGAGTGCTACGACCACAAGTCTATGATCGGCCCCAAATAATTCGGCAGCCTGATAAACCTTGCAGTTCTGCATGGTCTTCCAACGAGTACTGACAAGTATGTGATCGATCTCCTTGGCCACTCCTCCGGCATTACTATACCATGTCTATGGGTGTGTTTCTCGTCTCTGGAGCCAGGAATTACATATCCTTAGCCTCCTGGATTTTGTAGAGTTCAAAAGGAGAGAACTGTTGATGTTTCTGGTTCCAGAACGATGGGGGCCAATACATACTTCATAGCCAGCTCTGTCTATGCGAGTAACGGTATTGAAGTAGTTCAAAACAATAAGCATGTCTCGTGGCGGGCACTAGTCAACTATGGATTCAAATTTGACATAGAAAACTTCTCTTTAGGGTTATATGCCTCAGTGGGAGCATATACTGTAATAAGAGAGATGAAGTCCAATATGTGCTTCAGCCTTTCCAGCATCATATGCTCATCAACCGGAGTAACCTTTACATAGGCGTGCTGTTGTTGTTTAGAATTATACCTACATCTACTCCCGAAATGTGGACCCCATCGGTTCGGCCCGACTAGATGTAGGTATAACCCTCACCACTGATCTCGCTGTTGCACGGCCTTCTAGCCTCTGAGAGAACCACGATATCCAATTTAAGCCTCTTGAATTCCGCCGGCAAAATGGCTAGTCGTCCTGGGAGAATATTCCAGACACCCACATGGAGAGCCCGCCAGAGGTTCACCCCGGGCCTGACTTGTGCCTCCTTTGTAAAGGGCCATTTACACGGTCGAACAGTTTGACAAACCCGGTTTGTCAGGCAAGTGTTTGAAGTGACGTTTGACCGTGTGAATGGGGTATTTGGTCGTCAAACACGTTTGTCGAACGTGTTTGACAACGAAATACCCTATTCACACGGTCAAACATCACTTCAAACACTTGTTTGACAAACCGGGTTTGTCAAACAGTTTGACCGTCTAAATGCCCCTTAACACTGGCACCTCACACAGCGGGCTTGGTAATTTTGACGGGAGCAGGTTGCAGCCCCCCCCCCTACTACCACCACCACCACTACCATCGCCTATGATTGCCATGTACATAGCTAATATATATGTAGTTTTATTAATTGTTTGGTATCTAGGGTTTTTGGTAGTAATAATTTCTACATATTTTTCTCTTTTAATATGTTCTGTTTTTTAACAAATTGTACAAAATAATACATTGTCGAAACGAATAGGAACAACCCTATCATTATCATTAATATATTATTATTATCATTACCAATCGGTTCGGTTGATTACACGATTGTGACTGTATGAATTAATATGAGAACACTGCACTGTTGGTGTTGTGGGTTTTGCAAGCATAATTACGTTCTTTGATGCGTCTATCTAAATCTCGACCTGTTTTACTCTGCACATCACTAAAGAGGGCAATAAGTGTTTCCCAGGCTGCTGAACTTAAACTGCAAAGGTTAATACGTAATTCACTTGACTATAGTTTATGATGCAATTGCGTCAACTTCAGTTGCTAGGAAACGATATCATGCGCGCTCAACCCAAGTCAGCGATAAGAAATGACCATGTCTGCTAAAAATAATTATTTTACAAATGATGGCAACAGTAAAGATGACAGTGAACCAAGTGACGTTTATCTACCATCATCGACCGATTAATTGTGTCCAGGTGTTTCGACTGAGGCAGGCAGCAGATCACAGGTACCATCGAAGCAAAATAGGGCAGCAAGTGTGCTTCAGACAGATGTGAATTTCCGACAAATATCGCTGCAACATAAATCAAACGAGGAGTATCGCAAGGCGACTTTAATAATAAACCATTCAATGATGAATCACTTAACCGCCGGTTCTTACCAGAGCCCAGTTCTATTAGTAGATGAATATAGGAGAGTGACTGAGGAAATAGTAGTTTGTGTATTTGTCAAAACTTTACGGAACTTATTTTCCTTCAGGTGGCGGCACACTGGGCCGATTCTCGTTGGCATGTTACTTGCTTTTCCTATCTCGTTTGAGTTGGAACGACTTCGGTTACAATATATATATATATATATATATATATATATATATATATATATATATATATGTGTGTGTGTGTGTGTGTGTGTGTGTGTGTGTATTACATATATATATATATATATATATATATATATATATATATATATATATATTCGGATTCCCATGTCACATTACTTTTACGTCATAAAATGAGAAATTGAACGATAAACTAAGAGAAGTCAAACCTATACGAATGCTAGACATATTGTTAAGTTCTTACAGAAGTCTAGAAAGTTGTAACCGAAGTCGTTTCTACTCATACAAATTAACAAATACAAGTAGCGTGCTAGCGAGATATGCCTAGTGTGTCACCAACTTTAGCTTTTAAGCGGTCGTGGTGAAGTTCCATCACGCTCCGATTCAAATACATGATCAGACTCATAAATGAGAACACTTAGCGAGAAAAAAACACATCAAGAATGCATGTTGAGGTAATCTCTAAAAGGAAAATCAGTGAAAAGTACTGAAATGATAAACTGGCTGACGAGCATATATACATCAAAGTGATCTTTCTCCCCTGATAACGAGGGTTGTTGTTATAAGGTATAATGTAGTTTACCAGCGCTTCTATCTTTCAAGGCAATCTCTCACCACTGCAGTGCGATCTCTTCTATTCCATATGTTGGCTCAGTAAGGGATTGTTTGGTTAATAACCCTGTTTTCTGTAAAGTTGTGGAGATTATAAAGGCGCTGGTGTTTTGTCGCCCAAAATTTAGTATAGATTGTAGAGAGAACAGATTAAAAGACAGAGTGGCTGGTTATTGCGGGGAGTTGTAAATGGGGAATCCAATATGTATGATACTGTGAATGGAGCGAGGTAGAGAATCGTTTCCTGTCGTGAGGTGGCAATGTGTAAGACGGGATGCCCTATTGCTCGGCGTATTAGTGTCGTTTCACAACGTCGGCTAAGGTAGGGTTACCCTAGTCGACGAAAAGCTTGCTGTCCAACATTTGCATACGTCCATCCTATAATAAGGGGTTACACGTAAGTCCAGCCTTACCTTGTAGAGAAATTCCCACCAATCACGTAAGAGGAGCTACAGCAAACCCCACCCTCTATCCAGAATGAGGAATCTCATTGGCAGAGCCAATGCCTATGTCATTTACTCATAAATTTTATCCCAAATAACTTTGAACGACTCGCGATCTCTCTAAAATGCATATTTGACGATATTTACATCTTATACACACACACATACGCATGTACACACACATATATGTACGCACATATGGAGAGGTACAAAGACGGGATACACGAGGTTAGCTTCCCTCCCCGTAAGATACTACTGTACTAGGTAAGTACACACACACATACACACACATGCACAGATTATCGAGCACTAGGCAGAAGATATTTGCAATCCATAGAAAATGGTAATTGAAGGGCTGACTCAGTGAGAGAGATATTATCATTATTTCTTTATATAGTCGGGATGCCTCACATTCCAAAGCGCCTATTATGGATAGCCTCATTATTCCACTCCATCACGGCGAAAAGTGTAGACATTAACCAAATGGTGAGAAGATTTTTCGTACATAAGAAAAATTACCAATGTTACATACAGCAGTATTCAAACTAGTTTGATTATTGCCAAAATATAAATTCCATAAAATCTATTTTCGATTTCAAGATGCTTTTATATTATTAAATTATCTTTTATTACCGAGTAAATTATATATATATATATATATATATATATATATATGAATACTTTTAACACATATCTTCAGTTTCTTTCCTTTGGATCTCTTCCAAGGTGTGGACTACAATGGTATTGTTTTGGGCGTCCCTAGGCTTGGATGCCACCCTAAATTCTCCAACGTTGGACGATATCCATCCCTAGGCTCGGAATCCAACCCATCTGTTGACTAGTGGTTGATTTTAGATTGTTTGTTGAATGTTTGTCCCGACATCTTTGTCACTTCTTTAGCATTGTTGATCGAAGAATTGGGTAATAATCTCTTACCGGTAGTGAAGTGAAGACATTTGAATAAATTAATAAACAAACAAACAAATAATAGATGCCACTTTTCACCCCTCCCCCTCCTGTTTGTTTCGTTGGCAGGGATGACTATACGAGATGGCACCTAAAGGCACGGTTATACCAGTCAATGGATGGCCTGGATTCCGAGCCTAGGGATGCATTTCGTCCAACGATGGAAGATTTGGGTTGGAAACCAAGCCTAGGGACGCCTAACGCGACCCACGGGACTGCGGCTTGAAGGTAATAATTCGCCAGGAGTACGGCGCCGAGAAGATTCCGTGGAGGGATGGTGAAGATCGCTGGGCTTGATCCACGCGTCGGTAGCTTGGGAAGGTGGAGAGAGGTTCCAGGCGATGATCGCAGCTTGAGAGAGAAAGCGCGAGAGACAGCTATTGGGAGTGGTGGAAATGCTCGTCGTTGGGCTCCGAAGTGGTCAGTCGGGAAGTTTCTGTGGCAAGGAGTGGACAGAGGTTCTCCGTCTCCATTCACCCCTATCTTCTGTCCTCTCCCGTCCTTCCTCAACAGACATTCCCCTCTTCCCCAATGCCCCTTTTACCCCATCCATCCATTTCATTCTTGGTCGCCCCCTCATGTTCACTCCTTCCACACCTCTTTTACTAGTCTTTCTTCACTCATTCTTCTCATGTGCCCAAACCATCCCAATACTCTTTCATCCACCCTATCTCCCAATTCCCTTTCCAATCCCGTTCTCCTCCCCACCTCCTCATTTCTCACTCTATCCAGCCCAGTAACCCCTATCATACTTCTCAGGTACCTAATCTAAAACACATTCAAACTCCTTCTCTCTTCCTCTCTTATGTTCCATGTTTCTGCCCCGTACAGTGCTGTTGGTACAATCACTCCATCATACAATCTCCTTTTAGCATCCATTCCCAAAGGTCTATTTTTCATTACACTTTTTAATCCACCTAGGCATTTACTTGTTTCTCTCAATCTACATTCTACCTCCACCTCCACCTTTTCCTGCCACATTCGCACCCAAGTATCTAAAACTATCAACTTCCTCCAGTCTCTCTCCCTTAATACTCACTTCCAGTCTGCTGTCACTTTCACCCCTTGTGCATCTCATCACCTTACTTTCATCCACATTTATCTTCAACTTCCTTCTTTTACATACTTTCCCAAACTCTGTCACTAACTTCCTCAATCCCTCCTCTGATCCTGCTACAAGCGCAGTGTCATCCGCAAACAACAGCTGGCTTTTCTCCCACTTTTCACCATTTTCTTTAAACATCTCAAATCCCCAACCCAACACCGTTGCATTTACCTCTCGCACCACCCTATCCATGTATAAATTGAACAGCCAGGGTGACATAACACGTCCCTGACGAAGTCCCATCTTTACCTCAAACCACTCACTCTCTCCATTTCTAAATCTGACACACGCTCTACTACTTTCGTAAAAAACTCTTGACAGCTCCTAAAAGCTTTCCTCCTATCCCGTATATCTGCAAAACCTCCCACAGTGCCTTCCTGTCTACCCTATAATAAGCCTTTTCCAAATCCATAAAAGCCCCAAAAAACATCCTTACCTTTTCCTATAGCTTTCTCACATATCTGTCTTACCACAAAAATCTGGTCTATGCAACCTCTAACTGTCCTAAACTAACACTGTTCCTCACCAATTACTCCCTCTATTCCTCTCCAAATCCTCTCAATCAAGACCCTTCCATAAGTCTTCCTAGTTACACTTAAGCTAATCCCTCTGAAACTACTACACTCACACTTGTCTCTTTTTCCTTTGTAACGTGGAACTATGCAGGCATTCCTCCAGTCCTCCGGCACTCTACCCTCTCTTAAACATACATTAAATAACCTCACCAGCTAGTCCACCATCACTTACCTCCTTTTTTCAGACATTCTGCATGACATCCATCCAGACCAGCTGCCTTACCTGCTCTCATCATCTTAACAACTGCCTTCACTTCATCCTTCCTTATTTCTCCTCCGTGATAATATAAATAATAATAAACAAAATAAATAAATAGGTAAGGGTAAATAATAAACAGGTAAATATTATATAATAATAAATGGAGATAATTATAAATAACCAAATCAATAATAATAAACAAACAAAAATAATACCAAACAAATAAACAAATAATGTAAAATAAATGGCATACTTTACAGGATCTTGTTTATCTAAACGAATCTCAAAGCTTCAAACCGAACCACATTACACTGCACGAAGTTTATTCCATTTATTAACTACACGGTTGGCGAAGTTGTTTCTACCCACTTCCAAAATAAATTTATTTCCTGTCAGTTTGAGACCATTATTTCTTGTCCGATTCAGTTTCCATATTCTCATAAGCTTCCTCGGCTGCACATGGCATGTGATGTCTGGATCCGGCCTTGAAGAGTTGATTGAGCTTTGCGCTGAGGATGCTGTACCAAATATATTGAATGGAAAAGCTGTTGCACGTGCTGTTCGAGGACTTTTCACAGTTGATAGGGCCCTAAACACAATATCATCATAAAATACTTTAGACTTAAAACTACCATCAAAGGATACAGAGCCTGATGGAATTGACAGTGAACACGCAGATATACTGATGGAGGCAGCGGAGTTGTATCAGGAGCTGCAGTGAAGTTGGAGGAGTCCGGATGTTTAAAACTGATAGATGAATGCACTGAAAATGCGATATTACAACTTAGAGGTGGCCGAATTGCAATATATGTAGATACTGTACCTTGTCCGGAATCTATTACCTGAAAGAACGGGAAATTGATTGTTTCATCTTGGTACATTGAGAAAAATTATGCCATTTCTCGCCTCTGTTGGCCACAACCTGTACGTCAATTCCTTGAATGTCTGTTTGTAGAAAATGGGTCAGTTGATGAAGAATCATCCATGAATTCATAAGTGTTTTATTGAAGACGGCCCCCAGGTTGTCCACAGGTTTGATGAATTCTGGGCAGGAGTCTCAGCTGACCTCGTAATTGAACAGACATTTATGCGATAAGCGACAAGTACAGGCGACTGTACTGAAGTCCAAGTCTAAGTACCTGGATACTTTTCAAGTACAAGTACAGTGATTTTGCTATGTACTTAAGTCCAAGTGTAAGTAAATGCCACTGTAATTAAGTACAAATACTTTATGTGATAAAATCCTGTCCCAGATTCGTAAAACACGAAAGTTAGTAGTTTTCGTGTATACACATTGATGAGTACACTGTTAAAAAGTGGAATTTTTACCTTCATTTTAGCACATCATTGCTTTTATCACAGAATTGCGTAACAAGAACATATACTTTATGAATAACTTGAATATGTAATATTCCCTATGGTGCGAATACAAGAGTATCCATATATTTCTCAAACAACAAAACTAAATTTGATGTTCCTTGTTCTACATTAATATCATACCCGGTATTTTATGACTAAATAAGTGCACTTACCCAATAGTATCATTACAAAGTTAGCTAGAATCTATTTAGAGTATATAACTTTTGATTAAATACAATACACTTGAATGTACTTTGTATTTTTCAAGTACTGTACTTTCGGTCTAAGTACAAATACAAATACCATTGAAATTTTAAACTAAGTACAATTACATGAAAAATTGTACTTAAATCCAAGTGCAAATACTATGTGTACTTAGACCCAACCCTGAATTCACGTTACATCTAAAGCGAACCTTGCGATGCAACAACTGACAAAATGGCGAAAACTATGAGACCAGTGAACAACACAACGACCTACAACCCCCATGTCTGAAGGGGCTTATTTGGCACGTTGGGGATTCTGAACCTACTACTGTAGAACTTAGGAACCCATTCCAAGGAAGTGAGGGACTGGTTAACATAATGGCGTTACAACCAACGCATCTGCAAATGTTGCCAATATAGGAAGTAGGTCGTAGTATTCTGAAGAAGATGGAAGGAGAAAAGGGGATTAGATTTTCCTTCAAGAAGTAATCTCAGACAATTCTCATGGATTCATAATCGACTGTCAAACTAAACGATGAGGAAACCGTTAAAATAGACCCTCAGTTACTCTGCCTGAGGTTATTGATTGCAGGAACACAGACTGAACAACTACCTGAGGCTTTAGAGTATGCACTTTGTGGATATCCACCCGCACTGTCTGAAACAAGAAATGTTTCTACCTGCAAGCAAGCCACAGGTGGCTAAGCCGATATGGGATGTGGCGACTGCAGTGGATGGTCCCAAGGACTATGTTCTAGATGGAGGTGCCTTGCTACAGAGAATAACTTGGGACACTGGCAAGATATACAATGCAACTGCACAGAGCTACTCTGACTACATTAGGAACAAGTAGAGTCCATTTGTAATCGTTGCATTTGACGTATACAGCAACACTCCATCAACAAAAGAGATTATACATATAAGAAGGAATTAACCGACCTGGAAGAAAGGTGATGGGGGATGGTCCAAGTGAAGAGGCACGAGTTCTTTTCAAATTCTAACAAGTAGCGATCCATCAATAATAGGATTAGAAGAGAAACGGGGTAACTGGCGACGAACGGTGAGGGTTTAGGATAGGTAAAAGGTGTATGGATCAATTTGTTGTGGTAAGGCAAATATGTCAGAGGTTTTTGACAAAAAGTATTATTTTTTTCTTGGGGGTTATGGATCTGAAGAAGGCTTATGACAGTGTCGACAGGAAGGCATTGTGGGATGTGTTGCAGATGTATGGAATAGTGGGAAGACTGTAAAGGACCATCAAAAGATTTTGTGTGAAGAGTAGAGCTTATGCCAAGGTTGGGAATAGTAGGAGTGAAAGGTTTAAGGTGAGGGTAGAGGTGCCAGGTTTGTGTAATGTTACCATAATTGTTCAATGTTTACATGGATGGGGTGGTATGGGAGGTAAATGCTAGGGTGATGGGCAGGGGATTGGAGATGTTTAGAGAGACTGGAGGGAAGTGGGAGGTGAGTCGTTTGTTGTTTACTGTTGGGACTGCACTTGTGGTTGGGTTAGACTGTTAGAGGATGGTCTAAGGCAGTGATGGAGAAAGTTAAAAGTAAATGAGGGTGAAAGTAAGGCGATGAGATGTACAAGGGTGAAGAGAGCAGTGGGTTGGAGGTAAATCTTAAAAGAAATTAGTGGAGGTGGATATTTCTAAGTATTTAGAGTCGCAAGTAACTGCAAATGGAAGAATGGAAGTGGAGGTAAAGTGTTGTGAGGGACGCAAATAAATGTCTTAGGGAAATGAAAACTGTCTTGAGAAGTATACAGCACTGTATGGGACAGAAATTTGGAATGTCAGGTTGGCAGAAAGGAGAAAATTATATGTGATTGAGATGAAGTGTTTGGAAATTGTGTTGAGGTTTACGAGGACGGATAGTATGAGAAATTAGATGATGAGGAGAGCAAGGGTAGAAAGTGAGCTGGAGGATCGGGTTAATGATGGAAGTATATTGGGATGGTTTAGGCATATGGAAAGAATGATTGAAAAAAAAAATAGCAAAAGTGTGGAAGGCAGAGGTGGATGGGGAGAACTTGAGAGGGGAAATCGAGAATGAGATGGATGGGTGGGGTGAAAGGGGGGCTTTGAACACGGGGGGAATGTCTGTCTAGCAGAGAAGGGAGAAGGCGGGAGATAAAGTATGAGGGGAGAATGACTGTGAATGGACGATAAATTGACAGGATCATGAATTTCCCCTCGTCTTCCCTATTAACTCATGAGGGGACGGAGAGGGAAGGTCGCCTTATCAATGAAGTGGTGGAGGTAAACCAGCTTTGGCTGTGGGGCCTGCTTGTGGGTGCTGTCTTGCTGCATAGCTAGCCCGGGTAGGATGACCCTTCTCCCCAAGGAACTAAGATAGAAGGGAAATAAATGGGTGTTAGATGGATGTGGGATGGGCGCGCGCCTTGCTTGGCTACCCCCATTTCATAAGAACAGCTAAAGCATTTTTATGCGATGGTTGAATTCTATATGACAAGCAACCCAATGACTATTAGGGCGGAGTGCTCAACGGGAGGCCTAATCTAGGTGACCGCGCGATCTGTTTAATTTTGTTTGCCTTTGAAGGTGTACGTACCTTGCTACAATAAAAAAAAAATCCATTACCTATAAGGCAAAGATTTTTCACTACACACCTTTCACATCTGTTACACTACGGTATTGAAATAGTCATATTCTTCTTCCTGATTATACATCTATTTAAAAATTAGATTTTAATATATTAAATAGTATGCTTTCTATACCATGCCCATAAGTTTGTTAAAAAACAATCACTCGTATTTCGATTTGTATCTGGGTTAGTAGGGGTATTAACCAAGATGCTCGTGAATTCACTCATGTTAAATAGCTTGGACTGGAAATACATCATCAGCCACAGTGAATTTTTTAACATTACAAAATGTAAATACATGTTTTTTTTCGAATTTGAGGTGCCACGTATTTCCGGCAACCCAGATGTGGTTTACTTTGGAATATAATCATTAGTATATATTTTCACGTTATATCGAAATTATATGAATTTATCTGTATTTTTTATCAATCAATATTACTTTAATATGTACTGAAAAGTGGATTTTGATAAACGAAAACAATAAACACAATTTTCCAAAGTAAACCACCATCGTGTTCTCAGACAACACCACTCTCTCAAAAACAAGTCCCAGTCACAGTTGAAATAGCGGACACTGAGGAGCCAAGTAGCAATGGCGCTGAAAGGAATTAGAAGGTCGAATAAGAATCCACCCATTTTGAGTCACGAATTTGTGATTCAGAATCATGCAGACATTGTGTCATGTATCGCCATGGTATTCGTATTAGGCTTGATATTCCAGGTAACTAAAATACAGTGATTTTTCTCCAAACATTTTGTTTAACTGTCAGCCTGTTTTGACAGGAGCAGATTTGTAAATAGAGAATGTTTCGCATTTCAACCGACGTGTAAATGCTCATTGATTCATAAAACTTCCACTTATACAGACTCGTACGATACATGTTTTGTGTAAATAAGCTCAGGTACTTAGTTTTTATTTTATCCCTCCCATCTGTTTTCGAATGTAGTTGATGCAATATGTACCGGGACGGCATACAGTCGCGTACGCGCCAGACCAGGAGAAATTAAATCGTGATGACCATGTTTTTGCCCATTTTACATTATCCTAGGTGACCTGTATAACGTAAATATTTCTCGTTGAATCTACTGTAAAACGTAGGAATATATGAACCTTGTGAGTGATGATCCTTTGAAAATATTGGAGCTGTGTAAGAAGAGAAAGTATACCAAAAAAGACTGGAGGACCAGTTATGTTTTTCTTTCCTACATCCAAACAAAGTAAATGCTGTAGATTATTACAGTCGCCTATTGTTGAAATTTTCATGCTCAGGGAAACTATTTGTCCTCAAAGCTGTCATATTAATGTTGAAGTTCCTTGTAATATTCTTGCATTCAATTTGGTTAACCTTCATATCAATTGCTTTATATTTTGTCATAAATATTTGTGAATAGAAAATTTCTTCTGAAAGCATTCTTATTAGCAAATCAGAAAAAAAAGGTGAAAGTTCATGTTGAAGGGAAAGTTGCTAGAATATGATGCTACTGTCCTTCAACGCTAAATATGGGAAAATAAATTTTCAGCACTTCCTTGTATATGAAAACCAGGTTCACTTATTTTGCTGTGTTTAGCATAGGAAGGTTGGAAGCAAACTGTGTTTTAGGATGGGACAACTAATCCAGGAGTATTGTAAAAAAGAAATTACAGCTGTACACATGCTGCAAGTTGGTACAGTATGTAGTAAATTTCTAGGTGAAATAACTTCTATCAACTTTCCCACAAGGCAGGACTTCTTAATGCTATTATTACTCCAAATCGTACATATAATATGATGTATCAAGATTGCCATAGCTTAATACTATATTCATATATATATACACCAGTTTCTACTAGCTATCTCAACACCACATATATGAAATATATTTAGAGTAGCATGATATTGTTCATAAAGTTGGAAATGAAGGTGAATGGTCAGTGATATACTTGCTCACCGTTGGAGTCACAAACGGCCAAGTGATCGAACATTTGTCAAGTATCATTCCTTGTGATTGTACTCATGAGTCATGTTGCAGCAGTCTTGCAATTATGCTAGGGTTTACACATCTGACTAAAGGTTCTTGTTTCAAAGTGTGTGCGAGGCAAGTGAACTGAAATTGATGTCATTAGTGTCACTGCATGGGGTCAGGGTATCCTTATTCGCAGTGAATCCCATTCGAGGATTTTGCAGCCCCCTACATCATATCTCCTACCTAAGAGGGGGGAAATGTTTCAAAATCTGATTTGAAAATGGGAACTAAAATGAACTGCCACCTTATCACCTCAAAGGGTGAAGTGTAGGGTGAGGAAGTGACCGAGACTGACTATATTTTCAGTCACTCCATCTAACAATCACTTTATTTTTCCTACTAACAATAGTGAGATAATGAAAATTAATGAGTATAGTTTGGAAAACCATAAATGGTATAAAGAGCAATACCTCAACATCAGTGACCTGCAATCGGTAACAACCTACCTGATTGTAGGTTATTTATGGTGTGAAGTAGAGAAAATCAATCCACACCCCATATATTGTTTCAATCGCCTTTGCTTTTAACATCAGGAAGGTATGTGATAGAAGAAAGTTTAGAGTAAATGTGCATAAAAGTAAGATGAGATGTAAGAGGGATGAGAGACTGTGATTTGGAGGTAAATCTTAAAGGAGAGAGGCTAGAGGAAGTGGATAATTTTAAGTGTTTAGGGGCAAATGTAGTAGGGAGTGGAAGTAAACTATAGTGTGAAGGAAGCAAGTAAATGTCCTGGGGGGAATTAAATGTCATAAGAACTTATCTAGGGATGGATGCCAAGAGAACACTATATGATGAGATCATTGTGCCTACAACACTGTATGAGGTAAGGTCTTGGGATGTAAGGGAGGCAGAGAGGAGAAAATTAGATATGTTGGAGAATTATGGTGGGCATTACGAGGATAGATGAAGTGAGAAATGAGGTGAATTGAAGAGTAGGGGTGGAAAAGGAGGTGGAGATAGTGTTGAAAGAATATAGAGATGATATGGGTGCATGGAAAGACAAAGTCAAGAAAGGGTGAATGGAGTGAACTTGAGGGGAAAGCAGTGGGATGGATGGGGGTTTTGGGTGAAGGGGAATGTCTGATGAGCAGGAAATGGAGAGGATAAGAAACAGATGTGAATGGCCGATAAACTGGCACATCCCATAGAGAACTGCCATGTAAATGAAGCAGTGGGAGTAAACCAGCTTGGCTGCTGGGCCCTGTTCTGTCTTCAGCATTGCTTCTGACCCAGGTAGGGCAGGGGACAGGGATGGCATTTCATTCACAAGGAGCCAAGAATTTTTTTAAATGGGAAACAAATGGGTGCATGCCATGGATGGCTACCTCCATTGTGAATGGGAAAAATCCTTTTGGTGTATATATATATATACACCTTTGAAGCTATTATGAATTCTATTTGTACAAAATATATGGTAGTTGAGTAATGTAACAACTGCTAATATTTTCAAAGAATGCAAGTATTTTAGTAGTTCATCTCAGTATGAGATTTCTACCATCCCAAAGGTCTAGGCTCTAGGGAAATGTTGAAATTAATTCTGAACCAAAAAGTAAACAAAGTCCCTTGTGAGTTAAATACTTTAATAAGATGCTAAGTAAACATTTGATATGCTTGCTATCTGGTAGCTATTTTTGGTGAGACAGGTGTAAAGGCAGTTAGCAGTTCCCTGCTTGAAAAATTTCTCCATAATGGGTCACTGGCCATCTCTGAGAGGGAGGATTCATGACGCTAAACTTAATCATCAATCATTGAGTAAGCAGTAGTGAACAAGATAAGTTTGTGAATGTAGAACATAGTGGTTAAAATGGTGCTCTCATGTTTGGCATTGTCTGTCTGTCATATACTAGTCTGGATGGCTCAACATAGTTGCAGTATCACAAAACTTCATGATTTTGGATCAAACTGAGTTTGCAACGCAATTTGTTACTTATAGCACCTACTGTTTAAAAATATGAACATATGTGCATCTTTTCTGATATGGGTTGTGGAATAGTTAGGATGTCCTGTGCACTTGGACGATCCATAATTATGGTCAGTTAATAAATGTGCTGTCAGACACTAAACAAGTTTAATAACCATACATAATGTACAAAAAAACAGGTAAATTTTCTAAAGGCTATGACTGCAATTTATTGTGAACTAGTATCGCCAATTATCAACTTACGTGGAAAAGTGGATAATATACAGTTAACATTTATAGAGATCTTGAGTCTAGTCCAGAAATTGAATGCCAGCCTCTCCCTGGACAGCACCTACAAATGGATATGAGTGTTGACAGGTTTTGAAGATGGCCATTGAGGAAATGGTTATCAATGACATCCATCTCATAAGATGAACATTAGCAAGTAGATGTGCATTATGTAGATAATATTAAATTAGTGTAGTGTCTTTATAATGCTTGTATATTTATACATACATTTTTTTTTTTACAGGCCACTGCTCCATTAGCCTCAGTGTTCATTGCTGTGCAGCACAACTCAACCGATCTCGAAACCAGTGAGAATATTCTTTACACTTATGGCAAGAAAGACATTGCAGCAGTCTTTTTCTACTGCCTCATCTCTATTGTTATGCATGCCATCATACAGGAATATGTCCTTGATGTAAGTAGAGTCAATGAATAGAATAATCTTTCTGCAGAGGCAGTGTAATGTAGAACAGTTTAAAGTTTTAAGATTCACTGAGATAAACACTTGAGCAATATGCTGTAATGCTGCCAATTAACCACTTTAGTAAGAGTCAAATTCTCATGTGCAGCATTGGCTGTCACATGTAGTGTCATATCACACTACTCGCATTATAAAATATGAAGTCACAACTACAAAAAAAAAAGTATAATAAAGACTCCAATGCTAGCATCCCCGTGTACCCACTTGCACTTCTTGATACCTACATAGGCATCATTGTACCAAAATCAGTGGCAAACACATGTTTTGGTCAGCAGGAAGAAATTTAATCAATGAACATTTCTTAAAAACCACGCTTGACTATACCTCCATGGCATGTTTCCCAACAATCAAGAAAATAGACATGCACCCTACAAACTGCACAAAACTAAATGTCCTGATGCTACTTCCTGAAACCAAAATTGTCCCCGTAGAACAGTGCATTAAAGTAAGAGGCATGTGCATACATACATATATCAAAGGCTTTTTCCCCCTTACACTGGGGGTTGCCAAAAAGAAAAAGGCATAGAAACCACTCCCATCCATTCCATCCCCTACATATTCCACTCCGCTCCACCCTCCTCCCTCCCTTTCATCTTGGTGGTGGGGGAAAAGAATGCTACCACCAAGTCTTCCCACTTTCGTAAAAGGTAACAAAAAACTGGATGGGGGATGGGATCAAGAGTCCAGTTACCTGTAGCCCCAAAGGGAACATTCCTAAAAAAAAAAAGTGAAGTAAAGAGGCACATAGTTAAGTAAAAAGAACCCTCCATTCTACACATCCATCCCATGATATAACACAAGCTCTGCCAACTGGCAGCATACTACATATCTACAAGTCCTACAACTAGCTTCATCTAATATATCCATATACACACTCGGATCACAAAACAAGCACACCAAGACCAGACGTCTGCCTTACAGAGAAATCCCTCCAGTGACCAGCAAGAACCACACTGGCATAACTACATGTGGATCACCACCCATATTTAAACAGTACCAACACAGAATAGACCTAGCCATGTGCAAACTGCTTTAGATGTAATCATCACACAAGACACTGAACACTTTGTCTTGCATTGCATTGTTCTTGCCTTACCTAGGCAACAATGAGTAAAAAGTATAATTTGTATTTTATTTGCTGTTGAAGTTGTCTAATGTTTTAATTCTTTTAATACAGAAAATCAACCGTAAGCTGCATCTTAGTAAAACCAAGCACAGTAAATTCAACGAGTCTGGACAACTTCTTATCTTCTCAGCAGTATCTGCTGCATGGGGTATTAATATTATTGTCAAGTGAGTCTTGCAATAATTTTGATATTTGCTTTTTTATATAGCCATTAGGTATATATTTAATCTGGAGTTTTCAGAATTGACCTCTAACAAAATGTATTAAGATGTATTATTCCCTCTGAAAGGTGGGTCTATGCCTGTGGCTACCCTCCTTATGAGGGAGAAATGGCCTTTTGGTATATATTTGTGTGTAGGGACCAATATACTGATACCTGCATGTGGTGATTCTGCAAGATGGGCATATGTAGTAGAGAGTAAAACTGAACAAGATATTGTGAATGTCAAAAAAGATAAGTAGGGGCAGTGGATGTGCCAGTGCATGACAGGAATGGAAAATGCATGGAGGAGAGTAGGGAAGAAGGGGGGAAGGTAATGATGATGAAATTGACGGAAGAGAAGAAAAATAAAAATTTATGAAAATGTTTACCAAAGGCCCTTTTCCTATACAAGGCAAGGATGTGTCCTCAGTCAAAGTATACACTTGCTGTATATGGTTGCAGGAATCTAAAAATATATTTCTTTGAAATGTTCAATTTCTATATCGTACAGATAGCTGTAGATTTTTTTTGTATTCAAACAGTAATGTATGATTTTCTCAACAGAGACAACATGCTATCAGAGATATCAGCTTTATGGATAGGTTATCCAGAAAGCCATGCACAAATGTCATTTATGCTCAAGTTCTTTTTCATCATTCAACTTTCTTACTGGTTACACTGCTTCCCAGAACTCTACTTCCAAAAGGTAGGTGAACTCTTGGATCAAGATTAATTTGCCATTTTCTAGCAAGTAGCCATCCATCAGAGGGGTACATTACATTTGAAAGCTTCAGTATTCAAGGTTGTAGGTTAATTCAGTATTTCTTAACCCTGTTGCAGTAAGTTTCTTGTTTTAGTTGCATCATATACAATAATATATATTGCACAGCCCCACATTTGTAGTAGAGTTTGTGTTAGGGTTGGAAATGGTGAGAGTGAGTGGTTTGAAGTGAAGATGGGGAATAGCCAGGGATTTGTAATGTCACCACACTTGTCTATGTCCATGGATTAGGTAGTACGAGAGGTAAATGCAAGGGCTTGGAGTTGTTAGAGTGGAGGAAAGCAGGAGGTGAGCCAATTATTTGTGTATGACACTGTACTTGTGCTGTGTCTTGTGACACTGCCTCTGACCCAGGGCAGTGGACAAGATGCAGGGATGACCCATCATCCAGGAGGTGCCAAGATAAGAGGGAGGGTGGAGGGGAGTGGAGTGTATTTGGGATGGAATGAGTGGGAATGGTTATTATTCCTTTTTCTTTTTGGCTACCTACCTTGTAAGGGGGGAAAAAGCCTTTGGTATATGTATGTATGTACTTGTGGCTGGGTCAGAGGAGGAGCTAAGGCAACTAATGTCAGATTTTGGGAGGGTAAGTGAGAGGAGAAAGCTGAAGGTAAATGTGGGTAGAAGTGAGTGAGTGCAAGATGTACAAAGGGAGAGGGTGATGGCAAGTTTCAAGTAAGTTACAGGAGAGAGGTTGGAGGAAGTGAAGAATTTTGAGGTATTAGGGTCGGATTTAGCAGGGAACAGAGTAGTGGGGATGGATATAAAGGAAGGTAAAGGAAGCAAATAAGTGTTGTGAGGCGGGGGTGTTGATATTTGTCATTGGGTATCCCCATATAAATGCAAAGGGAAGACTTTATGAATGGGTTATTGTGCCTCTGAGGGGATGAGGAGGGAGGAGACAGGACCCAACACACATACATGCATATGTATACACACCAAAGGCCTTTTCTTTATATTAAGGGAGGGGTTGGCTGAGTCATTGCACATACATACACTAATGGTCCCCCCCCCCCTTACAAGGGAGGTAGCCAAAGTCAAAGGCATAAATCCACTCCCACCCATTTCATCCCCACATATTCCACTTCCATTTACACCTCCCTTCCTCTTTTCTTAGCTACTCCTGGATGACAGGTTATCTCTGCATCTTGCCCACTGCCCTGGGTCAGAAGCAATGCATCAAGACAGCACATCCACAGCAAGGCCACTTCATTTAATCTGCAACTCCCCCCTCTCTGTCCCCACATGCAGAAAAAGAAGCTGGGGAGAAATCCCTTAGGGCTGCATCAGAATATCATTCACACATACTCCTTAACACCCCTCCTGCATCCCCCACCCACTCCCATGCATCACAGCATCATCCATACACAACCATTCTTCACTCAACCCTATATTCTGTCTTCTCCCTCCCTTCCTCAACAGACATCCCCCCTTTCCCAATGCCCCATTTACACCATCCATCCATGGTCGCCCCCTCATGTTCACTCCCTCCACCTCTGCCTTGCACACATCTTTTACTAATTTTTCTTTGCTCATTCTTTCCATGTGCCCAAATACTCATCCTAATACTCTTTCATTAACCCCATTTCCCAGCTCCTTTTCCACCCCCACTCTCCTCTTCATTTCTCACTCTATCCAGCCTAGTAACCCCTACCATACTTCTTGGGCATTTCATCTCTAGTACATTTGAACTCTTCCTCTCTTATGTTCCATGTTTCTGACCCATACAGTGCTGTTGGCACAATCATTCCTTCATACAATCTCCTCTAAGCATCCATTTCCAAATAACTATATTTCATTACACTTTTTAATCCCCCAAGGCATTTACTTGCTCTCAGTCTACATTCTACCATCACCTCCACTCCTCCCTTTCCAGCTGCATTTGCCCCCAGTCCCTAAAACTATCCACTTCCTCCAGCCACTCCCTTAATACTTGCTAACAATTTCCTGCCATCCTCTCCCCATGTAATCTCATCACCTTACTTTTACCCACATTTATCTTCAACTTCATTCTTTTGCACATCTTCCCAGACTCCATCACTAACTTCGTTAACCTCTGATCCTGCTACAAGTGCAGTGTTGTCAGCAAACAACAACTGGCTCATCTCCCATTTTCTTTAACCATCTCCAATCCCTGGCACATTACCCTTGCACTTGCCTTTCGCACCACCACATCTATGTATAAATTGAACAGCCATGGCGACATGACACGTCCCTGGCAAAGTCCCAACTTTACCTCAAACCACTCACTCTCTCCATTTCTAATTCTAACACAGGCTTTACTACTCTTGTAAAAAATCTTGACTACTCTTAACATCTTTCCTCCTATCCCATATATCTGCAATACCTCCCACAGTGCCTTCCTGTCTACTTTGTCATATGCCATACCACAAAACTTCATATGCTCCCCCGTCCTCATTCTAACAAAATAATTTATGGAGTAGATAAAAACATTCCTTTGAGCCATGTCATCCTTTCGTCCATTCACTCTGGTATTATACACCCTTTCCTGCTTACCAAAGATAGCAAAAGGAGGGAGAACGTGATTTTTCATCTCATCTGCTCCATATTTCCTTGGTAATATTGAAAATTTATGAATGTAGTGGCTACTTGGGAATACATACATACATATACCAAGGCTTTTTCCCCCTTACAAGGGAGGTAGCTAAAAAGGAAAAGGCATAAAATCACTCCCACCCATTCCATCCCTGAATACACTCCACACCCCTCCACCCTCCCTCTTATCTTAGCACCTCCTGGATGACGGGTCATCCCTGCACCTTGTCCACTGCCCTGGGTCAGAAGCAGTGTTGCCAGACACAGCACATCCACAGCAAGGCTGCTTCATTAAATCAGTGACCCCCCCTCTCCGTCCCCCTATGCATAAAAGGAGAAGACGGGGAGAGATCCCTTCGGGCTGCGTCAAATTTTGCTCACACATACTACCTCACCCCCATCCCCCAGCCCATTCCACCTGATGCATCACAACATCATCCATATACAACCATTCTCCATTCATCCGTCTTCTGTCCTCTCCCATCCTTCCTCAACAGACATTCCCCTCTTCCCCAAAGCCCCCTTCACTTGGGAATGTGAGAATTTTTAGTATTTGTTCATATCCAGAAGTACAGGATTTATTTTACAAGTTTGTATCTTTTTACTTGCATTTGTAGGTGAAGAGAGATGAGATGCCAGCCCGTATTAAATATGCCACACTCTACTTTGTGTTCACTGCAGGAGCATATCTACTGAAGTAAGGGAAATAGCAACTAGTAGTTGATACATTTTAGTAAATATTGTGCATAGATGAGGAACTGAATAAAGCTGTATTTTAGCCCCTAGCATTTATTTACTTTTTATAAATTAACCTGTAATATAAGTAAATGCTGTATCATTTTCATAGCTAGAACTTAGAAGCCTGAAGAATGTAGCTCATAAATTTATGTATTTCCTCAACCCACTTTCAGTTTTACCCACGTTGGTCTGGTTCTCTTGATTCTTCGTTTTATTGAAGAAGCATTGCTTCATCTTTTCCGTCTGCTGTACTTTGCAGAAAAAAGTGCTGCAGCAAGCAATGGTAAGTTTTTGAATAGTACAGTGTATGTGTACATGTATAAGTGTATGTATGCATGTTTGTATACCTAATTATAGTATACATGAAAGGAGCAACACTTGTGGGGATCCTTCCATTCTCCAATTTATACAGTGTCAAGTTCATGTATGGTTCCAAGTTGGCTTGTATCTTTAATTTGTAGTTATGTGTAGATTTTAATTCGTGTATTGTTCCAGCTTGGGCCATATCATCTTAAGCTATTCCCTACATCTATATAAAAGCTTTCTTCATATCATTTAATTTTTTTTTTTTTTTTTCTTCCTCCGTCATCTGTCTGTCAGATTGGGAACCAGTTTGGTTGCAACCCTTTGTGTTCTCTCAGTCTTGCTTATAATCCTTCACTCTGTTTGGAGTCCATACCATAAAATCTATTCGAGTCATGGACAGATCGGATTCAGTTTGTTTGTCATCTCTCCATCCATAAAAGGAAAAGAAATTCTAATCTTCTGCAGCAATCTATATGCCTCTCCCATAATCCTGCTGACAGATTGTCTTTTATCAATACTCCCAAGTCATTTTCCTTTAATGATTTTGTAGTGGATTCACTTCCTAATGAATAGTTCAAATATGGTCTTTTGCAGATATTGACCATTTCCTGTACAGTGGAACCTTGGATAACAAAACTTAATCCATTCTGTGACTCCATTCTTAGACTGAAATGTTCACTAACCGAAATAATTATGGCAAACGTGTCAAAATACTTCTTACCTGGTGGGATTGTGTGTACAGGCATGTGTGTGTTCATACCCCAAAGTATTATTTGTTAACAGACAAAAAAAATTTCATTAACAGATTTGTTCATTAAATGGGGCATTTGTTATCCAAGGTTCAACTGCACATTGCATTTTTTATATTGGAATTAATTTTGATAATAGGGCTCATGAAAGAGTATCCATTCTGTGACTCCATTCTTAGACTGAAATGTTCACTAACCGAAATAATTATGGCAAACGTGTCAAAATACTTCTTACCTGGTGGGATTTTGTGTACAGGCGTGTGTGTGTGTTCATACCCCAAAGTATCATTTGTTAACAGACAAAAAATTGTTCATTAACAGATTTGTTCATTAAATGGGGCATTTGTTATCCAAGGTTCAACTGCACATTGCATTTTTTATATTGGAATTAATTTTGATAATAGGGCTCATGAAAGAGTATTGGGATAGTTTGGACACATGGAAAGAATGAGTGAAGAAAGATTAGTAAGAGGTATGGAAAGCAGAGGTAGAGGGAGTGAATTTAAGGGGATGACCAAGTATGAGATGAATAGGTGGGGTGAAGGGGGCACTGAGCAAGGAAGGGAGAAGGGAGGAGATAGGGATGAGTGCAGAGTGGCTGTGTATAGATGATACTGTTATGCAAGGAAGGGAGGGGCGGGCGATGTGGGGTAGGGGTGCATATGTGTGAATGATATTTTGGTGCAGCCCAAAGGGATTTCTCCCTATCTCCTCTTTTTCTGCATGAGGGGATGGAGAGGGGTGGGGGTCACTGATAAAGTGAAGTGTCCTTACTGTGGATGTACTGTGTCTTACTGCATTGTTTCTGACCTAGGGCAATGGGCAGGATACAGGAATGACCCATCATCCATGAGGAACTAAGATGAGAGGGAGGAAAGGGTGGTGGAGGAGAGTGGAATGGGTGGGAGTAGGTACATGCCTTTGACTTGGCTACCTTCCTTATAAGGTGGAAAAGGCTCATGGTATGTAGATAGAAATTAATTTTCTATTCATGGCTCCATGTGAAAATAATGTAGATTTTTTTTTTTTTTTTTTCCAACAATCAACAGTCTTCCACTTTTCATAATTTTTTTGCATCATGTGCAAACATTTTGGCTTAGCTTGTACCTTCCACCATATCATTGACATAGATAAGAAATAATATTGGTGCTAGCACTGACAATTTTGGAACTATTGGTCATTGCTCTCCATCCTGACATCTTATCCTTTACTGCTGTTCTCGTGCCTTCATTATCCCGTATTTTTTGACAGGCTTCAAGATGTGGAATGTTGTGTTTGTGGTCTTTCGACTTGCCAGCATCATCATCTCAATTCTGACATTCCACTATGGTCTTGCAACACTTGAAGAT
The DNA here is from genome assembly GCF_046742065.1 of Oratosquilla oratoria. Lineage (NCBI taxonomy): Eukaryota > Metazoa > Arthropoda > Malacostraca > Stomatopoda > Squillidae > Oratosquilla > Oratosquilla oratoria. The sequence goes on from NC_134810.1 coordinate 34,846,470, forward strand.
CAGACTTTGAATGTTGCCACAGGCAACTTTAACTCTCCCCTTGTCAGGTAAGATACAGGTAGTTCTCGTTATATGCGGGGGTTCCGTTCCGCGGACCCCCCGCATATAACGAATTCGCATATATCGAACTATTGAACCTATGGGAAAAAGGGGGATACGTTCTCAACTCGGATTGATTTTTACATATTTTATTTTGGCAAAGGGCTTACATACTGCATCTCATATATGTTTACATACATTTTAGCATGTAAGTATTAACCTCGGGAAAAGACGCTACCGTAAACATCACTTATTTCACCAAGCGTATTTTCTTCAGCTGTTTGAAAAATCAGTCTGTTTACAATTCACATTTCAGACTGCTTGCTACGCTTAAAGGTCAGATATCAACAGATATACCATTCGCTAAAAATCATCGTATTGCTCGAAAAAGTACTTTTTAAAAGCATACAAATAAAGTTTTTACCTATTACAGAAGAATTTATTCAGAAAATTCACCTTTAATTGCGCCTCGCATACCACTTTTCCGAAGTCTAGATATTCAGAATAACAATATTGTTTGTTTGGCAACTGTGACGTCACGAACGCGGAATTCCCCGAACCTTTCACGAAGCGCACGGGCGGAATGTTTCGAATAGCAGACGACGCAATGAAATGAAGACAAAACTGTTTTTTGCCAAATTTGATAAGATGTAGATGGTGGAATTATATAGAATACTGTCAGTATGTTTTTTGATGTACATTAAACTGTAAATACAAAAAGTTATGGAAGTCTTGATAGATATCAAGACTTCCATAACTTTTTGTATTTACAGTTTAATGTACATCAAAAAACATACTGACAGTATTCTATATAATTCCACCATCTACATCTTATCAAATTTGGCAAAAAAAAGTTTTGTCTTCATTTCATTGCGTCGTCTGCTATTCGAAACATTCCGCCCGTGCGCTTCGTGAAAGGTTCGGGGAATTCCGCGTTCATGACATCACAGTTGCCAAACAAACAATATTGTTATTCTGAATAGCTAGACTTCGGAAAAGTGGTATGCGAGGCGCAATTAAAAGTGAATTTTCTGAATAAATTCTTCTGTAATAGGTAAAAACTTTATTTGTATGCTTTTAAAAAGTACTTTTTCGATGATTTTTAGTGAATGGTATATCTGTTGATATCTGACCTTTAAACTGACTGTTGATGTGCTCTGGAGATACACAGGCAGGCTTACTGCTTAGAGTTTATCCAGTGCGGAGAATAAACGATAATTCTTGCAGAGAGTGAAAATTGACGAAATTAATTGGGGCAGTAATAAGTATCAAAAATTAATTTGTTTGTGAAAAAAATAATTAATTTGTGTATCAAAAAAGCTTAATTACCTGCAGAAAGACAATGGTTTGGCATATGAAACAGGAAGGATGCCTAAGACGATGCCGTCTGTACAGCTGCCGGTGTTGTTGTTGTGATAACGCCGCAGTGATGCCAGCTCTACCTAGCTGATGCAGCCAGTGTTACCACACGGCTTTATGCGCACCAACTTCAAATATATAATAGGTATTTTGAAAAAATAATCGGCCGCGACTATTTTTTTTTTTTTTTTAGGTCAAATCGCATATCTTCGAATATATCCCCGCACATATCGAAAAGTGGTGCAAATTCTTGAATCGCATATACGCGAATTCGCATATATCGAAGTCGCATATATCGAGAACTACCTGTACTGGGTCTGATTGAAATGCTCCGTTATACTGTTAAATTGTAAGGAATATATTTATTTGGATTTTATTTGACACCTTTATAGATGGGCCTATTTTCTGATAAGTATCATGAACCTATGCCACAAAAGTTGAGGGTGAAACATATTTAGTCTCGCCTCATTAATCAAATAACTATTCATGCAAAACCCTATACATTTTCTCCAGACTAATTGTGTGATTATGTCACATGACTGTCATCAGTATTTATGAAAACTTTAACCTCTTCACTCCGGGGCACATCGCACGTCTGGCAGCATTAGCTGCCCGACATGCGATGTTGCGTCATAATAATCGCATTATAAAAAATAAAGTCGGTGCTCAATCGTTTGTTCTTTCACTCGTGAATTTTGATAACCATAGAAAATATGATGAAGCCAGTTTAGAGAGAATGGAGGTTACGTAGGTATGACTACAATAAATATAATCAAGACGCCGACGTCGGCATCATCGCATACCCACTTGCTCCTCATGACGCCTACGTAGGCATCACCGTATGGAAGTGGTTAACCACTTCAGTACGGGACTTAAATCTCGCGGGCAGCAGCCAATGCCAGCCGTATGACGTGTCGTAATAATACTCGCATCATAAAATATAGTCACCGCTTGTATCGATCGTTCTCTCTTTCACCCGCGAATTTTGAAAACCACAGAGAATGGGATTCAGGGCGCATTTGGGAGAATGTAAAAACACAGGGGTGACTACAATAAATATAATCAAGACGCCGATATGGCAGCGTCGCGAATCCATTTGCTCCTCATGACGCCTACGTGTGCGGCACCGTATGGAAGGGGTTAATATTGAAACTTGGACCTTAGTGAATGTTGGTTAACTAGTGTCTATTTTCAGCTTTCTTCAGACATTGTTATGTTGGTTTTTTGCTCCATTGTTAGTGGTGGTACATTTGGCATGGATGATCAATCAATTTGTTGCCCTAGGTTTCTCTTGGGAGAGACCCATGGGTCCCAGGTACCTGGTTACAACCACCATAAGTCAGTCAAGAGAGAAATATTATGTTCTCTGGATATTGTAAAGGTGTGGCTGTGGAAGATGGTGTTCAGTATAGATATACATATACCAAAAGGGAGATATGTAACACTAAAATATCAGCACAAAACTGGCATAGTAACAAATGCTAATTGGCATACAAGTAATCATCACCCATGTAACATATGAAATTTCATCTTGTACTGCCATACACTATTACAACTAAACCTTCCTACTCCTCGATCTATTTGCATTTCTCCTACTCTAGCTTTGAGATCCTCCAGCACCACTACATTTACATTCCTCCCAAAATTCCATACACTCAAAATTAAATTGATCCAAAAAAGCTCCCTTTCCTTTTCACATTTATTATCAGGACCATATGCACTTGCAAAAATGCATATCTCCCATACCAATTTCACCCTCTCACAACATCTTCACACATTTCTCTCAATTCCATCGCACATTTTCGTATCTCATCACTTAACAGTAGAGCCACCTTGCCCCCCTTCCTAACTCATCACTCCTAACACTCTCCACATCAGACTCTCAGTCTATCTCCTCCCTTTCAACCTAGTTTCACATGCTAACATATTTCTCATCATAAATGTATTGTCAGTGTCTTCCCTTTTACTCTTATCTATGCAATATCCATAAATTTAACTACTGGACCCTCTTATACCTTGAATTTTGTAGGAGAAAAATACAGACTGGAGGATAGCTGGTCCTTTCACTGTCTTGTTCATTCAGCTTTATGGCACTCACAAGAAACATGGCAGAATTCTTTTTGTCCTAGTTATATTTCCTTGCAATATTCAGGTACCATTAGGTATCATAGGCCTATAGAACTTGTAGGACCAGTTGTGGCAAATATAGGATAGATTTTTAGTATTTAGAATGTATTATTTGGTGGTTGTATGCCTTTTTCTTTTTGGCTACCTCCCTTGTAAGGGGGAAAAAGCCTTTGGTATATGTATGTATGTATGTGTATGCCTTAACTAGACCAGCTCTCTTATAAAGGGGGAAAGGACTTTTGGTATTTGTATATGTATTTTGAATGTTAGGGAATGTCATGTTGCTGTAAGTCTTCATGTAGAATAATTGCTCTACTCTATATTTTGAGTTCTTACAGTTCTGCTTTTGCTTTCATGATATTGTCTTGTTTTCTGAAACTACTTTCATAACCATTAATTCTCATTATTTCCTATCACAAGTTTTGAGAAAGTATAACCGCTGGCCTAGTGGATTAAGGCATTGTTACTTGTGGCAAAGGTCGAGGGGATGGCAGTTCGAACCCTGCCACCATTGAAATTGAACCAAGGGCATGGTTCATTAAAGTCCTATGCAAGGGGCACTGTCTTAGTCTCCCAATAGGGGGGAGTTTGTGACATTAAGTGTGTGTGTTTAATTTGGGAATAATATTCCCATGGGCTTTTAGGGTGAGCCCATTTGGAGGGTGATTCAATGTATGAGTGTATGTGGCTTTGGCCACACCCACTCATACATTCACTAGATCTGCATACCTATGTGATATACGTATGCACATCCCGGTGAATGCACCCTTCCTGACATGAACGGTGTGTACAATTAATAAAATGTGTAATATATTGAATATAATATTTAAAGGGGGGGGGCTGACACTCTACCAGCCGACGCAGTTCATATTGACTAAGTGGCTGCATAGGCGGTGCACAAGACCCTCAGATGTTGTCGGAGGCCCTCTCCTCAGAAAAGCAGTTGCGAGGCAATGCTTGAGGTAGTGATCTAGGGTGGCTGCAGTGATGGTATCTTCTTTCTCCTGCTGTTAGGTTGTTCTTGATTTGCCAGTAATAACGGTCCTCCAGTTGCAGACGGAAGAGCAGTTTCCACTTTTCTTGGTGTGGAGTGAGGAAGTACAAGGGGCTCGTAGTCTGTGACTGCCTTGTACCACCTCGCCCTTTTTGATACCTCTTCCTCCAGTCTGTGCTGAACCATATCGTCATCACATAACCATAAGTGCTAAGTGACCTTGTTTGTTTTTCAGAGTAAACACATTAGTTGCTGTTTGTTTGGTGCAGGCATGGATGATGTGGAACTTCATCCACTTCCATTTGCGTCGACTACGAGAGCGTCAAGCTCTTGCTGCTGCATCCCGCAAGAAGGCAGCAGAAAAGAAAGCCAAAAAGCCAAAGAAGGAAGACTGTAAGTATATTGAACATTATCCTGTCAATTTTAATGATGGGCCCAAAGCCAAATATCTACCAGTAAGTTGTGCCCCTGACAGAAAGAATTATCTTGTTGCTGCTCATCTTCAAAACCTATCAACACACACACACAACTCTATTTGGAGGTGCAGCTTTAATGAGCTGACACTGACCTTAAAATGGGCTGAAGATCTTTTTCTTATCAACCTAAACTTAATTTCCTCTACCTTTTCACATGAGGTGTTGACAGCCAATGATTGTTTCCCTCTTGCTACTTATGACAGACTTTCCAAACTAATACATGAAGAACAAACCAGAATTTCTTAACAGAGATATGTATAGGAATGCCCTTGGTGGGATGCTAACGTATGTGGGACTGCAGGATTCTGGTTGGTGGGGTCTTTGGGTAACTATACACAAAGGGCTTTTTCCCCTTTACCTGGGAGGTAGCCAAAGTCAAAAGGCATATACCCATTCCCATCCACCACCCTTCCCTCCCTCTCATCTTAGCTCTTCATGGATGATGGGTCATCCCTGTATACCACCCACTGCCCTGGGTCAGAAGCAATGCAGCAAGACACAGCAAATCCACAGCAAGGCCACTCATTTAATCAGCAACCCCCTTCTTGGTCTCCTCATGCAGAAAAATAGAAGACAAGAAATCCCTTCAGGCTTCATCAAAGTATTAATACATAACCACTCCCTAACCCTCCTGTCCTCCCACCCACTCCCTTGCATCACAGTATCATCTACACACAGCCATTCTCCACTCACCCCTATTTCCTGCCTTCTCCCTTCCTTGCTCATCAGACATCCCCCTCTTGCTCAATGCCCCTTTCACCCTATCCATTGATCTCATCCTTGGTAACCCCCTCATGTTCACTCCATCCACCGCTGCCTTCCACACCTCTTTTACTGATCTTTCTTCATTCCATGTGTCCAAATCATCCCATTGCTCTTTCATCAGCCATATCTCCCATCTTTTCCATGCCCACTCTCCTCCTAACCTCTTCATTTCTCACTCTATCCTTGTAACCCCTACCATACTTCTCGGACATTTCATCTCAAACACGTTTAAACTTTTCCCTTTTGCCTCTTAAATTCCATGTCTCTCCCTCATACAGTGCTGTTGGCACAATCACCCCTTCATATAATATCTTTGCATCCATTTCCAAATGCCTATTTATCATTATATTTTTTAATCCCCCAAGGCACATACTTGCTTCTCCCAATCTAAAATTTACCTCTACCACTCCTCCCTTTCCTGCCACATGTGGCCCCAGGTGCCTAAAGCTATCCAGCCTGTCTTCTTTAAGACTTGCTTCCAACTCTTTGCGATCCCTTCCCCTTGTACAGCTGAACATGCTTTTACTCACATTTACGTATAACTTTCTCCTTTCACATACCTTCCCAAAATTCTTCACTACCTCCCTTAATACCCCCTCTGACCCTGCCACAAGTGCAGTGTCATCAGCAAATAACTGGTTCACACACCACTTTTCTGTTTTCTTTAACCATCTCCAATCTCACACCCATTACCGTAGCATTTACCTCCTGCACCATCCTATCCATGTACACATTGAACAGCCATGGAAACATGACACATTCTTGATGCAGTCCCACCTTTACTTCTTGCCTGCTCTTAAGTTTCCCCCTGATCCCATATATCTGCAAAACCTCCCACAGTGCCTTCCTGTGCATTCTGTCATAAGCCTTTTACAAATCCATAAAGGGCCAAAAGACATCATTACCTTTTCCTAAAGCTTTCTCACATACGTCTTACCACAAAATCTGATCCACACCTTTCCTAAACCCACTTTGTTCCTCTCCTAATCTTCTCAATTAAAACCCTCTCATAAACATTCAAACAACCTCACCAGTCAGTCCACTATTACTGTACCTCCCTTCTTCAGACACTCCATGTGACACCCATCTAACTCAGGTGCCTTACCTGCTTTCATCACTTGAATAACTACTAGCACCTCATCTTTTCTTGTTTCTCCACCATTTTCCTCAACCATCACTGTCATTTTCTTAGCGCCTCCCACTGCTACCAATACTCCCTATCCTCCTCCACATTTAGCAGCTTTCAAAAATATTCTGGCCAACTTCACCTTACTGCCTCCTTTTTCATTATCATCTCTCCTTATAAGGAAAGTAGCCAGCCAAGGCATGCACCCACTCCCACCATATGTTGTTTCCCTATCATCTTAGCTCCTCGTGGATAAGGGTCATCCCTGTTTCCTGCCCAATGACTGGGTCAGAAGCTTTTTCCCTCCCTTATAAGGGAGGTAGCTGGCCAAAGCATACACCCACCCCTACCCATCCCTGTCTTCTCTCTTTTACCCATGAGAGGATGAGAATGGAGGGTTGCTATATAAATAAAGTGGCCTAATTGTGAATGTACTAGCTTGCTGCATTGCATCCAACCTGGATGGTGGGCAGGATGATATTTCATCCACAAGTAGCTGAGATGAGAGGGATGCAGTGGGTGGTGGATGGAGGTGGAATGGGTATTTACCTAAATGTAGTATACAGAAAAGGAGCAACACTCATTGGGTCCCATCTTCTACTCTTCAGTTTATCATGCCTAGCCTCAAATTCATGTACAATTCCAACTTAAATGTATATCTTTGATTTCCAATTATTATATTTAGGTTTCAGTTCATATAATGTTCCAGCTTTGGCTATATCATGTAAGCTATTCCAAGTATTTATACATTTTTATGAAGAACTGTTTCTTCCCATCCTATCCATCCTTAATTTGTTCTCATGACCTTTTAAAACCCTCTTTTGCTGGCTATATCCCCTATACGGTGGAAGAGGCCCTTGCTATACAGATAATTAGCAAGAGCAGTAGATCAGAAGTTGTCACTATAATCTTGCATGGCTGCTAGTACATATCTTATGTAATTATGGTATACATTATGAATAATTGTTTTGAACAAGTCAACAAGAAAATTGTGAATTGTTGTCAGGCTATTATCTACAACATTTCAGCCAGAAGGTGAACCTCCTGCCATCCCATATTTGTTGCTTGAGTGACTTATGGGCTGATCCTGTGGCTGTTGCTGGTTACCCGGAAGCTGTGGGTCTCCTGCAACAGACCTGTGGTAATTGGTTGATCAGTCCTCTTTTCTGCTTTGTGTGTAATCTTTCTGTCCTCTCCTCTGCTTTGCCTCTATTTCTTCATCTCCTTTTTTGTATCTTCTTTGGCTCCTTTTCTTCTCATCCTTCTCCGATTCTTTTACAGTTTTTCATCTTTATTCTCTTCCTATTCTCTGCTTTGGCTCAACTTCTACTCTTCTCTTTATGTTTCTGTTTGTTTCATTTTTTTTCCCTCCCCATCTTTACTATATTTTTGTCTATTCCTCACTATTGATTCTTAATTTCTTCATCTCTCCCCATATAAATTAGTAATTTTCCAAACAAAGTATTAATATTGTGGGAAGAGTTAAAATGTTAAGAATGAAAATAGGTATAGGAAGTATGTACAGCAGTAGCCATCCAGTTATAGGACTGATAAGTAGTAATATTTCTGCATAGCTTATGAAAGTAGGATGCATTTTCTGTTGCAGCAAAGCGCAGTTCGGAAGAAGATGTCAGCGAGTTGCCAGAGGTGGACCAGAATACACGTAGGAGGAAGTAAAGCTCCTACTTGCAGTCAAAAGAGACACAACTGTGCTTCAACATGACATTTAGTTCCAGAATGTTTGCTTACAGCCTGTACTAGAATTGAAGGGATTAGTTTGGTACAATGTAATGACTGAAAGATAATAAAAGAATTCTTTGTTGCTTAAAAGTTTTTCTTGGCTTATTCTTGAATATGCAGCTACCTCTGTATATATATATATATATTATATATATATATATATATATATTATATATATATATAATAAATATATATATATATATACCAATAGCTTTTTCCCCCTTCATCCACATTAACCTTGAAGAAACCTTCCACTCCACCACACACTTACCTATCTCTTCACTTCTAGTATAGCCACCCCTTCTCTTCGTCCTCTCTTCACTCCTGACACCATCCCAAACTCACCCTTCCTTTCAACTTAGTTTCACTCAGTGCCAACACATCCATCGTCTCACAAACATACTGCCAATCTCTTCCCTTTTACTCTCATCTGTACCAAATCCACCCACATTAAAAGATCCAAACCTTAGGGTTCTGGTTGGAAAACTTCTCCCAGACCCTCTTTTGCTTTTTATTAGGAATATCCCCTATGGGGCTACAGAGAGTATGATGCCAAGTCCTATCCCTGCCCCATTTTTGTCCTTTTATGACTCAAGTGGGAACACTTGGTGACAGTATTCTTTCTCTACCAGAGGGTTTGGCAAAAAAGGAAATGAATATTCAAATAATTGGTACAGGAAAGTAGTAAGAGTGGGGGGACAGCATAATGGAGGGACAGTTGCAGTATAATAAAGTAGCATAATTTCTCTATTAATAGAGATTTCCTCTATCAGACAAAATGTGTGAGTCTGGTCCATAGGGTCACCCCATAATAAACCCAAAACTCCACAATGATATGCAGCAATACCCCTGATGGGTTATATTAAATGAGAGATTGCATTTAAATTTTTTCTCAAGAATTTGTACTTGTAGACTGCATTGCACAATGGTGTAACATTGCATGCTTCAATTTTTTTTTTTTACAAATACTACCAATAGCAGGATGCACAGTAGCCGTGAAAATTATGCCAATATCACACTGCTTTCACAATATTATTAACCTCTGATACAATGATTCCTACATAGGAGTCATGAAGTGCAAACGGTATGAGGCTGCCAGCATCAGCATCTTGATTATATTTATATTGTAATTGTAGCTGAATGGCCCCTGAATTGTGTGAACTAGTTTGATCATGTTTTCTTTGTTTATTATTACTCAGAGTGAAAGAGAATAAGTAATACAGCAGTGATTTCACATTCTATAATGCAAATAGCGAGATGCACCAATTAGGCATCTGATGTTGTGAACAAGAATTTGACTTTAAGAGGTTAAGAAGCAGAACATTGGCTCTTCATTTTGCAATAAATAGATAATTGTATACAGGCACATGTGTACCTGTTTTTGCAAACAGGCATCACTAGTAGCCAGTATGCAAAGTGTTCTCGGGATTTTTTTTTTAATCAGCGTACATACACACACATACCAAAGGCTTTTTCCCCCCCTTATAAGGGAGGTAGCCAAAAAACGAAGGCATAAAACCACTCCCATCCATTCAATCGCTAACATACTCCACTCCCCTCCACCCTCTTATCTTAGCACCTCCTGGATGGGTCATCCCTGCATCTTGCCCACTGCCCTGGGTCAGAAGCAGTGTCGCAAACACAGCACATCCACAGCAAGGCCTGTTCATTAAATGGGCGACTCCCCCCCCCCTCTCTGTCCCTTCAGACAGAAAAGGAGATGGGGAGAAATCCCTTTGAGCTGCATCAATTTATTTCTTGCACATACTTCATCCCCCACTCATTCCACCTCACTATATTATGTATTGCATTTCTCTTGAGAGTGGCTGCTCTATGGCATATAGATGGGGTTGTACTGTCTTCATGTAGCCTCTTGAAATAGAGGTATTCAGTGATTTATGATCAGGTTCTGATTGACTTGTAACACAATATGGTCTGCCTCTTTGTTTGTTTTTTGTATGTATTTATATATATAAAGTAAAAATGTCTGGATTATCAGACTTCAGATGTATTTGTATCAGTTATTTGAATACCATGTGTGATTAATGTAGAAAAATAAAAATGTATACAAATACTCCAAAGTTAGTAAAGTGTGAATAGAGAGATATAAATATGAAAAAAGTCTTGCACAGACCAGCTGAACCAAGAGAGGTTACTGTTACTTCCCCCAACAATGTGTAAAAATTCTTCCCTGTATGTGTGTATCTCTACACGTATGCATGGACATTGCTGCAGAAGGGATTGGAGGTGTTAACAATGGTAGCAGAGATGGTGAGTGTTGCATATTATTTTAGAAATAAAATTGTTTCATCAAAATAACCTGTTCCCACTGCTCTCTTGCAGAAGAGATGCAGCCTCCAGGAAATTGGCAACAGCACCTGGGTGGGACCAGAAGCCACTTGAAGAAGAGATAGGGTGTTGTTGCCTGGGGATTGTTAGTGTAGTGCATAGTAGTATGAGGTGTTCTATCTTGTGTGGTGGTTGCAATTGGGGAAGTTTGAATCTGTGGCCAGGCTTATTCTGTACTGGTAATGACTTTATAACGGCATCCTGAGCACAGGCTTGCTTGTGTGGGAGGATTTTCTCTGGGACTTGCATATGGGGGTTGTTGTTGAAGTATTGATTTTGGGAATCTCTAAAAGGGCTTCTTAAGTTATCTGGGTGAAAATGCATTTCTGTATGGTTCAGATGGCAGGGTTATGTTGTGAATGTTACACTGGTGATGGTAGTGCTTGAGAAATGTAGTGTGAAGGGTGTTTAGGGTTCTAGCATAGAAATGTTCTAGTCATTTTCTTATGATGTCAAATTAAAAGGATTTTGGATTCTATGTAGGTGTCTAATGGGGGTGGTTTTGGTGTATCCTGTTATTCTTCTTGGTGCTCCACTCTGTAAAGTTTTAATTTTTTTTTAGGTCAATTTGCAGATTATTAGGAACCATGCTGTGAAGGTGTATTCTTGGGTAGTTCTTATGGACTGTTTATAAAATGGTTATTAGTTTTTTGTTGTTGTTGTTGTCGTTCCCTAGACTGTCTGTCTGAGCAGTACCATCTCCCCAAGGAATGCCACAGCCGAAACTGGGTTTTCCCACTGGGTTTTAGTATTTTGTTGTCCAAAGTCAGTGCTAGTGATGTTTTTTACACACTTTGTTTTCTTGTTGATTTTTGCTCTCAGGTCTTTGATATGTGAGTGGAATGTTGTACCAGTATAGAGTGTTGGTCCCAGAATTTTATTTTGTTTCATTAATTCATTCATCTATTATTATTATTTCTTCTTTTTTTCCATGCGGTAGGGTTTGATCATGTAACTTTACTATAGGGTGTGGTACTTGCTTAGGTAACCAAAGCTGCTCTCAGAGATCTGTACCCCCCATGGGGATGGGAAGGGCTTCTTGTGTCAGTTTGGCTCCCAACTCTCCATGCTGGGCTTGGTCCCATGATGTAGACACCACCACACCAGGACCTTATATGACTGGATCTGCATAGCTTATGAAAGTATGATGCATTTTCTCTTGCAGCTAAGCTGTCACCTAAAGACAATTACAGACTGCACAAACATAACACCTATGCAACATCTACACCATGAAAAAAATTCCTCAAAGTCTCACCTTGCTGCAGCCTCCACAAACACAGCCCACCTACTACACTATGTGGCAGGACACCTACACATATCAAGAAACATCAAAACAATACCTAAATACCTGTATCACACACAAATACTCTCTTCTCTTCCACAACCACCAGCCTATGGAAGCATATTCATAATCATATTGCTCACTGTTCCATCAACAAACTGAAAGATTTTACACTGCAGCATGCCAGACCCCCTGATATCCATGCCTCTCAATCCATTCTTCCCCAAGAGGACAGAGTCCATCTAGCCAGGCTGCAATGTGGCCTCTATCCAGCCTTTCTAAGTCACCAGAGGAGGCTGGATGACTGCATCACAGATACCTGTATAGGATGTAACACTTCACCCCATACTATAAAACACATTATGGAAGACTGCATTGTACACAACCATGCATGCCAACAAAACAGTACACATTCTATAAGGCATTTGTGGGAAAACCCCATTCCAGCCTTAGCATTCCTCTGAGAAACTGGACTGCTTGGCTAGACAGGCTAGATAACGACAACTATGGGGTTTTCATTGTTGTCTGGAGAGAGCAATATTACTATTTAAACTATTCTTGTCTAACTAAACAAAACATGAAATATAATACTTTTGAAAATTGAGAGAAAAAAAGGCTCTTGCTCAAACAATGGAGTGGGTTATGCAGCAGTCTCCCTAACTAAAACAAGATCTGGATCTCTCTTCACCATCACCTAAATCTTCATTTCTGAACTCTGCCATCCTCACTGCTTTTTATATTATCCACAGCCCCCCCCCCACTGCTGCATCCTGCAATCCAACATTGAGTCCTGTCACCCACTAGTCCACAAAACCCATTCATGGATCATCTACATTACTATCTGTTTCAAGTGTGCATCCTTCTGCTGGGTGCTACTTCATGTAGGCATCCCTGGCGATGAAGCTGACAAAGTAGCTGGAAGGCAACACCCATCCCATTTGATGATTCCACTCCACTACCCGTTTGGCCTTCAAGCCAAAAATTCCATTAATCAATCAACCACTCCACTACCAATAACTGGACTATGTGGTACAGTTTTGGTCTCGGTCCTATAGAACGGATACAGAGAACTAATACAAAGAGGAATTACCAAAATGATACAATGACTTAGAAGTTTACTACACGAAGACAGGCACCTTAACTTACACAATCTGGAAAGGTCACCCAACTGAGGTACAGTAGTCCTTCATCGATGGGGCTTCGGTACCAAATATCAGTCGATACCCAAAACCATCGATACCATTATTATATTGTTAAATATCCGCGTAGATAAATAGCAATATAAAACAATGTAATACAAGAACATTGATTTTTTTTGTATTACATTGTTTTATATTCTATTGTTATACGCACCTTATTTCATCATGAAATATAAATGTAAAATCATTGAAAAACTGACTAATGTACAGTATCATTATTTGCTAGATAAAACGACACAAAAAAATTAATTCCGTCCACTGGCATAACGTGCCGAAATCCCGCCCGGGGCAGAAGTCATATGCTCGACCACAGAAATAATACCTACCACCTATCCATACTGTATCGTTGTTGATTATATAAAAAAAAAAAAAAAAAGTAAAAGCTAAGGGGTTAAGCGCGGATCTCGCGTCTAAAGCGTGAGAGAGCAACCGACCTGTATAAAAACGTAGCAGCCAACAATTCGTAGCGGCAAAGCACGAACGCAAAGTGGAGCGAATAGCGACGGAACGCAAATTCGAGTAAAAGTGGAGTTCAGATCACTAAGTCGAGCATAAAAGTGAACTAGTTCGACTGGCACCCTCCGAAATACCTTCAGTTTACGCCCCGGTTGAACAGAGTGGAGTCTGCACACATGGCTCGTTGAGGGACGATGCAAGACGTGAGTAAAACAAAATATAAACATTGCCGTGAAACCCTGCGTGGGACAAGGTGTGTGCGACGGCGCGATGTCAACGAATGCACTATAATATTGTTTCACACAATAGCATTTTGTGTCATACGGAGTTTACCAGCGATATGTTTATATTCGACTTAATATTGCACCTCAAATAATGTGATATATCATTCATATCGAAATTGTGTTAAGTCCTGATCTGTACCGTATACAATGAATATATGGGAAGCTGATGGAAATCATTATGAAGGCGTTATACTATGGATATGAGATGCGTGATCAAATAGTGGGCGACAAAATGCTTTAAACAACAATACTCGTATAATTATTGATAATTTGAATTAAGTTGTTTGCGAATATTATTTATATATACTAGTATAGTTTTCTTTTCTTTTTGATAAAGTAGCACATGACTTTTAGGAATTAGCCAAATCTGTCAATCCTCTTTTCCCGTCGCGATTCGTCACCTCCGCCATCGTCATTCCTCTCGCTCAATCCCTTTGAAAAAATAAATAAATAAATAAATAAATAAAGACCATACTGTATGTATAGTTATCATACCAGTGACGCCTAGCGGGAAGGCGCAGGCCAAAATAAAATAAACTTAGGTTCCTAAGGAAATATATCATTTCCCATATGTAGAAAACCCATCGATAAATAAAACCATATATAAAAACCGGTCGATAATGAGGGTCTACTGTATTCAAATATGTCGAGGGCATTAACAATGATGATGCAGTGCAGGACTCGTATAGTCAGCGCAACGAGAAATGACCGCTAAGGCGTGGCTAGGAGATTTTCCGGTGTTGCCACACATGGGCATCCATGGTGAGAACGTGCGTGTGGATGTAATGTTTTCTGAATGCAGTGTGAGGGGGGCGGGGCCAGATATTAGATGTAGCGGCAAAGTCGCTCTCTCTTCCTCATATGCCATGTCTAGACTCGAGGAAACGAAACCTTTGTATAGAAAACATTGCTTTGATTTTTACTTCAGTGATGGTGTGTGACAAAAAATTATAATATAATTATATGTGGAAACATTATAAAATCATAAAATAGAATTATAAAATAAAATAAAATGATGAAATAATTATGTGTGGCACCACAGGGGGACTCCCAGTGCTCCGCCCTAACGGCCATTTCTCAATGCAACGGGTATAGTAATGGTCATTAGTCAAATTTTGGTTTAAGAAGGAAAGAGGCAAGAACTGATTTACCAACAGTGGTTCACGAATGGAATAGTAGTAACCATGTAGTGAGTGCTGAAACAATTAGTTGTTTTAAGAGATAATTAGATTAGGCTTACTTTAGAGATAGGGATGACAGAAGGTATGGGATATGGAACTGCCTAGCGTAGGCCTTATGGTCTCTTGCAGTCTCCATTCTTCTGTTCACAGAATATTCACCAATTCTTCAATCAGCAAGGTTAAACATGTGGCAAGGACACTGAAAGTAACACTCAATAAATAATCTAAATAAATACACCAGACCCCATATTTATATCCATGGCTGTCTTCATGTCAACGTAACTAGTATTTTGAAACAGCACTGGTAACCCTAAAAATAAAATATTCTTGCCTCACATTTGGTCACCTCATGACAGGAAATTGTGAATTTATAGAAATGCACAACTAGGTATTTGTCCATAATGCATGGTCATTCCTAGTTTTTTATTTCGTCTTTCGTTTCATTCAAATCTGGCCTCAATTTTGGCGGAAACTTTTTTTTTTTCCTTATACCATCACCCTTACAATTATGGGGAGGCGACAGGAAAGCGGGGTTTTCTGGTGGAGAAGGACATGAGACATAAAAATGCTAAGAAAAACCATGCATTGTAGAACTTAACCTAACCAAACCTTACCTCCTATGGGGTATGCCCTTCCTAACCTCACACCCAAGAAATATGTTGGTCTGTGTAGAACCAACACGGTTTATTACATCTCGGGCACTTCACGGACGACGGCAGAACCCCGTGTTCTCTATACACTTCACAAGAAGCCCTATTATCTATACAGCACCACTTGGTAACGTCACGAAGTAATAGTGCGTCCTTCCCCTTTTGTATTCCTTGTCAAACTGACATTTGACTGCACTAACGGGACCAAACAGACGACACGAGGCACGGGGAATATGGCTGACTTACTTTCAGTCTTTTTTTTATTGATTTCCGCCAAGAAGAACATGTATTACGTTGATGTACTTTTATTTACTAAATTGATAATTAATTTCTTATTGATATATCGCTTACTTGTGCACTTCTAAAATGAACTTCCTATTGTCAATGAAATTCCCCTCACAATATCACAAATTACTAGACAGCCCAATTTACCTATCTTCCCCACAATAATTTTCTCCATATCTTCCAACAGAAAAAGGACTATTAACTAAACTATAAATACCTTCGATTAACTAAACACATGAAATATGACAACGGTACAAGATTGTCCACAAGGATAGAAGCTCTGATAAACCCCTTAACAGCAACCCTCAACAAACTAAATCAACAATGAAAAATAGTGTTAGAATTTTCTTACCTCCTAATGTGGGATTATTGTAGTCAAGCACAGGTTTGACCTCCCTATTGTATTCCGATCGGTTTCGGAAAGACTCGGTGAACCGTGACGGGGCAACAAACGGACGGGGTTAAGTGGTGACGGGTTGGGAATTCGAAAACGATGCGCTCGTAGTGTCGACCAAGGTAAAAGGGATATTCGTTTTACCTTGGTCTCGACGGCCATCGACGCCACGTCCCGTACTTCGTTGAAGGAGAGGTGAAACCCCTTGCGTTGTGGTTCGCTACGAACCCGAGAAGACGACCAGATCTGGGACGTGTTGTCTTACCTGCGCCTAGTTCTGTAAAGCTGACGACTTACGGATTACACCAGCAACGTGTTGAGTGCGTTGTGTTCAGAGTTCGCAAGGGACCTTGTCACCTTCCACGTCTCATACGTGTTTTATAAAATATAACATGCGATAAAATATTATATTTACACTTTAAACGTGTGTAACAATAGATGAGATTTGGCGAGTGATTTGCCGTCAGGTCAGATAAAAAAATGGTGATCGTCCTTTCAATTTTTAAAAAATGGGAGAGAGGGAGGTTTTTATTTTTATTTTTATGAGAATCCAAGATTTATCATTTCATGACACTCCTCAGCATTCACATAAAAAATACCTTTGCAATAGGAAATTAAAGGGAAACTGAAGTTCCTATGATTGTGCATGGAAATATAAGGCTCAAGGATTGAAACCAAGGTTTAAAATATATCATAATATTTCAAGATTACATGCGAAGTATTAGTGAAATAATATAGGGGAACATGTATTTCAAAGTTGTCTTTATCCATGTAGTTCTGGCAAATTCAGTTTCTGCAGTGACCCTTTAAGACCGCTGTAAGATGCCAAGGATAAAATAAATTGCGTTTAAAGCACCAGGAGCTCGTCACGCCAATTGATTTGGCGGCATATACATATAATTTTTTGAATAAAAATATTTACATTTATACATATACCAAAGGCTTTTTGCACCTACACGCGGGGTAGCCAAAAAGAAAAAGGCATAGAAACCACTTCCACCCATTCCATTTCCTATATGTTCCACTCCCCTCCCTCCCTCTCATCTTGGCACCTCCTGGATGACGGGTCATCCCTGCATACTGTCCACTGCCCTGGGTCAGAAGCAGTGTTGCAAGATACAGCACATCTACAGCAAGGCCGCTTCATAAAATCGGCGACCCCCACCCCCTCTCCGTCCCCTCATGCAGAAAAGGTGAAGACGGGGAGAAATCCCTCCGGGCTGCGTCAAATCATTTCTCATACATACTTCCTCACCCCCCACCCACTCCCCCTCATGCATCACAGCATCATCTATACACAACCCCTCTCCATTCACCCCTATATTCTGTCCTCTTCCGTCCTTCCTCTCTTTTGTAGTGCCCCTTTCACCCCATCCATCCATCTCATCCTAGGACGCCCCCTCATATTCACTCCTTCCACACTTCTTTTACCAATCCTTCATCACTCATTCTTTCCATGTGTCCAAACCATCCTAATACTCTTTCATCAACCCTATCTCCCAGTTCCCTTTCCACCCCTGTTCTCCTCCTCACCTCCTCGGGACAGAAACATGGAACATGGGAGAGGAAGAGAGGAGTTTGAATGTGTTTGAGATGAAATGTCTGAGAAGTATGATAGGGGTTACTAGGCTGGATAGAGTGAAATTAATACAATTAAAAATAAACTTTCCGTAAGTTGGGTAGCCTCATTACCATTTGCGGACACACCCCTGTAAGCATATGGGAGAAGTTAACCATCGAAATGCCCGAGGATTCAGCAGCAGTCCTCCAAAGTTGTAAGCCCTTCGAGGCTGCAAGTCCTCCGAGGTCGTAAGTCCTACAAGGGTGCAAGTCCTCTGAAGTTGCAAGTCCTACGAGGTTGTAAATCCTCCACAGTTATAAGTCCTCCAAGGTAATAAGTCCTCCAAGGTAATAAGTCCTCCAAGGTAACAAGTCCTCCAAGGTAACAAGTCCTCAAAGGTCGCAAGTCCTCAAAGGTCGCAAGTCCACAAAGGTCGCAAGTCCTCAGTGGTCGCAAGTCCTCAATGGTCGCCATGTTCCCTTGAACTGACCAGGAAAAAAATGTCCCTAGGGTTCGGCCTCGGCCTCGGGGCAGAACCCCAACACGGGATCTCCAGCGCGGGATCCCTATTGTGGAATTAGAGCGCAGAGCGCTGCGGCCATAGGCCGCTGTTTGTGCAGCCAAGCCCCCGGCGAAGCCGGTTAGGGCGAAGCCCGCGGCTTGTAAAAATAAAAATAATAATTTGGTCGGGGGTATTTTTATAGGCGGAGGGGTGACGATCATCAAATATTCTTTTTTTTTTATATGGGTTTAGCCTGTGGATGCAGAGGTATTATTTCTCGATGTTAGAAGCAAACTCAGCCGCAAAGGCAGCAAACTCTGACCCCTGGAACGGTGGGCAGTTGGTGGATTTCAGTCTCTAGCACAGCATAGGCTGCCAAGATTTTGTTTGCCTCTGTCCTGACAGCCCTCGCGGCGGGCGTGGTCACCAACGATAGAACTAGAATCAAGAATTCAATATAACAAGGTAAAAACTCTGGCAACCCTGGCAGACACCACAATTCAAATAACACCACATTGAGCATTTAACACTGGCATGGAAATACTCCACATTCCAGCTCTGTGATACCACATATTAGAAATAATGGGAAGAATGGCGAAATTACCAAGGTAATAAAAATGTGCAAAGTTAAGAAAACCATAAACATTACAAAGATCAATACCCCAACACTTAAAGGGACTTTCAATCTACTTGACTTAGGTTATCCATGATATGAAGTAAAGAATTATTATCTATGTTTATGTTGTTGCTTCAATTGTCAATGCTTTGGACACACTAAA
>NC_134810.1:34868517-34921017 GCF_046742065.1 Oratosquilla oratoria
TAAATTACTATTTTACAGCAAACTTGTACTAACAGCATAAAATCTTGGTTAATAATCCATTAATATGGATAATATTTGCACAATTTCTATATCTACATTTTTTTCTTCCGTCCACGCTTCTTCTTCTCTGGATTAATCCCACGCTGCTGTTGCTGCCGCTTAGAGATGCATCTTGAACAATACCAGTTCTCATCTTCTTTTGGTGGAACTTGAATACCAACACAAACCCTGTTTGATAAAAGAGAAAACAGAAATTATAAAAAATTAATATATACATATAATACCAAGGGCCTTTTTCCCCTTACAAAGGAGGTAGCCAGAGTCAAAAGACATATCCACTCCCACCCATTTCATTCTCACCCACTCGCACTCCCTTCACCACCCCTCTTTTCTTGGCTCCTCCTGGATGGCAGGCCATTCCTGCATCTCGCCTATTGCCCTGGGTCAGAAGCAATGCAGTAAGACACAGCACATCCAAAACAAGGATGCTTCATTTAATCGGCGACCCCACTCTTTGTCACCGTATACAGAAAAAGAGAAGATGGGAAGAAACCCCTTTGGGCTGCATCAGAATATCATTCACATATAACCCTCTTCTTTATGTAAAGAAGTGGGGGGGGAGGAGGAGGTTAACCTGTTCCATATGATGATGTCTATGTAGGTGTCATGAGGCACGAGTGGGTATATGAGGATTCCGGTGACAGTGTTTTGATTACATTTATTTTGTAGTTGCAGCTGAGTGACCCATAAATTCTGTGAACTGGTTTGATTACTTTTTCTGTGTTTATTATTACTCTAAGTGAAAGAACAAGTAACACAGCAGTGACTTTGTATTAATGTGAGTAGTGTGATGCATCGTACATAAGGCATCCGATGCTGTGTGTGAGAATTTGACTTGTATTGAAGAGGTTAAAGTTGATAGAGAAAAATCTTGGGCTCAATCCAGAGACTGACTGCCAACCCTTTAGGGCTGCACCTCCAGATGGAAGTGAAGGTGTTGACAGACTTTGAAGATTGGCAACAAGATTTTTCTCCCTAATGTCTGTGTAGCAGGACCATCCCTAGCAGTTCCCTGGCATTGGTCCCTCCTGGGAAACAAGTATAAGGAGAAGTCAGTTGAAACACTGACTTATGAATACAATCAAATTTCTAAATCTAGAAAACACACTACTTCATGCAGTTCAAGTATCAATACTGACCAGTGATACCAATCATCACATGTGTCACAGCCAATCATGGGAGTGCCGTCATCCTGCTTGCCACATGTTGGGCAAATCCAAACCTCATTGCCTTGATCATCCTGAAATTTATAGAGCCAGTGTAGTGGAAAGGTTAGCAAAGCAAAAAGTATGAAATTTAATGTAAGCCATGTTTTCAAGCCAATGATGGTACATACATGTTATACATGCATATATATCCTAGAAGAATACCATGTTGAATACAGGATTTGAGAAAGTCAACAGTGACAAAAGCATTGTTAAACATGTACTAAAGCTTTTATTTATCTCTAATAGTATGCTTTAGTATGTATAAGATTGTATATGTATATATAAGATAAGTATGTATATATATAGTATGTATAAGATTGAGTCAGCCTGACAGCCATTTTGAACTATTAATCTCTTTTAATTCTCCAAGACATCTTCCAACTGTATGCAGTCATCCTCAATTAGATAAGGAAGAATAACAATAAGGAACATCTAGGTCAGACCACCATACAGCCTTGAATCACCTCTACTCTGAATTTGCACCCACTTAATAATACTTTAGGCCCCAACACACATCTACACAGTCCTAAAATCACTCCAACACACAATGGGGAGTAGGCATACCACAAAATGTCCAATGGGCCCAACAGTTTCTGTTACGAGGCCTTTCTGTTGCTTCTGTGGTTGTGGAGGTTCTTTTTTCTTCGGAGGTTCTTGACTAGGAAGCGATGGTGATGGGGTTGAAACAGAAGGAATTTCTTTTGTCTTTTTTTCTTTCTTCTCTTTCTTTTCTTTTGATTTTTTGTTTCCTAGAATGAAAATAAAAGGAAATGTTACTTTACATTAAACAACTTTGGAATGAGATAATAAAGTAGGTGAGCATTTAAATATAAAACCCAATTATGAGACATTTCTGGGTAAACAAGAGAACCTGACTCAATAAGGTGACGAAAATCAAATTTTCTAATTTTGGAACACAATAAAATACCCACTGTCTTTACAATATCCTACTTTGCTCTCCATGCTGTGATTACAGGCTGATGTGCTACTCTTATCTTAATTTCCAATTTGGATATGACAGTATCAGTAAAAGTGCAGTGCTAGAATCCTCTTTACAGATGTTATCATGCCTTCACTTTTTGTACGAGAACAATACAGAGTGGGGGAATCCCAAATGCCCTCCCCCCTTCCACTTCATCCCAGTTAGTTACCTTCATGACATGCATGGTATTATGATGAGGTCATTCCCCTCTACTACTGCTACCACAGAGAGACCAGGAAGAGGTTTCCTTTATGAACAGATTTTAATCTCTAACATACACAAATGATGTATGGCTCTGGTCTGTAGGGGCACCTCACAACAGTCCCTGAAGTCTTGACTGGATGTTTTGTTTTGTTTTTAAGGAAGAGGATATGAAAAAACATACCTGTTTGCTTCTTCTCTTCTGAAGGCTTGCTTGGTCCTAACTTCATTGTTGGCACTGAAATTGACTGCTGTTGTGGCTGCTGTTGTTGTTGCTGTTGCTGTTGTTGTTGCTGCTGAAGCTGCTGCTGTTGCTGTTGTTGTAGCTGTTGTTGTTGAAGCTGCTGTTGTTGTTGTTGCTGCTGCTGTTGCAGCTGCTGCTCTTTCTTCTGTGATCCTCTTGGTTGCCTAGTTATCAAGGGCAATATCTTTGCAATTTCAGGGGGGGACACTGGTGCATCATCTCTAGATGATGATGCACTAGAAAAACTTTTCTCTTCTTCCATCTTGCTGGGTTTGAAGACTGGTTTGATGACCCTGAAGAAAAGAGGAAATAACATAATTATTCCAATGCAAAGTTAGTCTTCTTATAGTACATTAACCTTTGCAACAGAAAAAAAATAAATAATGCTTGTTCTACTCTCCTCCATATAACAGGGATGGCTGGGTCAAAGTACACACACATAAAAAAAAAAATAGATTTAATTATGCCTCTGTCTCATCACCCCAGAGAGAAAGGAATCCCCATTATATTGCTTGGGTAAACATAGTATCATAAAGCACAGCTCCTCTACAGCAAGGCCCAACTGTCAAAGTACCCCCACTGCCTCACCATACAGATGGGGTGAACTTCCACTTGATCTGCATCATACATTCAACCAATCATGATCTCCCTGCTCTATTGACAAACCACATGTATCCAAAGCTCTTTTCACCCCAGCCACCCATCTCATTCTAGGTTTTCCTGTTGAACTCACTCCATTTGTTTCCGCTTTTCACATCCTTTGCTTGTCTTCCTTCATTAATTCTTTTCATTTACCCAAACCACGGTATCACTTTCTTTGAATATCCATTCTCTCCCTCAACACAACACTCCTCACTCTATCCATTCCTAAAACACCAAAACATTCCTAACTATCCATTCGCAAAATACCTATCATATTTTTCAAACAAATAATTTTAAAAACATTTAATCTATTCATTTTTGTCTCTCTTATATTCCAAGTCTACTCTATACCACACCATATGCACAACCACTTCTTTACACAACCTTCTCTTTGCATTCATCCCCAAACAAGGAGATCTATTGGCCATTTACAGAATCATGAAAGGCATAGAAGTCCTTGACAGAGAAGACTTATTAAAGTGGGATCAAATAAAAACAAGAGGACATGAAAAGAAACCCAAAAAGGATAGTGATAGAAGAGATCTGAAAAGAAACAGTTTCCCACACAAAGTGGTGGATGTCTAGAACAAATTGGATGAGATGGTGGTGTGTGCAAACACCATACAAGAATTTAAGAACAAACTAGATGCTGAGAGATACAAAGATGGGTCACTATGAGCATAGCTCCCCTTCCCATATAATACAACTAGGTAAACTAATACTTGATACTTTTCATTCCACCCAGCTATATAATTGTTTCCTTGACTCTCTAGCTCACCTTTTACCACTATGTTTGACCCTAGACAATTTCTCTACACTATTTCAAGCACATCGCCATTCACACTTACATTCAACCTGTTACCTAGTGCATCTCATCACTTTACTTTTACCCACATTTGCTTGTAAGTTGTAACACAGCAGTGACTGAGGCAAATCAAAATGGCAGCCTACCCTTAGAAATTATCATTGACACTGCTCACCACAGAGAGCCATGAACTGATGAAACATCTCTGTAAAACTCAATTGCCACTTTCTTCCACTGAATAACAACCCTAAAATCCTATCTCTCACTTTAGAAATACAAATCCTTCAGCTCACATATCAAGGACCTAACAATAAATCAACATGAAAATAGACATACTAACATCAGCAATATAAATCACAGGACAGGTAATTGTCAATTTACAAGTGATGTGACATAACCACTTCACTAATGACCTCTTTGTCTGCATTATTATTCATACACCATGCAGTATATGATATTGTAAAAAACTGTTTGAACACAATCTGTTGGTGTGGTGTCATAACACACACACACACACACACACTTCATGTGTTGCCTGCTCATAAAAAATAAAAAATAATAATAATAATAATAAAAAAAATAAATAAAAAAATAAATAAAGTAAAATAGAATAAAATCAAATCACAACAAAGGTGTTGTCAGAGGCATTTTCTATGGTCAACAAAACTCTTTTTACCCTTGAAAACATGGACTTGAATGTTGAAAGATTTGCCAAAATTGATCAACAGATGAGAGAAATCGAGTTGCTACTGGAAAATTTATGGTAAAGAAATAACTGTTCTGACAAAACTTAGAATGTTTTTCATCAAAATACCTTGAGTCCCATCTCCCACTCTCCGATTTTTCATACCTAGCTTCAAATTCATGTGCAGTTCAAACTTTGTCTACCTTCTTGGTTTCCAATTATCATATTTAGTTTTGAATTCATGTATTGTTCCAGCCTGGGCTAAATCATCTAAGCAATTCCAAGTATCTATGCATCTTCATAAAAACATAAGAATATAAGAATGAAGGAGACTACACGGGGCCATAAGGCTTACACTAGGTAGTTCTATGCCCATTACCACCTATCATCCACATCCATAAAGTTATCCAAACTTCTCTTAAAACAACCAATTGTTTTAGCACTCCCCACACAGTTACTAAGTCTATTCCATTCATTAACCTATTGGTAAACCAGTTCTTGCCTATTTCCTTCTTAAATATAAATTTGTCCAATTTAAATACATTACTGTGAGTCGTGCCCTGCTGTCTTGATATGATGACCTTGTCTGAATCACCATTGTTAAAGCCCTTGACCCACTTGAACACCTCTATTAGATGTATTCTATTATATATCTATATAATGGCATCCCAACAACTATAAAAATTACATGTAATCTCCAACTTTGTAGTAACAAAGTAACAAATGATTAACCAAATGCAATAGAAACTATCATATACATAAAAGCTTGAAAATTATAAGGCAACATTTACATACATACATATACCAAGGCTTTTTCCCCCTTACAAGGGAGGTAGCCAAAAAAGAAAAGGCATAAAATCATTCCCATCCATTCCATCCCTGAATACACTCCACACCCCTCCACCCTCCCTCTCATCTTAGCACCTCCTGGATGATGGGTCATCCCTGCATCTTGTCCACTGCCCTGGGTCAGAAGCAGTGTCACAAGACACAGCACATCCACAGCAAGGCCGCTTCATTAAATTGGCGACCCACCCTCTCCGTCCTCCCATGCATAAAGGAGAAGACGGGGAGAAATCCCTTCGGGCTGCGTCAAAATTTGCTCACACATACTATCTCACCCCCCATCCACCTGCCCATTCCACCTCATGCATCACAACATCATCCATATACAACCATTCTCCATTCACCCCCGTCTTCTGTCCTCTCCCGTCCTTCCTCAACAGACATTCCCCTCTTCCCCAAAGCCCCCTTCACCCCATCCATCCACCTCATCCTAGGATGTCCCTTCATGTTCACTCCCTCCACATCTGCCTTCCATACCTCTTTTACTAGTCTTTCTTCACTCATTCTTTCCATGTGTCCAAACCATCCTCATACTCTTTCATCAACCCTATCTCCCAACCCCCTTTCCACCCGTTCTCCTCCTCACTTGCTCATTTCTCACTCTATCCAGCCTAGTAACCCCCATCAATCTTCTCAGACACCTCATCTCAAACACATTCAAACTCCTTCTCTCTTGCTCTCTTATATTCCATGTTTCTGCCCCATACAGTGCTGTTGGCACAATCACTCCTTCATACAGCATCCATTCCCAAATGTCTATTCCTCATTACACTTTTTAATCCACCATGGCATTTACTCGAAAATGATAAGGCAACATTTGCAGTTTAAAATAAGTCATACTAAAATAATGTACTACTGAAAAATATATCTTTCCTAAATAATATATCTTCTTCAATTTCTTGGATGTTGGATTTTTCAATAAAAGCTTATAAAATTAATTATCCAAATAAAAGTTACAAATACAATTATGGAAGTGATGTAAATGATTCCAACATTTTCTAGTTATAAATAGTCATTTGCATTAATCAATAACAACATAATATTTCTTTAAAATCAAATCACTAAGATTACAAGATAAATGGCCACCCTTAAATATTAGTAAATGTTCATGCAGTGAAAATATGAGGTGCTATCATAAAATTTCTAAACTCACGCTACAGCACAATAAAATAATTTAATACAACAATGTGCCATCAAATAGTGGTACTTGGCAGCCTTCTAAGTTGTGTACTATGTGACAAGGTGCTAAGAGAGTGTATGATTATGCTTTGCTTCCTTAATTACCAATTGTTTCATAACTTTCTCATTACTGAGAATGAGCGAGAAACAATCCACCACAACAATGCTCAAATGTTCATCAAAGTACATATTTTTTTTTTACCATAAACAAAATGTTTGCTGTCCCTCACCCATCCTATTCTCCTGACCTGGGCATCTGACACTTTTCTCCTCTGCAGAATGAAATTGATGCAATGAAGCTACAGATATGACATCAGTGTGAAGAATTAAGTCACTATAATTGTGCTAAACAATCTGAAAAATACCTTTTAGGTGTTTCAACAACCACTTGGACCAAATGAAATCCCAAGGGGGACTATTTTGAGGAAGATGGTAGCCACTAATAGCTCAGATTAGTGTATAATTTTTCATAGGGTAGTTTGGAAACTTCCTGATTGCACCATGTAACTTATAAAACTTATACCTAAAATCTTATATGGCATATAGAACTCTGTATCATCCCAATTCAGGTCTTACCTTCCAATATTCATTCCATAATGGCTGAATGAGAATTTTTAAGGGATAAATATGAAAAAATATTCAAGGGATCAATACAAATATTACATAGGGTACAAATGACAAGTCAAAATGTGGCTTTAGTGTTATAGCTCCCAAATTATATAAAAAAAACATCCTCAACTTGAATTGATACAATAAAAACCCTTCAGCATGTTACTAAAAAGAAAATCTTGATGTGGATCTACTATCACTAATATGACACCAGGCCAACAACTATGAATAAGGACATAGAGGACAAAGATGGAGGGGGAAGGTTATTTATAACAACAAAGTTTATTATAATATCATCATATGGTATAATTAAATGCTCTTTAGTTTGGCCTTCTTCCTACACAATGAGAAGAACACAGAAATTCTAGAGGAAGAGGAGGGATCTTAGCTGTAGGCCTGTATGTCCTCAATTTTAATAAAATCTTTAAAAAACAGCTTAACTGTAAATTAATATGTTCTAAATTATATTCTATTTAAGCAATACTGACCTGCTGTAAAAGAGTGAATGATGTATACAAATCTACAGCAGCCAAGAAGAAATAAGTGCTTATATTTTTCTTAACACTATGAATTATGTATCTTAATGAAATGGAATATCAAGGGGTAGCTTTCCTCATAACCCTAGTTTACAAGATTGATGTTACTATTGACAACCCTATTAAAAGAAGATCTAGAAACTATCCTAATTAAACACTACTTTTGCAGTACTTTACAAAGGGAACAAAACTGAATTTTAAAACATTCAATTATCCATAATCAAGCTTACATTATCTGGATACAAATGAGGCCCCCACAAATGAGACTGGATAATCTAGTTTGCAAATGCTTTTTACTAAAGAAAGAAAGAAAGAAAAAAATCCAGACGTGCAAGAACTCACGGTTACCTTTAAACAGCCTAAACATGCGATCACTCAACTTAGTTCTATTATCAATTAAAATATACTTCCAGAACTTAAGCAAGAAGTTGCCTTGGATGACCAAAACTATTTTATTTTACTGGTAAAGATGCATAATAAAGATCAAAATTCAAATGCAAAGTACCTAAAAATAAAGTGTTTTTCATAATCAAAACATTAACCATAACAACAGCCATGATATAATTCTCCTCCTTCAGTTTGGACATTCATGCTGATAAGATATTTTAGGACATAACATTCATGATTAATCTAAAAGACTTAAAGATAATGAATCTTTTTTCTTTCAACAAAAGAAGAAAAAGCAAGCCTGAAAAAGGAATTAATGCATTTGTACACCAGTGAATGACTTTATGCCAGAGTAATTCTACAATATTTTCTTTCACATCAACAGTCACATTTCTAATGTATTTTATTTATTGATTTATTCTTTACATTACTTTTTTTCCAGCTTTTTTTCATGACTGCATGTGAAGAGTGCTGCCCTATAAGTGACTATTGTACAACTTTTTTGTCCCTGGAGTCTAGTTGTTTTGGGTTACTTTGCACTGTCTGCCTACTAAGAAGTTTGCTGATCATTTCTTTTGTCACTGTTATGGACATGTGGAAAGAAATTAAGAGAGGAAGAGGAAGAAATCAAGTGGAGAAGAAAAGGTAAAAGGTGCAGGCAGAGAGATGATAATGGAAGAGATGTAAAAGGAAGATGGGCAGTATTTTAGGGAGTTGCTAAATGTGAAGGAGGATAGGGAGGGAAAGGTAGTTGCAGGGGGAAGCACTAAGAAAATGACAGATGGGTGAGGAAAATGGAGGAGAAATAAGGAAAGATGAAGTGAAGGCAATTGTTAAGGTGATGAGAGTAGTAAGGCACATGAGTTGGATGGGTGTCATGAAGAATGTCTAAAAAAAGGAGGTACAGTGATGGTGTACTGGCTGGTGAGGTTATTTAATGTTTGTTTAAGAGAGAGTTGAGTGCTGGAGGACTGGAGGAGTGCCTGTATAGTTCCACTTTATGAGGGAAAAGGGCACAAGTGTGAGTGTAGTAGTTTCAGAGGGATCAGTTTGTTAAGTGTAGTTGGGAAGGCTTATGGGAGGATCTTGATTGAGAGGATTAGGAGAGGAACAGAGGGAGTAATTGGTGAAGAGAAATGTGGATTTAGGACTGGTCAGAGTTGTGTGGATCAGATTTTTGTGGTAAGACAGATATATGAAAAAGCTCCAGGTAAAGTTAAGGATGTTTTTTGGGCTTTTATGGATTTGGAAAAAGGGTTATGACAGAGTATACAGGAAGGCACTGTGGAAGGTATTGCACATATATATGGGATAGGAGGAAAGCTGTTAAGAGCAATCAAGACTTTTTAGGACAGTGAGTGGTTTGAGGTAAAGGTGGGACTTCGCCAGGGATGTGTTATGCCGCCTTGGCTGTTCAATTTATACATGGATGGGGTGGTCCAAGAGGTAAATGCAAAGGTAATGGGTTGGGGGTTGGAGATTGTCAAAGAAAATGGAGAAAAGTGGGAGATAAGCCAGTTGCTGTTTGCTGATGACACTGTGCTTGTAGCAGGATCAGAGGAGGGATTAAGGAAGTTAGTGACAGTG
The DNA here is from genome assembly GCF_046742065.1 of Oratosquilla oratoria. Lineage (NCBI taxonomy): Eukaryota > Metazoa > Arthropoda > Malacostraca > Stomatopoda > Squillidae > Oratosquilla > Oratosquilla oratoria. The sequence goes on from NC_134810.1 coordinate 34,878,489, forward strand.
TTTGGGAAGGTGTGCTAAAGAAGGAAGTTGAAGATGAATGTGGGTAAAAGTAAGGTGATGAGATGTACAAGGGGAGAAAGTGGCAGCAGACTGGAAGTGAGTATTAAGGGAGAAAGACTGGAGAAAGTAGATAGTTTTAGATACTTGGGTGAGAATATGGCAGGGAAGGGGGGAGTGGAAGTGGTGGTAGAATGTAGATTGAGAGAAACAAGTAAATGCCTTGGGGGATTAAAAAGCATATTAAGAAATAGACATTTGGAAATGGATGCTCAGGGGAGATTGTATGTAGGAGTGATTGTGCCAACAGCACTGTATGGGGCAGAAACATGGAACATAAGAGAGGAAGAGAGGAGGAGTTTGAATGTGTTTGAGATGAGGTGTCTGAGAAATATGATAGGGGTTACTAGGCTGGATAAAGTGAGAAACGAGGTGAGGAGTAGAACAGGGATGGAAAGGGAGTTGTTGTTGTTGTTGTTATCGTTCCCTAGACTGTCTCTCCGAGCAGTCCCGTCTCCCCAAGGGAGTTGGGAGATAGGGTTGAAGAAAGAGTATTGGAATGATTTGGACACATGGAAAGAATGAGTGAAAAAAGATTAGTAAAAGAGATATGGAAGGCTGAAGTAGAAGGAATGAAGATGAGGGGGCAACCAAGGATGAGATGGATGGGAAAGAGGGTAATGTCTGTTGTGGAAGGAAGAGAGAAGACAGAAGATAGGGGTGAATGGAGATTGGTTATATATGGATGATGCTGTGATGCATGAAAGGGAGTGGGTGGAGGATGGGGGCATGAGGGGAAATAGAGGAGGGTTGCCAATTTAATGAAACAGCCTTGCTGTGGATGTGACACTGCTTCTGACCCAGGGCAGTGGGTGAGATGCAGGGATGACCCATCATCTAGGAAGAGCCAAGATAAGAGGGAGGGAGGGGAGGGTGCATGGGAGTGGAGTATATGGGGATGGAATGGGAGGGAGTGGATTTTAAGCCTTTGTTTTTTGGCTACCTCCCTTGTAAGCGGGAAAAAGCCTTAGGTATATGTATGTATGGGTATTTGTGACTATGATCTTGGGAGAAGCAAGTAAATGCCTTCGGGAATTAAAAGTGTCATGAGAAACAGGCATCTGGGAATGGATGCAAAGAGTAGATTGTATGAAGGGATGATTGTGCCGATGGCTTTGTATGGGTCAGAGACTTGGAATTTAAAAGAGGCAGAGAAGAAAAGTTTGAATGTGTTTGCGATGAAATGTCTGAGAAGTATGGTAGGGGTTACTAGGTTGGACTGAGTGAAAAATGAGGTGAGGAGGAGAGTGGGAATGGAAAAGGAGATGGCAGATAGGGCTGATGAAAGAATATTGGGATGGTTTGGACACATGGAAAGAATGAATGAAGAAAGATTAGTAAAGGTGTGGAAGGTATAGGTAGAGGGAGGGAATTTGAGGGGACAACCAAGGATGAGATGGATGGATGGGTTGCGAGGGGCATTGAGCAAGAGGAGAATATTTGTTGAGCAAGGGAGTGAGAAGGCAGGAGATAGGGATGAGTGGAGAGTAGCTGTGTATAGATGATACTGTTATGCAAGGAAGGGAGGGATGGGAGATGTGGGGTAGGGGGTGCTTATGTGTGATTGATATTTTGATGCAACCTAAAAGGATTTCTCCCAGTCTTCTCTTTTTCTGCTTGAGGAGATGGACAGAGGGGTTGCTGATTAAATGAAGCAGCCTTGCTGTTGATGTACTGGAAACTGGCTATGGCCATCAGTTCACCCCAAAGTCACATAATGCTGCATACCATTAAGATGCCAGCATATAAAAGTTCATATGTGGAATCTTACATCATTGTGTGGTTCAATATGTACCCATGAGGTTCCTTCATGATTAATGTCCTTTATTCAAAACCCTGGGCCTAGTCACTGAGTGCCTGTCCATGGGGCTGAAAAATTATGGAAGAATTTTTGTCTCTGACAAGCAGGAGTTTTTGCCTCTTGGAGAATAGCGTCACTTCATGCAAGCATTTGAAGTTGTCACAAGAATTTTCATGGTGAGAGAGAGAGAAAAAAATTCATGCACTATCTAAACTCATAACAAGAAAAAACAAAGACTAAATCTGTATAAAAAATGCCACATTTCAAAATACTAGCCGATCCCAAAAATTTAGCCATATTTATATATAAAGGTTGTTTCACCTTCATAACAAGGGTGACCCTACCAAGGCATACACCCACCCTTCACCCATCCCACACCCATCAAACGTCCACTTGTTGTCCCTTTTACTCTAGTTCCTTGTTGACAAGGAATCATCCCTGTCCCATCCACCTTCACAACAGGGTCCAACTGCCTATGCTTGTTTACCCCCACTGCTTCATAACATGGCACCCTTCCTAAATACTGAGAGCTCACCACTTCCTCCAGCTTCTCTCCTTTAAGACCTACCTCCAATTCACTGCCACCCTCTCCCCTAGTACATCTCATTGTCTCACTGTTACCCCCATTTACTTTTCATCTTTCTCCTCTCACAAACCCTCCCAAACACTGCTGCTACCTGTTTCAGACCCTCCTCTAACTCAGCCACAACCACACTGCCAAACAATTAATAAATGTCATACCTCCCACATCCTTCTACTTTCACTTATATATATATATATATATACAGGTAAACGTCGACTTACGATGGCCGCGACTTACGATTGTTCGACTTTACGATGACGACGACGACGACGACGATATGATAATTTAACCCCTTCTATACGGTGCCGCACACGTATGCGTCATGAGGAGCAAGTGGATTCGCGACGCTGCCATATCGGCGTCTTGATTATATTTATTGTAGTCGCCCCTGTGTTTTTACATTCTCTCAAATGATTCATTCTCTGTGGTTTTCAAAATTCGCGGGTGAAAGAGAGAACGATCAATATAAGCGGTGACTATATTTTATGATGCGAGTATTATTACGTCACGTCGTACGGCTGGCATTGGCTGCTGCCCGCGAGATTTAAGTCCCGTACTGAAAATACATATTATAGTGTTTGAATATGGTAAAAAGGATAAAAATGATTAAATAAACTACTGTACATGTTTAATAGGCTATATTCAGTATCTCTGGTGGTTAATATACAGGTAGGCTAGGTACAGTGACCACGGAACAGAGTGGGGATCGACTTACGATGAGATCGTCTTACGATGGCTCTATCGAAACCTAATGCCATCGTAAGTCGACGTTTACCTGTATATATATATACAAACAAATATACATACATATATACAGGGGGTCACCGCAATTCGAATTATCGCAAATTCGACAATAGCTAATTTATACCCAACCCTCAAGGTTCGACAGCCAGGCTCGACAATTCAACATTCAAATCTCACGCGGCACGCACCCGGTCGAATTTGCCGCCACTCCCAATGCGCCACTCTGTCTCACTCTCGCCCCAGCCATCATCGAGGCAAGCCACGCTCCGCTGTTCCACCTACACCATGCCGCGCAAATCCACCTCCGGCCCTACCCCTAAGAAACACACTTTCCTGCCTTTCAAAGATAAGCTTGAGCTTATAAAGAAAGTGTGAGGTATGGCTCATTCTGCCATTCAGTGGAAATGGGTGTCCCGAGATCAACAGTATCAACGATTTGGAAGAACAGGGACAAGTACCGCCAGGCCGCTGTATCAACATCTTCCATGACTTCCCTTGTTCTCCGTGGCTCAAGGGACTCCTGTCTCGACACGATGGAGGACATGTTGATCAAGTGGATAGAGGACAGGACACAACGCAAGATGCCGATCAGCATGGGGCTCGTGCAGGAGCATGCCTTGTCACTGTGGGAGGACTTGCAGGCCACAACATCAACCACCAAAAATGTACTGTACAGCAGCTTCATGTGTTTAATAAACAAAATTAGATATAAATGAAGCCTTTAATATTACTGATTTAGTCTAAGTTAGTGTTTTTTAGAGGTCATAGTGATATTTTGGGGGGGTCTGGGCTGGAGGTCGGTCCCTATCCCCCCTAATTACAATGTATTCCTATGGGAAAAACTGCATCATGATTCGACAAAACCCAGGTTCGACCGATGATAGACCGCCCCATCCCTGTCGAATTGCGGTGACCCCCTGTATATATGTATGTATGTATATATGTATGTATGTATGTATATATATATATATATATATATATATATATATATATATATATATATATATATATATATATATATATACTTATAAAAATTCTGAAAATCTTGTTTGTATCTTGCTTGCTTGCTTGAAACTGTCACCCAGCCAATCAGAAGAAGAGATATGACATCACGACTGAGGACCAGCCAATCAGAAGAAGAGATATGACGTCACGACTGAGGAACAGCCCAGAAGAAGAGATGTGATGTCATGACTGAGGACCAGCCAATCAGAAGAAGAGATATGACATCACGACTGAGGACTAGCCAATCAGAAGAGACATGATGTCACAACATCACCTCTGTGGGTCCTAAGGAACCCCAGTTCTGAGCGCGTGACATCACGACTACTAATTTTCCAATTTGCCAAATTTTTAATTTCCAATTTTCCGATTACATATTTTCTGACCATTGATATTCAAAATTTTCATATTCATTATTTAAAAGTAGAGCCAACTCCTGAATTAGCATCTATGAGGCATAATGAGTATATTAGAATATTACGTAGTGTTTCAAGCAACGACGACATGTCACAATTTTCCAATTACATATTTTCTGACCATTAATATCTAAAAAATTTATATTCAATATTTAAAAGTATAGTCAACTCCTGAATTAGCATCTACAAGGCATAATGAGTATATCAGAATATTACGAACCGTATAATTCATATGATGCTTAGTGTTCCAAGCAACGACGACATGACATCACAATCTTCTAATTCCAAGATTGAAAATTGTTTTATCTGCCATGACCATTTGTAAGTCTCAAGGACAGACTTTTCAGAAAGTTTTAGTTTATCTAGATAAACCTGTATTTCAGCATGGACATTATATGTTGTGCTGGGTAGAGTTAAGCAAAAGGAAAATATCAAAGTGTTTTTAAATCATTCCAATTGTACAAAGAATGTTGTAAATATAAGAGCATTGATAGTATGTATGTGTGTATATATATATATATATATATCCCAATATGTTTCTTTCCCCTCATATGTGAGATAGCCAGCCAAGGTCATGCATCCACCCTTTATCCATCCCACTCCCATCCATTACCCATTTCCCTTTCATCTTAGCTACTCATGGATAATGGGTCATCCCTGTCTCCTGTCCAATGCTTGGGTCAGAGGTACAGCAAGACATCCATGGCAGGGCCAGCCGATTAATTTACACGACAACCCTCCCTCCTCATCACCTCATAAAAATAGGAAAATCTCTTAGGGGTGCATCAATCTACATTCCATTCACAACCATTCTCTGCACACATCTATCTCTTCCCTTCTCCCTTCCCTTACCAAAAGACATTCCCCTTTTACTCAAATTCCCCTCCACCCTATCCATCCATCTCCGTCTTGGTCTTCCCCTCAAGTTCACTCTGTCCTCCTCTACCTTCCACACTCTTTTTGCTAGTTTTTCCTTATCTGGTTTCTCCCTGTGCCCAAACCATTCCAATATTCTTCTATCTACCCTATATACCAGTTCCCTTTCCATGCCTGCTCTCCTCACTTCTCTATCTATCCTTGTAACCCACCATACTTCTCAGACACTTCATCTCAAACACATTTGATTTTCTCCTCTCTGCCTCACTTAAGTTCCAAGTCTTTGCCCCTTACAGTGTTGTAGGCTCATTGCATGCATCCTCAGATGCCTATTTCTCATAAAAAAAATTATTCACCCAAGATATCTACTTGCTCTCCTCACTCTACAGTATATTTCTACCCCCACTCCTCCATTACCTGCTACATGTGACTAAATTTCTAAAACTATCCACTTCCTCTAACCTCTCTCCTTTCAGACTTACCTCTAGCTTACTAGGGGTTTAGAGCTGGTGAGTGAGAGTGGAGGGAAGTGGAAGGTGAACCAGTTATTTGCAGATGACTACACACTTATGGCTAAGTCAGAGGTAAGATCATTTCATTATCACATGAACATCATTCAATGAGAAACACAGTGATGTAGACACTTTCATTAACATGCATAAATAAGCAGAAGAAGAGCAATGAAACACAAAATGTTGGGGGTTAGTCTGTACATGCAAACTTATGCTGGGAAAGTACACATGGAAACAATCAAGACATAGATTACTCACAACTTGGGAGTGGGAGCCTGTGGTGGCTCTGGCTGAGATGGCTGATGAGGTGGAGTTGGAGTTGAGGTGGGCGTATTCAGTTTCACTGTAATTTTAGGAAGTCCACTGTCATCCTTAGCCTTCTCCTTCTTCTCTTTCTTTCTGTCCTTCTTCTCCTGTTTTTGCTTCTCTTTCTTATCCACCTTTTCTTTTTCCTTCTCTTTGTCCTTTTTATCTTTCTTTTTCCTACCTTTCTCCTTCTCTTTCTCCTTTTCCTTTTCTTTCTCCTTCTCTTTCTCCTTTTCTTTCTCCTTCTCTTTCTCTTTTTCCTTTTCTTTCTCCTTTTCTTTTTCTTTTTCTCTTTCTTTTTCCTTTTCTTTCTCTTTCTTCTCTTTCTTGTGTTCTTTTTTCTGAAAGGAGAACCCAGGAAATTAAAAACAGTAACCATGATTCAATGGTATCTATAGAATTACAAGACCCATTACTAAAATGTAATTTGAATCTTATATTCATACATCAACATATATATATATATATATATATATATACACCAAGGGCCCTTTTCCCTTAATAAAAGGAGAGTTGGGGGTGTCAGTAAATGTACACATCCATTCCATATACACTGAAACCTATTTAATACATCAACATACAAACTTATATATACCAAAAGGCCCTTTCCTTTATTAGGGGGGGTAAGTCAAATCACATAGTCACCCTTCACCAATCCAAAATATATTTGTTGGCCTTTCTATCTTAGCTCCTTTTGGATGAAGGGCCATCCCTGTCCCCTCCCTACTACTTGGATCAGAGGTAACATATCAAGACAAGAGCACCTCCACAGCAGAGCCTAACAACCAAAGCTAGCTTACTCCCATTTCATTACACGGCAACCCTATCCATCCATCCATCCACTCGAGAAATTACAAAACAAACAAGGAGACATTGTTTTTGGCCATGTCAGTTTCTCATCCATTCAAAACCATTCTCCACACACACATATCTCTTGCCCTCTCCCTTCCTTGCTCAACAGACATTCCTCTTACACTTTACAAAGGATTACAAAGGCAAAGCATGCCGACAGGAGACCTTTTGATCCATATCTAGGTCGGATGAAAAAAAAAAAAAAAAAAAAAAAAAAAAAAAAAAAAAAAAAAAATTCATATTAATAATAAATTAAAACTATAACAATGTAAATAACAATTAAAATACATAAATAAATGCATTGGTATAGTTGAATAACAAACAAACAGGTAAATAGTAAATGATAATAAATTGACATATAACTAATAATAAATGAAAATCAGACAGACAAATTATAACAAAACAAAAACAAATAATATAACCTAAATTATAATAATTACAGCATCTTACTTAGGTATTTATCTAAATGATTCTTAAAGCTTCGAACTGAACTACATTGCACTACCTGTGCAGGAAGTTTATTCCATTCATTAACTACACGGTTGGCAAAGTTGTTTCTACCTACTTCCAAATTGAATCTATTTCCGGACAGTTTGAGACCATTGTTTCTTGTCTGATTCTCATTCAATGTGAAAATTTTGTCACTTTTGATGTTGTCAATTCCCTTTAAAATCTTAAAGACCTGTATCAAGTCACCTCTGAGTCTACGCTTTTTTAGGGAAAACAGATTTATGTGCTTAAGTCGATTTTCGTATGATTTATTTTTGATATTTGGAATCAGTTTTGTGGCTCGCCGTTGTACCTTTTCCAGTCTGTCAATGTCTTTAATGAGATTCGGTGACCATACGGAAACAGCATATTCCAAATGTGGACGAACTAACGATTTATATAGCTTGTTAATGAGTGATGGACTTTTGAAATCAAAAGATCGCGCAATCAATCCCAGAATCTTATTTGCTTTCTCAGAGGCTGAAATACACTGCTTGGATGATTTGAGGTCGTTACTGATAATTACGCCGAGATCTTTTTCACTATCCACTTTTGTTAACGAATTTCCAAATAACTTGTAATCGTACTTACTGTTATTTTTACCTATGTGCATTACCTTGCATTTACTTGTGTTAAATTTCATTAGCCACTTTTCAGACCATTGCTGTAATTGATCTAAATCTTCTTGAATATCTAATTGGTTTGAGTGATCATTTGCCACTCCGCACAGTTTTGTATCATCAGCAAATTTGGAAACAGTAGATTTTAGTCCATTGTCTATATCATTTATATATACTATGAATAGAAGTGGCCCAAGAACGGAACCCTGAGGAACTCCATCCATCTCATTCTGTCTTTTTCTGAAGTTCAGTTCACTCCATCCACCTCTGCCTTCCAGTCTTTCTATTTGTCTTTCTACACTGATTCCTTATGCCCAAACCATCCCAGTATATTTTGATCAACCCTATCTGTCAGCTCATCTGTCCCCAAACTCTGCCTCACCTCTTTATTTCAACTCTATCCATCCTTGTAACCCCCACCATAATTCTTAATCACTCCATCTCTAACATATTTAGGCTCTTCCTTTCTGCCTCCATACAGTTCTATAAGCACAATCACCCCTTCATACAGTCTTTTCTTTCCATTCATCTCCAAATACCTATTTCCCTTGACACTTTGCAATTCCCCTCAGACATATTTTTGCTTTATAAAGAATACATACATACATACATATACCAAGGCTTTTTCCCCCTTACAAGGGAGGTAGCCAAAAAGGAAAAGGCATAAAATCATTTCCACCCATTCCATCCCTGAATACACTCCACACCCCTCCACCCTCCCTCTCATCTTAGCACCTCCTGGATGATGGGTCATCCCTGCACCTTGTCCACTGCCCTGGGTCAGAAGCAGTGTCGCAAGACACAACACATCCACAGCAAGGCTGCTTCATTAAATCAGCGACCCACCCTCTCCGTCCCCCCCATGCATAAAGGAGAAGACGGGGAGAAATCCCTTCAGGCTTCGTCAAAATTTGCTCACACATACTACCTCACCCCCCATATCTAGACACTCTATAAAATGGAAAAAACTACCACATAACCTAGTGCAAAAATTCAAGGGCACTGATGACAGATACATCTTTATATTTTTCTCTAAAAATGTATAAACAATAGGACTAACCTTTTCTTTCTCCATCTTATCTGGTTTTATCTTCTGAGGTGGTGGCACTGGAGGTGGGGAATGTATAACAGGCGTTCTGGGACGTGGTGGTGTTCTTGCCCTCATAGATGGTGACGGTGTTCGTACGGGGGAGGGTTCTGGTGAATGACGACGGAAGAGAGTGGGAGGTTGAGGACTGGTGGAATCTCTCTCGTGTCTGGGTGTAAGAGGTCGATCTAAGCTTTTAGCATCATCATCATCAAGGCAGTGCAGATCATCATCATCTGGTAATCCACATTTTGTACCCCGACTGTCTGGCCTGGTTAAGAAGGGTGGTGGAAGACGCATATCAGACAGATGAGGAGGTAATCCAGGTCTTGGTGGTCCACCATACGGAGGCAGGAAGGGGAATCTTGAAAATGGAGGGATGAAACTTGGTGCATTTGGGAACGGTGGAAGTGGAGGAAGTGGAAAAGATGACGATGCTGTTTCATCTTGGATGACATTGACCTCTGGTGTTTTAGGTCGATCTGGAGTTTCTGACTCTGAGAGAGTTCGTTCCCTAAACTTGGCTGGGCTAAGTCTTGCTCCTTTCGGTGATTTTGACCTTGCTTTCCGATTCTTTTTCTCCTTAGTCTTCTCTTTTCCCTTTTTCTTTTCTGGAACTTTTTTCGCTGCCATAACTGAAATTTCTGGAGTCTTTGGAGTTGAAGGTGTTCCAGGAGGTGATAAGTCATCATCATACATAGAAATATCTCTTGGTGATCTTGGACTTAGCCCCATTCTCACCACCTTATCTATTGTATCATCTATTTTGCGACTGGACTCTTCAGACAACACATATTCTTCAGTGGGAGACTTTCGGGCCTCTTTGTGTATTAGAGCCTTGAGTGGGCTCTCATCAATCATCAAATCAGGTGAACTATCTCTTGACTGGTGAGGCTCCCTTTCACATCCAGATCTTTCGTGTTCTTTCAAATCACCTTTGGTCTTACTGAATTTCTTGAAAATACTTAGCTTAGACTTTCCTTCCAGACACTGAACCTTATCCAAAAGTAACTGTTCTTCCTTTACTTTATTTGGAGGTGGAATGTGGGTGATTGTGACAGACAGTGAAGCTGCTAAAGCATCCACAAGTGCTTTATCTCCTTCCCTCTCCCTATCTCTCTCCTTTTTCTCTTTCTTTCCGTTATCTTTCAATTTCTTTGCATCTTTGTTTTTCTTATTTGGTTCTTTTTCCTTTTTGACTTTGTTCTTTTTCTCCCCATCTCCCTTCTCCTTGGTACTAGATTTTTTCTCACTTTCCAACTTGGGTGCTTTGGGAGACTTTGAAACTTTGGATTTAGGAGTTGGCATCTTCAACCTGGGTGCACCTCCCATCCCACTTACACCAGGACCCTTTAATGGCGACTCACTGCTTTTTATGACAGGCTTTGGTGGTCCCTTAACACTAGTCTTTGTCAACACCTTCCCAAGGTTTTTACTTGGTGTTATCTTAGTCTCTGTTCCTGGTTTCTTGGATTTAGTGGGTTTAGTTGGTTTGATAGGTTTACCTTTAATCTTTTCCCTATTACTTTTTGGATTCTTGGGTAGTTTAGGAATTTTGGGCATTTTGGGCATCTTGGATTTCATAGGGCCTGAAGATCCACCACCCCCTTGAATATTCTTATGCTTGATGATCTCCTTCATGGAGGCCTTTTTCTTGATACCTGAGGGAAGCCCTGCTGGAGAGACACATCGCTGGGATGACATTGGAATATTGGGCAGTTTAGCCTCTGGTAGTTTCCCCTCTCTGGCCGGTGAAATGAAGCCAGAAGTGGTCATCATGACACTAATAAGTTCACGCACCGGTTGCCCTTCTTCCTCCAGATTGTACCTGGCAAAAGAAGCATGATCATTAATGTTAAATGATGACTAAACACATATATATATATATATAAAACAGGGAAATAATCCTGACAAAACAATCTCAGAGAGTAGGTTATGTCAAACATATTACTACAGTACCCTTTTGCAATATAAATCTGCAACTAATATATTGGATGAAACAATGTCATTGAGTAGGGTCAAAACTATTATATTTAATGTTGGCAATTTATGTTTATTCCTTTAAAACATAACCTGACCTGTGCCTTGCTACAATGACCTTGATCTGAGCAATGTGGTGGACAAAGATCCTTCATCCACAATATGCTCACATGGGAAGGGTATTAAAAGAGTTTAGTGTATGTGTGTGCTTTGATTCAACCATCCCCTCTTTTAAAGTATGTGTGTATGATTCACCATGGTATTGGATCACGTGTTGGACTCATGATCAACAGCTATTTCCCTCCTGGAAGAGAACTCAGAGCTCACACATGACTGATCCATGGGTAATGCTATGACCTTACACACACACACACCCCAACTCCCTGCTCATGAGAGTTGGAGTAATAACTTGCAACACAGCATTACTAAAATAATTTCAGCCCTGGGCAGGATTCGAACCCAGACTGCCATAGCGGCGGCTGGGAACTCTACCACTGAGACAACCCCCCTACTTAATGCTGTATCTTACTTGGTTTTCTTGCTTGGAGAAGTCTCTGAATCTGATGGTCTCTTTGTTGCTCCACTTGGTGTTGTGGCCAGAGGGGGCGTAGATGTATCTCCTCCCATCTCTTCAGTCCCATTCACCTTAATATCATACTCCTCATCTGATGCAACAATGAAAATGGTTATATAACATTACTGGTGTGAAACATGCTAACACCATTTTTTTTATAATACAATGAACTTGAGAACTGAATGTAAATATTTTAGAATCACATCAAAACCTAGTTCTTCAAAACCTCTACTCAAGTGACTGGCCCCTAAACTGACCAGAAAAAAAAAACTGCCTAATGGTGTTCATAAAAAATCTCTTTGAGGAAACACAAGGCTAATGGCTTTATTTAGAACAGTCTTAACCCCTAAATTATGGTGATAGCCCCTTAACTTAAACAAAATCATATGCTGTTAGTTAAAATGAAATTCATAAAGGGCATCACTATGCCAATGAGGTCAAGATAACATAAACAATGACACATTCTAAGAAGGTCCATACAACAAACCTAACATGCCCACTTCTGTTGAAATTATGTATATGTACAAAATATATATGACACCTCTAGTTAATCTAATGTACCAATGATAGGAGCCTGCAGGAGGTGGATCTCCAAGACAAGCATTAAAGGGAAACATCTCCCCACCATTCCTCTTCAAACACCACCACCATCCTCGCCTCTATACAAAGGGCACAGCCCCAGAAAGAGTCTATACTAATACAACACGTCTCTTCATAAAGCAATATATGAGAGAATCCAAGCCCAAGGACCACAGTCAGCTCCTATGATGTTGTGGATTTTCAGTCAGTAAAACTGAGGGCAACAATTGATTAAGTGATGCTCTACAGTCAAGGTATGTGAAACTTTCCAAGACTATCCTTGCCACATGCAGGGACAGACTAAATTATGTCATCTGGTAAATCACAAAATGTCTGAACCCTGACCCTGACTCAAGAGATTTAACAATACTTTTAGTTAATTATATGTAATCTAATACAACAAAAAAGAAAATCCTCTTACCCTCCTTTTCTGGATACATAGGTGGGAGATGTTCATGGATGTGTATTGGACGGGAAAGAATTTCCCGGGCTCCAGGTTTGAGAAAATTGAGATTGGAGGACCTCAGTACAGGAAACTGAGGCACGTTGTTGGGGAAGGGTTGACATTCTACTGAATTGAAATATTCCTCTAACTCCGAGATAGAAATGCCAACATCTCTCAAGGCCAGCCCTAGGTCATCCAGGTTGGCATCTGTTCTCCCAACTGCAAGAAATGTATAAAAATTATAATAACAGTAATAATAATGATAGTCACACTAAAAATAATCTGAATGATATGGAAATAACTATCCAGGATGCAACACTTCACCTCATACTATACAACACATTATGGAAGACTGCATTGTACACAATCATCCATGCCAACAATACAACTCTTTAAAGGATTTGTGAAAAAAACCTGTTCCAGCTGTGGCATTCCTCAAGGAGACGGGAATGATGAAGAGCTAAATGAAGCTGGAAAAAAAAAAATATCTTGGGACAGTCATGTTTTTCTAAAAATGTGAAGTTATTTTTGTAAGGTACAGGAACAAAACCACTGCAGACAGACATCTCAAAAATGTGTTTACATTATGAAACAATTTGCTGACACGTGTAAGAAAGACAAAAATGGTGGTCTTGAACAACAAAAGTTGGTAGTGGAAAAACCTGCTCTACAGAGCAATGCTTTGACTTTAATATTATAGCATTACAATGGAAAACAAACATAAATGTAAAGCTATTTGGTAAAAATTATTATGAACAACATTGCACCTTTATGTAAAAAATCTATAATTTTAAAAACCAAAAGTGCTTGTGTGGTTTCCGATGTTTTTTAGTATAATTTCTTTGGAAAAAGTAAGTTTATTAAAAACAAAACAAAACAATAGTGTAAGATTACTGCCCCAAAACAGATAAATACTGGTAAAGTTAGCTTATGTTAGGTCAGGTCAAGTCAGGTCTGGTTAGGATATGACAACAAATAGGTATTTATAGTTTTGGATGATCACCATTTCTTTGTTTTGCTCTTAATAGATCTATTCTAATTAAACAAACTATGCTAATATCACAAATTGTACATCGTCCACCTGAGAAACTCACATTTATCATAAATTATACCAAATAGTTTTGCTTTTACATATATTTTACATCATGATTCTATAATCTCATGATCAAAATGCCATCTAGTATGCATTTTTCCCAATATGTATGTATGTATGTGTGTGCATGTATATATATGTATATATATATATATATATATATATATATATATATATATATATATATATATATATACATATATATGTATATATATATATATAAAAATAAGCAGTAGCTATGCTGCCCAGGCTGCCCATGGGTGTTTGACTTCCAGCAGTGCTTGGTCTGTTCTCGGACACTTAGCACCCTGGCCTAGGGCCTTTGTTATGAATAGATTTGGGTAGAAAATAAAAGAGAATGGCAACAATACACCTTTAAGCAGACAGAAAACACCTTACATGATAATTTGGCATTCTTGTGCTAAATTCGATACCATCATCATCAGTGTCATCAGCATCTTCCTGAACTTCCAAAAACCCTTACATGATATGGCACCAACATGTCCCAAAGAGTTCCCTTTCCAGTGCATCCCAGACTCATCAAAAACTTGGAGATTTCTCATAGAATATTAAAAAAAGTATTAGACAAAATTTTGTACAGCCAAGTTTTCATGTGAAGACCATCATTTTTATCATCCTTCCAAATGTCAAGAATTCTTTTTCTAAATGTCAGCATATTATTTTTTAGACAGTTCCTATTTAAGGTAGGTGTGCCCCTGTACTTCATGAAATCAATGGTAAGACAAAAATTATGCTAGCCTGACCAGCCAGAACTGCAAGCTTCCAACCGTGTGTTCTCTGTCCTCATGAAGACAGCGAAAGAAAGTTCAATAATAATGACATTTCTCTAATAAAAGGTATTTTCTACATTAGTTTATGCATTGGTGACACAATCAGCAGCTAGCAAGTATTATATATTTTTATCATGGGTTTAAATCCTACTCTTCTCTCTGATTCCCAGCTGTGACTATTACCTGCCCATAGTCTAAACACATAGGGCAAAGGTGATGGCTTCAGCTGCATCTACATGCCTCCTGGTGTGTCCTCCTCACATTTTCCTAGGTTTGTTTTAGTTAAAGTTAGGTTTGACTAGGTTAAATTAGGTTAGGTTACCATCCCAAAAGTAAACATTTCCCATTTTCTTGGACATTTTCAATGTGGAAACATTAGTATGTGCTCCATATATGTACATACATTTATTAGTGGTTTTGGACAATTTCTTATTGAAATATTTATTTTGAATGCATGGTTCTTAAAAAAAAAAAAAAGCCATACATACCCTATGCTTACAACAACAAAAAAAAAAAAAAAAAAAAAAAAAAGTTTTGCTATTCATATTCTTTTTGTTCATTCCCCCCATTCAAAATCACAATTTCCAAATATGGTCCCTAAGACTGTTGGGATTCGGGGTTGGGTCTTTAAACAAAACAAGTGATCTTATTCATAGAAACAATGGCATATTCATATCATCAAGAAATTATGGTAAAATGTTTTCAACAATATGTGATAGGGAGTGTCACTGCAAAGCTTGCACTGCCTGGGAATCAAACCCAGGACCTCCCACTGTCTGGGCAGGCATGCTTACCAATTACACCACGGTCCCCTCCACTGACCACTTGCGTATCTCCCTCTCCTGGGACTGACAGTCTAAGTATGGGTAAATTTTTAGAAGTGCACACCTACGTGATATAGCAATAGAAAATGAAATAATAATTTTGTAAATTATAATACACCAATGTAATATACATTATTCTTGGTGGAAATTAATGATAGAAAGGGATGCTAGAAGCTATAAACAAACAAATGTAGCTGCTTCAATTGGTCGAGATGCCATCTTTGTTTTAGTAGAGGTGGAGGATGAAGAAATTAAAGTATGATAAATTCATCTATTCTAACCTACCTAACCCACCTTACCTTACCTAACCTCCTCACCTAACACAACCTCCTAACCTAACATAACCTCCTACCCTACCTAACCTGCATTTAGTAATGCAGTATCTATAATTCTGGAGGTCATCACTGCCATCGTCTCCAACCTCCAAATCTATCAAAACAAATATGGTGTCTAAATGAGTCGAAGTGGCTTCATTCAATTCTTTACAGGTTTTAGCAACATTTTCTGGGTATTATTGTAGTTGAGCACACCTACACGATATAGCATTAGAAAATGAAATATTAATTTTATAAATTATACTACATGAACGCAATATACAATTTTCTTGGCAGAAATAAAAACACAAAAAATCTTCCTTCATAATAAATTTACTAGTGAACAAAGCCACTAGGATATGGTACTAACGCCATGCCAGTACAATAACTATCAGACGACTGCTTTCACATTGTGGACTGGGTGTTCTCCAACTCCAGGTGATGTTAATAAGTGCTGTTACAAAGACAATAGGGCTTCCTTGGACTTCATAAGAGAACACGGGGTTCTGCCATCGTCTGTTAATTGCCCGAGGTACGATAACAATCAGACCATCAGCATCCGTGACGATGATGACCTGGATAATCATTAGAATTTGGGGTACAAAATTACTAAATATTGGTTAGATTAGGTAGATTAGGTTAGGTTTGATCTATTATAATTTACAAAATAATTAATTTTCTATTGCTATATCACGTAGTTGTGCACAACTAAAATTTAACCATTTTCTGATATTGATTTCTGCCAAGAAAAATATTTATCACATTGATGTATCATAATTTACAAAATATTTAATTTTCTAATGCCAAACCACATAGGTGTGCACTTCTAAAAAAAAAAAAATACCCAGGTATGTGCACCACTGCAGGATCCTACTCACTGGACCATGTACAATACGGAGCATCACTGCAAAGCTGGCACCACCTGGTAATCAAACCTGGGACCTCCCACTGTCCAAACAGATGTGCTTACTGATTACACAAGTCACCTCCAATGACCACTCACACAAACACAAAATAAGCTTGATGGTGTTCCCAATTCTTAACCTATTTGTTACTCAATATCTGGAATAAATACATCTTTTAAGGACTACAAATGAAAAAGGCAACTTCTACAACCTGAAAACAGCAACTTCAATCTTACCTAAAATCAAATAATGCTGGTATTTAATGTTGTTAACTTCTGACGATTTGTTACTGAACATAATATCACTTGAGAAACAAGTTATATTAAAAGCAAAAAATTAAATAGAAAAGGTGAAACCAATTATTGCCCGCACCCTTAATTTTTTATTTTTTAATAGGAACTTGAGTATGGCTTGTAACAGGTACAATATTATAAATCTATAATAATCACAGAATAATGGCAATTGCATACTTACAGTGTTCTGTATACCGATGGGTTAGACGACATAGCTCAGTGAGGTATCGATGAAGAATATCTACAAAGACGTCAAGCGGAGTTGAACATATTCCTTGAAACCCTATTGTTTGACACAACTGTGCAATGGTAACTTTGAGTACCTCTGCTTTAAAAGTGCCCGACATTATGAACACAAGTTTCACTGGCTACTCTGGAATTTCCTAGGCTTCAATGACACTAGAAATATACCATGTAGTTGGTAAATGTTCAGTTTTTCTGAAGTTCATCTCGGCGTCAAAAATGGTTACCGCTGTGTACGATCGGAGGATGTAAATATACATTCCTTTAGACTTAGCTTAATTATTAATCTCCTTCTCTTTTGATGGTATGGATGAAATATAAAATAATTTCATAATTCCTTTGTGAATTTGTTCAAACTAGGGCATGTAACCCCGGTAAATTTGCCAATATCTTCACAAACAGGCAGATGAAAACAAAAGTAAATGAGGTAAAGGAAAACATATTTACGGCTTGAAATGGCGTTGAGACAACTGTGGGAAAAAATTAGTTGCTTGCATATATCTAATTTTTGGGAATTTGAGCAATTAACTGCCATATCCAATCACACTACCCAGTTAAAAAATAGTAATACTCTAATATGAGCGAGTCGGCGAAGAAGAATAGAACTACATTTTTTAAGTAAACCAGAGGAAAATGACAGGCTAGAAGTAGAACTCAATTGAAAAAAATATAATAATAATAATGGTGAAGGTACAGAAGGGAGGGTTATCAAATCTGGGAAACATTTAAACCAAGGGAAATAACAAAACAGCAAAATAAGTGAAGTGTAAGGCAAAACGGAAGAAAATAGTGAAAGTAAAGTAAGAGATCACTTCTCATGAATGTGGTAGACAAAAGTAAGGGTACCATGGCCACAGGTTGGAAAAAAATCGCATAATTTCATGCCTGAAGGGAAAGGAGGACGAACAGCTAAATGTTTAAGAAATAGTATCCACAGTTTGGAAATAACTCCAACGTTGACGAGAATTAATATTGAGATATGTTTTTAGAGTCGATGTTTTGCAGTTACCAACTAGTAAAGCCTATAATTGTCACTACCTTAGTCAATTTAGTAACCTGATAGTCTCAGTCCTACGGTCATGTTGTGGGAAATACTCAGTTAATCTGTGATTCCAATGCTAGGTTCTGGTCGGTTATCTGGTTGCTTGGTTCTAAAATAAAAGATCTTATCTAAACCCGCCTAAAGGTATTCACACGTCAGTGCCGTATCAGTGATGCGTCCGCTCAGTGCTTCAGTGTCAGTGAAAAATATCGTTACTTTGAATTTCACTGACGCATTCACACACGTCCGGCGCAGCACCGTGTTTTATCTCTCAGTGTCAGTTCACTCTCCGACCTGTGAAGTTTAGAATCGTCGCCACCGATATTTTTTTTAGATTTTCACTGACGTCGGATGAGTGTTTTGAGCTGCTTGGAGAAAATGAACGACGAACTGCTCATTGAATTGGTGCGAAACCATCCTGTTTTATATGATTTGTCACAACCCAAATATATGGATAACTGTTCCAAGCAAGATATATGGAACAAAATAGGAGAAGAAATGAAAGTAGATGGCAAGTACTCTCTTTATTTGATGTAGTTAAATTACATCACACCACACGTCACCTAACCTCACATCGCGTATCACCACACCACACCTTACCTAACATCGTCACACCTCACCTGAGTCACCTCACTTTTCTTTTACTGATGTAGTTGATATACTTCTAATTTTTTAGTCACACGAAATATCAGCTTCGAATTTGCTGGGCTTTCCCCTCTCATTCTGTGATTAAGGCTAAGTCATTTTCAAATTTGCAATTATGAAAACTGTCATGGCACAGATCCAGCTTCTGAACTAAAGTAATCTTTGTACAGTTCTCTTACAGTTAAGGCTTCTCTTGTTGCATTTCCCTTCTGCAGAGGCAGATTTTCAAGTCTTGCTTCTGTAGCTTTAGGCACTGTTGCATTTACTTCATATGGGCGTGTATGTACATCATATTTTCTTATGAAATTATGCAAAATACAGATTGCAAGTATCATGTGATCTACATTTTCTGGTTTGCTTGAATTCTTCTGATGCATATTCTAATTTTTTTTAGACAAAATACCAAGTGTTTTCAACGACTTTTCTGGCACGAGACAGTCGGTAGTTAAAAATACGCCTAGAAATATCCAAAGCTTGCCCCGGATATGGTCGCATCAAATAAGTTTTTAGTGGAAAGGCTTCGTCACCCACCATTGCATACGGAGCTTCAATATGTGTGTCCGGCAAAAAAGAATTCCCTGGTATTGATAATGTACCCTGCTGAGGTGCTATACCTAGACCAGAATTAGCAAAAATTCCACCCTCACTGTTTTTCCCATATGCACCTACATCAATTGCAGTGAAATTGTAATGCGCACCAGCAATTTAGCGCTAACAAGACAACTCAAAATGTCTTCTTATAATTAAAGGAGTCTGAATGGTAAATTGTTTGCCGTCCAAACCTCCCAAACAGTTAGGATAATTCCAGTGTTGATACAAAAAAAAAATCATTAGCAATGGATTTCCACATCTCTGGTAGCATTTCACTAATTAGATTTTCTTCTTTTATCCTGCAAGTGTCTATGACAATCTTGTACACTGTGATATGCCCCAAACGGTAGCTGAATGAAATTGTCTTCAGGGAATCCACAGTTGCCAGGTACCTGCAAGAAGTAAATGTAACTTTAAACTTTTGTTTTTCAGGTTCATCGTGTAGAAGCAGATGGAACAATATAAGGGACAATTACAGAAAATCTTTGAAGAAGACTTCAACTAAGAGTGGGCAAAGTGCAAAGAAAATAAGGCTTTACAAATTTTCGGAACAATTAGACTTTTTAAAGAGATACTTCGGCGAAAGACGAGTCAAGGGGAATATCGCGTGTCGAGAGGATGAAGGAAACGATCACGACTGTGTTGTACAACAACAGGAGGACAAAGAGACTATGCTGCAAGATGCAGGGGAACCAACGGTATCAGACGGAGGCCTACATGAAGATTTGCAGACACAACCCTCGCCCTCACCAAAGCCGAGTTTTGAAGCTGCAGTTAAGCCATCAACAGCAAAATCAGCAAACAATAAAGTGGCACCTCAGCAAACAGCTTCTGCAAAATTAATGGAATACCTAATCAGTAAACAGGAAAATCAAACCACACCACACCCTGTTGACGCATTTCTAGCAGGCATTGCTCCAACTCTGAAAACTTTAACCCCTTATTATTTAAATGTAGCAAAATCGGAAATATTTGCCACAGTACAGAAATATGAAATGCAAATGCTTATTAATCAACATTCATTTGAAAGATGATCTGAGCCTTCAGCCTCCACATCATCACGTTCAACTCCACATCCCTCACCTCAACCATTGCAAGAACAAACAACAGTAACATGTAAACATTTACTAATTGCTAACATGGATAATCAAGCATGAATTAGGATGAATCTAACCTTTTTGATAGATATTAATGTACTATCAGTATGAAAATACACTTGTTTGTTTGTGAAGAAAATCTCCAGCATGGGTTAAATATATAATTACATTTATTAACAAACTACAAAGACAGTGTATTATTTTACCTCAAGCAGACTGCTAATCATTCCTTTGGTGTTATGGCATTTCATCAATGGGTGTCTTGCTTCTTCAGGTGAGTCGTTATTTTACTGAGCAGTATCCTGAAGCAGTTTTTGGACATTCTGAAGTACTCAATTTTTTTTGTTTCATCAGCAATTAGTTCATTGTACAGAGTAGCAAACTCTCCTTCAGTTTCTCTTTTCTTCCACGCTTCATGTGCCCACTTTCTTTTTTCACTCTTTGTTCTACCTCCTCTTCATCAAGAATTATGGTAATCATTGCCAAGTCCACAGTGTCGATTCTAGGAGGGGGTTTGGGAGGGTCATGCCCCCCACCCCCCCAGTTTTTCAGTTGGCCCCCATTTTTTTTTTTTTTTTTTGTTGCATATCCTATTTTAAAATTATATATGTATACACACCTTGGTACACTGCGGTACCGATCGCGTCACGGCGTCACACGCAGTGGCGATTCTAGGGGAGGGCCATACCCCCCCCCCCCCCAGTTTTTCAACTGGCCCTCCCACTTTCATAATCGCCACTGAGTCCACGTCTGTAAACTTTGCCATCTTGGAAATCACTGACCACGGTGTACGGTGTCACCACGGATATGTGTGAATAGACACCACGGATATCACTGATTCGGCACTGATGTGTGAATCGACCTTAAAACAGTTACAAGGGTGGAATTCTCCTGGTGTTTTCGAAATGGTTTTGTAACTCATACGCTCGGTACTTTTTTGTCAGGGTTTTGGAAGGTACTTCTTAAATTGCAATTTTAATTTAAAATAGCATAAATGAAAGGTGAAGATTTGCATTTGCATTGTGTATTTTCATAATGTTTTTAGTCCACAGGTATTTAAATTATTTTTTAAATTTGGGTAAAATACTCCCGGAATAACCTTCCACGTTAGCAAAATAGTAACATTTGTGTATAATCAAGTGTTCCTCCATTACCTCCTATATGAATTGGTATCACATTTCCTGATTTCCAGTCTAATGGTACCTTACCTTCTTCAAGTGAACTAGTTATCAAATTGTGTACTTTGTTCACCAATTTTTCTCTATATTCCCTCTGTATCCAATTTGATATCTCATCGGGTCCTGAGGCCTTCTTTGCTCTTAATCTAACAAGCTAAGCGTGTCTTCCATTCTCACTGTTATGTCATTCATAATTTTGATATTCTTTCCATTCTTTTCTCTCTAATACTCTTCATCCCTGTTGAGTTCTGACTGAAATATTTAGTCCTTATATCTGCTTGTGTGTGTGTATTCACCTAGTTGTATCTTACGGAAAGGGGAGCTATACTCGTCGTGTCCCGTCTTTGTTTTTCAGTGTCTAGCTTGCTCTTGAAATTGTGTATGGTTTTTGAACACACTATTGTTTTGTCCAGTTTGTTCCAGATATCCACCACTCTCTGTGGAATTTTTTTTTTCAGGTCTCTTCTATAAGTATCATTTTCTTTTTCTATTTAATCAATATTTTTTATGTCCTCTGGTGTTTCTCGTCCCCATTTAGTAAGTCCTTTCTACCAAGGACTTCCGTGTCTTTCATAATTCTGTAGATGGTCAGTAGGTCAACTCTTTCTCTTCTTTGTTCCAAAGTCGGTAATTTCAATTTAGTCAGTCTCTCCTCATATGATAGATTTTAAAGTGCTGGGGCTATTTTCGTGGTTGCTGTCTGGATTCTTTGTGCGTGCGTGTATTTGTGTACGTGTGTGTATGTATGTATAAAGATATGTAAAGAATATAAAATTGTTTATCTGTTTTATAAATTTTTAAAACATTTGACACAAGTAAACTCATTGCCTTTCATGAAGTTTCAAGTTATTTGTGGTATCGCAAACATCGTAAACTATCAGGTCACCGTTTATTGCAGAAAAACCAAGGTTGTGTGAATATCCGTATAACGAATTGTGACACCATGCACTCATTCCCCAATCGCGAGGTTCTTAAAGGGCTAAGGAGAGACAGAGGCCAGCAGTCGCTGCACTTCCTAGATTAGACACATCCTCTACACCCGTTATGTGATTGATACTTGTCCATAGAATGATCAACATGTCATTTCAGTCGATCAACCCAATGTTAGCCTTTCGGAATCCACTACTAAATAAAGGTTTCTTTCAATCTCTTCTGTGAGTCACACGACTGAGCCAATGTCTGCCTCGTCACTCCTGCAAACTTTTCTCTATTACATCTCTCAAGTCAGCTTCTGCCTGGACTCCCGTTCCACGGCATCCAATCAGTATCACACTTGTCCCATTCCACTTCCGCTCATTCATCGCCTCCAAAATGTATTTCAGTCTAGTCTGCTCCTTTGCCCAGCTTTCCCTATTACCGTCCTTCAATTTTAACCCCGGCACTGATCTCTCCCTTGCCTACCCTCCTATTTTGTCTCCGTCGTCTTCGTCGGTGTCCAAGTTTCACATCAGAACATAAAAACTGGAATTATACTTTGCGTTTCATGATGCAGGTAGAGAGACTTGTAATGTTTCTATATTTGCCAAAAAGAATGAACTTAACACCAATCAAATAAAATTTGTGTCTTTTATGGTCTTCAGTCAAATATATCGAATCTAAATCATTTTGCTCTGCTTTTTTCATGATTCTCACTATCGGTTACAAACTTATAATTCATAAAAATATCATACATGTATGCTATCATTGACTCCCGTCTTACGGGAATGCCCTTCACATTTTTCATTCTTGTTTAGGCCATTCTAGCAAAGGAAGATCACTCGACTAATTCCTGTGATACAGTGACACCAATTAGACTTGATTTTGGCAAATGATAGACTATCTAAATCAGCTGAGGGGTATCACTGTATGGGAGGGATTAAACTCTGGTCTACTTCAGTTGACTAAAAGGTGTCCGAGTGTTCAGTTATATCTATATATATATATATATATATATATATATATATATATATATATATATATATATATATATATATACACACACACACACACATATACATATATATATATATATATATATATATATATATATATATATATATATTCTTCACCCTTTGGGTCATTACATTACTCATTCGATTTCTTGGCTTCCAATTGTTTCATACTGCACTCATTTCGCTTCTCTACAATTAAAATCTCCCATTGTTTGTTTGTTTTCTTTCCAATATTTTCCCGATTGTTCGGCTATATCTATAATTAAATCTCTATGTATTTTACTTTTCTTTCCTTTATTTTCTCTCTGTTCATGGTGGTAAATATTCTTCTTTCTATCCAACCACGATTGCTTATCAACTATCTTATCACAACTTTTCTACATTTAATCACCTTGCTTTCCACACCTCGTGCCTCCTTTCTTCGCTATTCATTATGTTATTTAAATGGTCTTTTTCTTCCCATCAGTCTTTATACACCCTTCCTGTTCTTGTTTGATCCATGTTTTTTTCTTCGTTTTTCTTGACCTTTTTTCATTGCTAGTCTGCGCACGCATGTGTGCATAAGTGTGAGTGGGTTATACATTATACGTTCATAATACAGACCACGGTGTTGATGCTACCAAGCACTTGTAGTATGCTCGTGTGCTCTTGTTATCGGTCCACAACCCCGTACTTTACTCCACAATGTTTGCCCAGTCACACACTGAAGATTACAACAGCCTTGATCTTATTTTTTTTTTCTCCTTGCTGTACACGCCTCCCTCCTAGTTTCCTGAAAGTGTCTCCCTAAAACATGTTTATTATATCCATGGCTGTAAAAAAAAAATGGTGACTGGAACACCTGTTCCTCTACACCAATTTGAATGTCATAGAAACACGACTGGGCCGGCATAAGAATCCATGTTTCAACTGTGGCCTTTTGCCCACTTTTGGGTAACGTTTTAGCCCTTCGGTCAGCTCGCTTTCCTCAACAGGCCGGTTACCTCGTTCTCAGAAGAAAGCAAGACGACACAGTCGCATCACTACTTCAATCATGTTGCCTGCCACTACGCGCATGCCTTCATTCCCATTCCATTCCAATAAAGTTTAGCAACTTTCATTGCTGAAAATAACCCCGATAATCTGAACTCTTTCATCCATAGAATCCGGATCATGATGAACAATGAAACAGTTACATTTTTACTTAATATTGTAAGTGGAAAAAAAACAACGCTTTGTCCAGAAAGGCACAACTTGTTCCACGGCTGTGTCGGTTTGCATTCAGGAATACGTTGGTGACACCGCTGTTCTTATCAAATGCTGACAAGGGGTAATCATAGTTGCTTAATAAAGGCCAGTCAGTGCAAGGTCAAATAACTGAAATATTTAATGCGTGTATATGTGATTCACCATAGCCTTGGATCACGTGTTGGACTCGTGATCGATAGCTATTTCTCTCCCGAAAGAGAGCTCAGAGTCATATGACCGATCTATGGGTAATGCTGTGACCTTACACACAGACACACACAACTCCCCGCCCACGAGAGTTGGAGTAACAACCTGCAGCGCAGCGATACTAAAATTGTTTCAGCCCTGGTCGGGATATGAACCCGGACCGCGATAGTGGCAGCTGGGAAGTCAACCAACTGCGCCACGAGTTGTGTGTGTTAATGTGTGTATGTGTATGTGTGTGTGTGTGTGTGTGTGTGTGTATTTACCTTGTATTTTACGGGAAGAGAGCTATGCTCATAGTGATGCGTGTGTGTGTGTCTGTGTGTGTCAGTGTGTGTGTGTGTGTGCGTGTGTGTGGATATACATGAATTGTATCCAAATGCATCATGCCACTCCCTAGCATGAATATGATACAATATTACATGATATTCACGTCCTTGCGTGAATATCATAATCTTATGTAAAACATAATCTTAGGTATATGTATATGTTGTGTATTATGTTATTAGATTTTAATAGAGTATAATGTAAACTACACGAGGGTGCGAACAGTAAGGAAGTACGAGGGGGTATCGTAAAGTTTTAATTATCACCTGAAGTAATTGAGCTATGTCAATGGAATTCAGTCTATGTAATCACTGGTCCTCATGTGTTTGATGGTGCAAAAATGTTCTCTTAAGTTTGTTTATGTTTTTTACAGGTGGCGCTAGATGTCACTAACTTGCAAGATGGAGAATATTGAGGCTCGCAGCGTGATTATGTTCCTGCGTTTGAAGGGTTATAGTGCCCGGCAAATGCATGATGAAATGAAGGCTGTCTATGGTGGTGATTGACCGTCATATGACACTGTTGTGAGATGGAAAAGGAATTTCCAAGCTGGCCACATGTCCCTCACAGACGAGCCAAGAACTGAACAACCATCACTCACGGACTGGCCACATTGAAGAATGTGGAGGATCTTATCCTGGAAGACCAACGAGTAACCATTCACGTGATCATGCATGAGACTGGTGTTAGTTACGGCAGTGTGTGGAAAATTATTCACGACGAACTGCACATGTCGAAGGTGTCAGCACGCTGGGATCCGGGCTTACTGACCCCTCTCCAAAGGCAAACACGGCGTGACCTGTTGAGGCAAATGTTGACTCTTTTGGAGCAGGATGAAGAGGATTTCTTTGGTCGTCTGGTAATTATGGACGAAAGTTGGATCTATCTGTATGATCCAGGGACCAAAGAGATGAGCAAGGAGTGAAAGCACACCACATCCCCTCCCCCCAAGAAGGCTAAGGTACAGAAGTCCGCAGGGAAGGTAATGCTGTCGGTTTTTTGGGACTGTCGTGGAGTCATCCTCACAGACTACCTTGCAAAGGGTCAGACCATCACTAACGCATACTACTGTACACTTCTGAACAAGTTGTGAAATGCTCTGAAGAAGAAAGGTATGCTCACCAAAGGAGTCTGTCTCCTTGCCGACAATGCACCCGCTCACTCATCTGAAGATGCGGTTGTGGAAGCAAGGCGATGTGGCTATGAAATCCTGTCGCATCCGTCCTATTCTCCCGATCTCGCCCCAAGCGACTTTTTCTTGTTCCCAGAGATGAAAAATACAGTGTGGGGTCGGCGATTTGATGGCACAGATAACGCCATTCAAGAGGTGGAACAGTGGTTTTCAACGCAATCTGAGGAGCGGCCTGCGGAAGGTCAAGAAGCGATGAGAGAAACGTGTGATTCTGGACGGAGACTATGCAGAGAAGTCTTAAGGACCACAAATAAAAATAAAGTTTCTGACTCGTTTACTTCATGGTCATAATTAAAATTTTACGATACCCTCTCGTAGTATCAGGACGACGTTCCAGATGTCGTGATACGTGACATAATGTAAATGCCCTCTGAGAAACTCGAATGTCCAGAACGACCAAGTAGGATGTGGCTCCCTCCTCTATTGGTTCATGTATGTTCTTCAAGTCGCAAGTCGCTACTGAAGAGGATTGCAGTTAGTTATCGAAATATATAGTTTCGCTTACGCAACTCTCGTCCGACTGTGGTGTTTGTTGTGATTTACAAATGTGTTACTACATTTTTCACCAGTGATATATATAAATATGTATATATATATACATATATATATATATATATATATATATATATATATATATATATATATATATATATATATATGTATGTATGTAGGTATAGATTGATTGATTGATATATGCATGTATGTATCACTTTGTTGTTCAAGTAATAGCTCTAGATTGCTACGACCATTATTCCGCCAATAGCATGTGGTCATTTATGCTCTGTGCTCTTACAGTACGTCCAGCTACATGGTAGAAAAGGCCACGAGTGCGACAAGTTCTATCAGTTAAAATCATCCCCTTATGTAGCCGCAGCCAATCACAGCGTTACGTTTGGAGGCGTGGTTACAAACGACACCGAGTACTTTTTTTTTCTAAATATTTACGTTTGGAAAATTGAGTCACTGGCATTTTTATTGACACATGATATAGACAGGGAAAACATTGAAATTCTTTCAATTTTATTTTTTAGGAAAACATGTACGTTTAGTAGGAAATATAAAATAATGAAATGAATTAAAATTGGTATCATCTAATCTAAGCTAGAAGGTAGTCACTAGCCACACACTCTACATCGTGTAGTTCTTGTTAGGCATTAGTACTTGAAGAATATCAGTGTCTTCGATTGAATCATCATCAGGTCAGTGTGTAAGGAGGTACTTGGAATTATTAATAAATATCAGTGGCATATCAAACTATTAATTCCTGCCCCAGTAGATCTACGTTTAGTTTACGAAATATTAAATTAAGAAGAGAGTATCGCCGTCAATTAACATTTTATTTTTTAATTGGCAAGAGTCCATGCAAAAGTGTCAATACATTGTGATTCAACAGGGAAAAAGAATATATATATATACATTCATACACACACACATGTGTGTGTGTGTAATGCAATTATATTTGACTGAAAATTAAATCACAAGGTGGTTTGGCTGCTTCTGGTCCCGCGGAAATACGCCAGCCAATGCTGTAAACGTGTCGGCGCCGTTCTCCTTTTCATTGAATATGAGCATGTGAGACTTATCAAGTTAGGTTAGAACGGTTTGTACGGTTAAGTTAAGGTACTTATTATTTATTTTTAAGTGTGTCAGAACGCGACACGTGCATTAGAAGGGGAGGGAGCCTCTCGAATGTAGCATAATGTTGTGGCGGATTCTCCGGCATGACCCGCCAAAGCAGCTGAACGTGGCGTGTTTCATTGCGGCGCCGACTCTTTTTTTAAGTAAAGTCTAGGTGTTTTTTCATTAACGCAGGATTCAAATCCACCTCGATTAACTCCTGTCATACCATGCGATATTGTTTAATTATTCGTAAAGGTTGGCGATATTCAGTCGAGGAAAACAAATATTACATTCATAGCTTAATTGTAACATTTTGTTTGCAGTAATCTGAAAATATACTTAGTATAATAATTGCACCTCTAAGACATCAAAGATGAAAGTGACATGTTGTCCAACGTCACACTGTCTATCATTCCATGCCTTAGACTGATACTGCGGCCGAATAAAAACAGGCGGCAGTCAGAACAGATTGCAAGACGTGAATAGCTGCGAAACTATTTATCTATAGAGGTTTAATCATTGCAACGCACATATTTCCCTTATTTGATTAGATAACATGTCGGAGGCATGTATTCGTCGTTGGTAATTATAATGCCGTAACGCATTCCATACTCCCCCATAACCATGAAGATCTTCCCAAGCTAGCAGGTGTCTACTGCCACTTGTACAACACCTCCTCCCAACCGCCATCTCCGACTATGTGGGAACGTTTACGTAAGGATCAGGAAGCCCGAAGGTTATATGTACATACACACAACAACAGCTCCAGTGAGCACGAGGCTCTGTCCTTCAGGCTGAATAAAATCGATTTACGTTAGTCAGAATAACATTTACAGAGACTTTTGCATCGAGAAGGTCGATGTAGTCGCATGGCCAGAACAAATCATGTTAGTAATAGGTCCCTGGAAAAAATATTGTATCTTTCTTTTCCAGATCATATCTCTGTCAATGGATTATTATACATCAGACCATTATTTGAATATTATATCACATGACTATTTTGCACACAGGAACTTGGCCCATAATAAACCAAATCTATACTGATGTATCTTTTGTTGATGATATATTAATACACTTTTATCGGCAAAAGAATTGTATTGAGAGAGAGAGAGAGAGAGAGAGAGAGGCGCTCTTCCAATGGCAGAGAACCCCTATCCCGCCTCGCATCCCGCCTGCTACACCGACCCACCACAACATCTAAGCAATGACCACTCGCATGTAACGCGCTCTAGGATGTGCGATGATCTTCGCCAACACGTCTCCATTACATACCAGTTCATGAGTTTTTAGACTTGGTTTTGCTTAGTAATAAAGTTGCCGCCTTAGTGACTGAATTGAACGCATTCAGTTTACGTTCACCAAGCGCAATTTACTCATCATCGACTCTATTAACAGGTCCTGTACATAACGAGCCGAGTTATACAGTAACACAGCACTGGTAGTGTGAACCAACGGGTCTTCGTATTTGCTCTCTTGCTCCATACACGAGATAAAATCTTGCGCTGTTTACCCAAGTACGCAGGGGATTGGTATCCAAGTTCAATCAAACAAACGTCATTACAAGTAGTTCTCTTGATCTCTAACACCTCTTTAATGTATGAAACAATATTAATTGGTTTTATATCTCCACCAAGCCATGGCTCACAAACAAATAAATAGAGTTGACTTCAATGCAGCAACAAAGACTTTCTTTTTTACATGAAAGGCAGAAAGCAAACTTTGTGTGACAATTTCTTCTCTGCGTGAACTCGCTGGAATCAGAGCGACTCTGTGGCGCCACATCACCGCGTCGGTGTGTAGCAGGGCTGTAGCTTCCCATAGGTTTCCATTGTTTAGAAGCGAAGCCGCGCACACGAGCGTCTGTGGCCAGCGTGTGGGCGGCTTCGCTGAGAAGACTGTTCCGTTGGCTGTGAGTGGGCTTTCAAGTACATGTATCGCTGTGTTCCATCACTATATACCATTGGTCGTCTGTCCTCTTTATTGCCATTTCTCGGAAGGAACTTAGTCTTGTTCATATTTATCCGCATCCCATGAGTATCACAGAATATATTAAGTAGTTTAAAATTCTTAATCATCATGCTTCTAGAATTTAACAATAAGATTGTAATAATCATTGAAGTAATTACTCCAATGACAGTTTGCGCCAATCGGTGTTCACAACAGTTTGTTGTCCTGAAGACGGCTACAATAGCCAGCTATTTAAGTGCAGAACATACAAAGCATTACGCCCAACTCTATTGTACGTCTGTGAATAATCAGTAAGACATCAAACACATTAAATTTCTTTTGCTTTGCCAAATCAGTCAGATGGCGGAATGTAAGATATTAAAAGTCTGTGAGCATGGGCATCCTACTCTCGACATGATTGGAACCGTTTTCTTAATTAATCTGACACAGAATGACATCATACAATTTTGTCATACTATTGATAATATTAATCCCTCTGTAGTTAGATACTAGAGCACGTGAATAACTTTAAATAATTAGGGGCTTTACTTACTCAACTTGGGCGGTGTATACCGGACTCAAATATAAAGTTAGAAACACACGATACAATTATGATCCAGTGTACTGGTAAACTTTTTAATTTATAGGATTTTATTTTAAGTTATAGGTTATATTTTAACACATCAGTACACAACTTATGGCCATCAAATTTCCCAACATCAGGGAGTTTGGCTTAACTCAAAATAATTGTTGAACTCAAAATTCATACGGGCCACAGCGTCGCCATGGGAATGACTCCCTTCCCCCACGTCAGTTGCCCGCCAAATTTGTGCATGTGGTTCTCTTGCGGTATGCAGTCTTCGTGCGACAATGGGTGAATTTTGTTTTAAAAGAATTGACTCAGTACGTAATGCTCAATTTACCGTTAAATTTCGGTATATATGTCTGTACTAACGTTTTTATACTTGGAAGAATGATAACCAAGTCAAAGTTTCTGCACAAAATTGTTTTCTCACTTGCCGTCCTCACGTGAAGTTGGCAGCTGCCAAGTTGGCTGTTGCCTGACTCTCACATGCACTTATGCCTACAGTGCATACGGCAACGTGTTTGCCACAGTTTGTTTTTATAACCATCACCTGCACTCTACAAATGAAGTATTGCAGTATAGTGTACATTTGATATATATATTCGAACATAATAAAGAATAGTTTGCGTTCTTGTAATCTTCAGTGACGGAAAACGAATAATGCCAGCGACTAGAAGTGAGCTTCCCAGTCATGTCATTGTGATGCATGTACCCTTTCCTTACCTAGTGACTCTTTTCCTTTTATTCTGGTTGCTGTGTTCATCTGCACGGCACCTCCTTGGTAGCAAAAGGGCTACTGTTGGTTTCCATTAATTTTGGTAGTTGGAGTTGAGTGACTTGTCATTATTTCAAACTGGACGCCCAAGGTCAAATTATATCGTAAAAAGGTGCAATCGTCGAGTGAATCTATTCATAGTCAGTGTGTGCTGACCTAACGTCACACATTCCGATTATGCCGACAAAAATACGATAAACAGTTGCCCTAGCTGTCAAGATCAGGGATCAAATAGCCTGGGTGACCACATCGCGTCTCCTCGTGACGTCATATAATTTGTATCTCTTTTTCAAGGTCAGACTTGCTGTTGTTTATACCTTGCATCTCCAAATGAAGTGCTACACTTTCGTGCCGGGCATGCTGACTATCGCTAGGCTTTAATTATTATTTAATTATTTTCTGGGTTGTGCGTTCTCATGTTCCTCTCCTACTTCATGTGTTTCTTCAGTTTTTCTCCGACAGTTCAGGTGTGTAGGAGTTGACGGAGAACTACATATAGTGTTTGCGCTCTTCCCACTCAACCCTTTTTAAATTTAATGATTGTAATAACAACAACAATGGTAATACTGTATTTCTTTTTCTTTTTCCAC
The DNA here is from genome assembly GCF_046742065.1 of Oratosquilla oratoria. NCBI lineage: Eukaryota > Metazoa > Arthropoda > Malacostraca > Stomatopoda > Squillidae > Oratosquilla > Oratosquilla oratoria. The sequence goes on from NC_134810.1 coordinate 34,910,827, forward strand.
CTCGTTGCGGACCGAAAGTTCTCCGTGGTTCTTCAGTACGCAACTCAATCCTCTTCCTCACCAATAAGCGTTCTTGTTTTCATTTTGGTTGCCGCCAGGCAATTTCATTGGCTTCGTTGGCAACACCTCGGCACTGAAATAGTTCATAGTTTGGCGCTCTCTTTTGAGATGGGGCCACAAGTATAAGAGTGTTTTTTTTATTTGTTATATGGATGTTTTCTGATCTTTGTTTTCGATTGCATTGTATTTTTCATGCATTTGATTGCGTAGTATAAAAATTACTCATATTTTAAAGGCAAATTACCTGTCGGGAAATGACAGGAAATTTACGAGTTCATTTAGATGACATGTAGTAAGAACTGGGAAAAAAAACGCTACCAACGCTACAATTTATTTGCGTTACTTATTCATGGGGTTCAAAATACTCATAATGATAAAAACTATCCGATGATGTAGATAAGAATTACATCTCTGAGACTGGCAAACAACTTCATTGATACTGATACGTTTTACTCTCTAACCGATCTGGTGCCTTCATCTTAAACTTTCCTAAAACTAAACTTGCTGAACGGGAAACGTTCTCTCGGAGTTGTCTGATGAGCCTAGTAGGGCAACAAACAGGGGTTCAGACAGCATATATGACGGCCTTGATGCAACCTTTCCCTTTTCATCCTGCTGTCTCGTCTAACTTTTATTTTTGGCTCTCTTTTGTCATAGCACAAGAATTTCATCTCTGGCAAAAAAAAATACCTGATCTTATTATATTGCTTCATTTATGATTGCAGTTGTCACAACTGAAGAGACACTACATCATAGAAATAATCAAGCAACTCCATTGATGTCAATATAGTTTGTCTTGCTAGTTTTGTCAGTTTGATTTTGAAATTCTTCAGTTGCTATATAACCGTCTTCCTTTTAGCGAGATGGATCAGTTTGACGATCTTCTTCCATATCCTTATCTGCAATGCCACTTCTGGAAAACATGTGTTTGTCTCATCTCGTTTCTGCAGTACCAGTCATTCTTTCTTTTGGCGATTTTCTTTAGTCTGGGTGTTTCGTATTCACTGCCATGTTTTTCCCTCTCAAACTTCAGCCAACATTCGAGTTCAGTTGGCGGAGTTTGACCTTTCTGGGGGGCAACAGTACAGAGGCAATACGCCATCTTCATCAAACAGAAGAATTGAGGCATCTGTACTTGGTGATGTCGAACTGAGAATCAGGATATTTCTCCCATTCCGTTTCCACTTGATTCTTGCCTTTACCCGTATATATACCGTAGAACCCTCCAAACCCTCTTATTTTTTTCTACTTTATCACTATTGACTTTTGAAAAAAATGTTGCCCTATTCCAGACAATCGAAATGCTATCAGATAAATGACGAAAATAATCAAAGGTGTATTCCTTCGGAGAGCCACACAGACAACAATATCTTATCGTTGGATATGAATGCAACGCCTAAGGCAGCCCCTGAGTGTTGGGCCTCGAGTGAACGAGAGAAGCCGGGGACACCAACGTATGAACAGTACTTCAGCATTTCTCGTGAACTGTCTGGTCCTCTTCACGCCACGACAGGTTCCTCCCATTTTATTGCAGTCACTACTGAGGAATATTCATAAATCTGAAAATCAAAGACTACATCATTAATATCGTGTTAAGACTGAAAAAGATGCGTAAGTGCATTGCACATCGATGTAATAGAATAGACAAGTTGTGTGATTCTTAACAGTGATCTTCGGTAGCTGAACATTTCTTTCAATTTCTTTTTCACCAATGTGCCACCACAAGTTTTGGATCTCGTAATATATGCCATACCCTTGTATGCTCTTGGACACCATGTAATTTCTCATTCCTTTAGCTTGTGTGACACCTATATCGAGGGCACATCTTTCAGCAATACGGCCCTGGGGCCTTTTCGTTTGGGCGGGTTGTCGTCAACTTATTTCATTCACGCTACGCCCACCAACTGGGTATAACACTTCCGCATATCTCTATCTCTCTCTCTCTCTCTCTCTCTCTCTCTCTCTCTCTCTCCCTTCTTCCCTTGCCTTCAGTCCTCACTAAACACAAGGTGATCCTCCCCTAATGCGTCGCCTGTGCCTTTGGATAAACATTTCTTCTCCATACCTCGGTCTTATAGTTGCAACGGCCTCGCTTCAACTTTACTTCGATCTGTAAAAGGGGGCACCCCAAATTAGAAGTGGACATGGAAAGAGCACCAAGAACAGTCACATTGTGGTTGCCAACTATACACGGACTTATGCGAAATATTGGTACTTTTGGCATTATTGAAGACAAAAAAACGAAGAGAGAGAGGAGCTACAATCATGCTGTAAAAAAACCGGAAAATGGTAATATTAATGATACATAAATGATATCGTGGATGTGAGAGAAGTTTTCAATCAGCTCGTAGAAGGCAAGAGCAGTTTCTTAACTGTGGACAGGAGTGTAAACGAAGTTTTCAGTCAGTTTATAGAAGGCAAGATCATTTTTTCTTAAATCGTGGACAGGTGTGTGAGTCAAGTTTTCAATAAGCTCGTAAAAGGCAAGAGCCGTTTCATACTACAAAAGATAAAGAGATACAAAAAGATGCCTCAAACTTTAGCTGTTCAAACAGTCATAGATGAGTGGACCAACCTTCCTAAAGAGACTGTGTCCAAAGCAGTAGATACAAACACCTACCACACACCTGCTTCTCCAGGTACCCGCAGATAAGTACGGCACACTTAGAGATTATGAGGGTTCTAAGGCTTAAATTATCTTCAACTAAGAAAACTGTAAAGGGGAGACACAATGACAATGAGGTTCTATGATACATACATATACCAAAGGCTTTTTCCCCCTTACACGGGGGTAGCCAAAAAGAAAAAGGCATAGAAATACCTCCCACCCATTTCATTTCCCATATACTCCACTCCCCTCCACCCTCCTCCCTCCCTCCTATCTTGGCACCTCCTGGATGATATATATAGAATCACAAGAAAGGTTCTATGATAGTCACGAAAAAAATTAAGAAATGGAGTACGACTATTTGGATAAAAAAAAAAATCGAAATGATGTCTTGCAGAAGACTACCATTATGGAAAATGAGCGAGATTAAAAGAAAAATCGTAGTACTAACTGAAAGTATTTCGAGATGAAAGAATAAGAACTTAATTAAGAGAGTATGATACTCATGTACAAATGGTATGATACTCATGTACAAAAGTAATATATTATCATGTTTGTTGACGATAGAAATCTAACGAGAAATATGTGTGTATATATAAATATATATATATATATATATATATATATATGTATATATGTAAATATATATATGTATATATATATATATATATATATAATATGTGTGTATATATATATGTATAAGCATCCATATATACATGTGTGTGTGTGTATTCACTTGGTCTTTCACTTGGTCTTTGGATCACGTGTTGGACTCGTGATCGACAGCTATTTCCCTCCTGGAAGAGAGCTCAGAGCTCGTAGGTCCGATCTATGGGTAATGCTATGACCTTGCACACACACACACCCCCAACTCCCCGCCCACGAGAGTTGGAGTAACACCCCTCAGCGCTGCGATACTGATATTATTTCAGCCCCGGGCGAGGATCGAACCCGGACCTCCGTAGTGGCAAGCCAGAGCTCTAACCACAGCGTGTGTGTGTGTGTGTGTGTGTGTGTGTGTGTGTGTGTGTGTGTGTGTGTGTGAGTGTGTATTCACTTGGTCTTTTGGATCACGTGTTGGACTCGTGATCGACAGCTATTTCCCTCCTGGAAGAGAGCTCAGAGCTCGTAGGTCCGATCTATGGGTAATGCTATGACCTTGCACACACACACACCCCCAACTCCCCGCCCACGAGAGTTGGAGTAACACCCCTCAGCGCTGCGATACTGATATTATTTCAGTGTGTGTGTGTGTGTGACGAGAATTTATGTCCCAGGAGAAACTTTTGTTTGAGAAGTCACGTTAGTTGTCGAAAGAGAGATGTACCAAGAGATAACAGATAAAACACGCACGACCCGGTAACTTGATAAATAACGAGGTCAAAAGACCACACTGCAGTTGCTAAATATAACATGATATTTACATACCTTGGCAACACCTTCAAACAGAAATCCATCTTTGAAATAAAGAAGAGAAATGTATCTGAGAACTGTGGGCAAATACATCTAGGTAAAGGAATTCATGGACAAAGATGATACATCCAAGAAACGGCATATATAAAAAAAATACATAAAACTGAACTTGGAAAGTAACTAAAGAGAATATGCACAATATTGCAACCTGCCAAATATGCCAGTTGATTTATGAAATGTCTTCCGATCATAAATAGACTCGAAAGTCCAAGCAGTCTATGACCGTATATACAGTAGATAACCAAAATGTAAAGTGCACGTATGCATATGAAGCAAACGGTCAAAGGAAATAGAAAAAGAAACAGCAGATCTAGTGAAATCGTATAAGAGTAACAATCTGAATGGCTGAATACAGAAATAAAAAAGAAACAACAGCAGATCCAGTGAAATTGTATGGCTGAATACAGAAATGGCTAAACATATGTTAAGTGGAGCAAATGGCTGATGAAAATATGAGGGGGCATATTTAATGCTTTCGACTGACATTAGCGGTAAACTCGCAGTCGAACTGGTTGCCTTGCAATTCATAGAGACCGCCTCTTAGTATACAAGATGGGTAGCAACGGGAGTATGCACATAAATCACCTCACCCTGTCTCCCCATTGCAAACTACAAGATCAGTTAGGTGACCGTTTGACCTTGGAAAACTCTCCCGCGCCTTATCATATTTATCTATTTATGTACCTATTTATTATTTCATTTATCTCTTTTCTTTTTCCAGCTCGGGGAAGATTAAACCCCCATCATACACATTTGACTCAAAGTCATGAGACCACGATGTTTTATTTTCTGAGCGTGTTTTTAAAAATCGCAAGGCGCATAAGTGTGACGGCCTTTATTTACACCTTCCTTTATCTCAGGTGAATTGAGAGCTGCTTCTTATCTCGATCCAAGCAATGGCACTGTACAAAAAAAAAAAAAAAAGTTTGGGGGGGGGGGGTCTACACCTCGGATAATGTGAGCTCTTAGGTCCTCGTGCATTCACCTCGCCCATCTCTTCCCAAGTCCCCAATTCATCTTAATAATGTCATCCCGTTCTTTCAATGAACTGTAGGCACTCTGCCCCGCGACACCCAACGTTCCTACTTCGTGGCCTGAATAGTCTACCTCGTCTATTGGAGGGCAAGTGGAGGTACTGGTGACTGCCACATGCCTGAGCATACTAAAGCTATCATTTAATTTTCCTGGAGTATGACCCTTCGGTGTAAATATGGGTCAAAATCCATCAAGATCCCATACAGGGTGGGATTTTTCCCTCATGTTTGAAACAAACTACACTAGGCAACACGCCCATGGGAATTCCACGAAGACGACCAATTGGGTAACATCGAATGTCTGGCGACGTGTATGGCAAGTTGTTGTGGCCGACACTGTCGTATAGTGTTGCACGTTCCACTCCTCACCTATGGCTTTTCGAAGCTGTGGTTTTTGTAGCATCTTTTCTATCAATCTTTTGCAATACAAAACCATCGTCCACTTTTACTACTTTTCTCGAAGAAACCTGCCTCGCTTCTTCGTTTTCTTGTACTTTTGGTGCCTGAATGGAACCACTGGAGATGGCTGGGTTGGCAATCTCATAGGAAAACCCAAAATAGTACCCAAAATGTTGTCCCAATTCACACCCACTTAGTTTCCTATGACTTTAAACGTCCGGGTCAATTTAAGGAACTAAACAATATTGTTCAGTTGAGGTAATGCTCCCCGTAATGGAGAAATCGATTAGAATAGGAATAGTACTAATGATAATTGTAATTATGGTATTGCTAGTTGTGATTAAATAAAGTCCTATTCTTAGGTTGACGTTCCATTCGTTTCACCATACGGGGCACTGATTCTAACTCTTTGTTGCAGTCAGAATTTCAGCGAGCTTGGTAACACCCCAACGTATCAGTCACACAGTATTCCTTTATGATTAGAAAATAATCTCTACTCAAAGAATAATCTTGATCACATCCAACCTCTATTATCCTCCCTGCCAGACCGGAATATTGGCCCCAAGGATAGAGATATTGATTCTATGCCACGAGACGTGGTGTAAAACGTCCCTTTGATTTTTTTTTTCTGAACGTGTTTCCTCCGGGGGGTGTTGTGTGATATACTCACGAAACAAACAGTACCCGCACTGTCTCCAAACCCAAGTCTCCTGCCCACACCTCCAAAGCCACGACACCACGAAATAAATACTCCTAAGCACCCGGTGGCAGAAGCCCTCTTTTATACGCAACTATCTTTTCACTTTCTTACAGACATCCTTCCCCTCCCACAAAAAGCGATCCCGCGCCAGCGGGTGGTCTTCCCTAGCAAGTCGACAAGTCGACTCGCACTGTAACGTCCACTCCACTCATCCTATGACTCTTATTTCCATCGACCCCGATCCCAGAGAGTTATATCACCTGAACCCCGCCACTCCTCTTGCACGCGCGCGCGCACACGCACACGCACATGGAGTCGGACCCCACTCCACTCGCCTTCGACTAAGTTCCCTCTCGTTGTCCAGATGGTTTTCCATGGCTGAATAAAATCGCCTGGTGGGAGCCTGAACAAGTGTGAATATCACTGGAAAGGATAATCAAGATAAATTGAACCCTTTTGCCATATTAGTGGCTGATTAGAGTAGCTGAGTGGCGCCGAGAATATATGCAAATGTAGCGACGAAGGGAGACAATACGCGAATAGCAGTGAAAAATATTAAATCCTGCTTCGATCCGTAACGATAATGTGTAGCACCTCAACTATTGCCTTTTGCTGGACTATTCTATTCGGTTTTCGGGGTCAGAAAGCCAATGTTTCATACATTATTACATATATTTATTATAATCCTTGTTACTTTCATTTATATGCTGTGATGCATTGTAGAACAGAGCGCCATCGGTAGACGAGAGCGAGATAGCCAGTGCGGGCTTGTTGACCTGACCTCGCCTCCCGAACCGCTCGTCATATTCCAGGACTGATGATACGATCTACTGGAAAACGTAAGATTGGTTGGCGTTTGCCAGGACAAAATTATGCGAAGTACTTCCCAGTTTAAAGAGTTAGATATTTTTTTCTCTTCTTTCTCCTGGGCCCAAATGTATATTTGCGTTTCGTATACGGACGAGGGATTCTCTTGACCTTTTAAATAGGTCGCGCGACCTTGCCAACCCCACATCACTCCTGCGGGTTTGTCCTTCCCGTCTCTCTACCTGTCTGGTCTCCCCTATCGATGCTTGCCAACTCGCGGCGTCCACTCAGTAACCCATTTGCTTCATCTATCATTCTTCTTTCTGGCTACCTAACCAGCCTAAATTCACCTCCTCTCCAGTGTTATTCCCAGAAGTGATCTCCCAGGGGTTTAGCTCAGTTGAATAACCACTTGAAAGCGGTTACGAAAATACATATTGAGCTTAGCTTTGTTCTCTCATTCGGTACCAAAAAGTATTTATTTTTTTTATCTTTGCCGCCGACAGGACATGCTACTGAATGCCTTGGCAACAAATGTCCATTTATCAAAATAATAATAGTAGTAGTAATAATAATAATAATAATAATAATGATAATAATAATAAAGATAATAATAATGATAATAATAATAATAATAATAATGATAATAATAAAAATAAAGAGAGAGAGAGAGAGACTCGATGTCTGGAGACCAAGACTAAACGTCCGGAGACCATATGTCCAGCTTCCGTAAGGAAATGATCAGAGGCCAGCCGACTTGGAAGCGTAAGATTCTGTAGGACTATTGCCGCCTGCAGTCATACTCTAAAATAAGCTCTTAGGACCAAGAAGACGTACGCCAACACTTTTGCAACAGTTCATCGCTTTTATAAATCTCTTCTCCGCTCTCCGTATCTGGTGAGGGGTTACTAGTTTCTGTGACTAGTTTTTCCCTCTCTCAGATGACTCCGTCACCTCATCGACCATCTATGGTTCCATGGCCCTGGCTTCTAGAGCGCCTTGTTCGGTTAACTTTGATGCATTTACCTCTCAGCATGACCTTTCAAGCTCTTTCGTACCATGCGGCCCATATATATCCTTGAAAGTTCCACGAATGTAATATACGGGTGTGTTACTTGGGCTATGTGACATACATAACACATACATATACATACATGTATAAATACATACATACAATACATACATACATATATACATACACAAATACGCAAGTAGATAGTGCGTTTTTGTTGGTGAAAGGTGTAAACTGGAAAGGCCGGCTTACCTCGTCGTCGCAAATCCTCTGGTTCTTCGTCGTCAAGGAGGACCTGGAGCAGGACACCTGGCGTTGATCATCATCATCGGCGGCGGACTCCAAGGGCGAGCGGAGTCTGTCGTCTTAACTCTTCTGCTGGAAGCAACATCTTCATCATCATTGACAGTGGCGGGTTCCAAGGACGAGAGGAGCCTGCGGCCTCATCGTTTCTCCTGGATCAATTTCGTCATCGAAGTTCGTTTGGGGGCCACATCTTCGCACAATCAGCAGCCACTCCCCGTTTTCAGTTGCGATGCGACAACGTCCCGCCGGGAAAGCACTCGCGGTGTCGATGGCTTCTTCGAGAGCACGTGGAAACCAACCCGCCACTTGCCTCTCTAGCTGTGGTGGGCGACAGCACAGGGCACCGAATCCTTTCCTTCAATGTCCCTGTCGCCAGCTGCGCTTCCAGATACTACTGAATGGTGTTCCCTCAGCTGAATAAGGTAAACTTCCGTCAGGGATACTTCGTTTCTCGAATTTTTTCTCTTCAAGCTCGAGTCGTAGGCTCGAATAGCAGAAACTTCCTGAGATACTATAAACAAGAATCTCTATTTGCATTTTTTCTTTTTTTTTTTGTATTCGTCACAATTTTGAGAAGACAATGACGAACATTTAAGTTCGTCTTTTAGACTGTTTTACTGACATATATACCTTGCGTTGCCCCGGTGCTAGACGAAAACCCTACACTCTGTGCTATATGCAAGGTAACCACTTTAGAAAATAAACAAACTGAGCAGAGCGCTTACACTGAAAATGTAATATACGAAAGCGCTCTGCTCCGTTTGATTATTCTCCGTGCTATATATGAAAAAAAATCCGTTAAGAAATGTTGTCGTTGTATAACAAACAGCCAAGCGGATGCCGAAAGGATGCCCGACAGATATTACTTCACAAGGACCTCTTTCTTTCTTTTTATCCATCATTCTGGGATGGATTCGGACTTCAGTACCAAATTTGGCAATGTTGTACAACAACAAACAAACATTCGCGATTGTTAAATAAATCCATTCTGGGGTTGACACTACGGTCAAATTGCGTCTCAAAAAGCCTTACCTCTCACCATAATAAAATCGCCTGGCGACTGCTACTAATATCAAGGGAACTAAGAGACAGTACAGATAATCCTAAACGGGAGACTGGCGGATTTCTTTTCAGTTTTGTTCTGTAAAAAGAACTGTCTTTATTCGGCATAAAGGAAACATTTTTCTTCAAAGAGGTTAATAATAATTATTGCGATTGGGACCCGTGAAAAATCTTGACGTCGTATAAACTCTCTCTCTCTCTCTCTCTCTCTCTCTCTCTCTCTCTGCGTGTGTGTGTGTGTGTGTGTGTGTGTGTTTCTCATGGCCTGTATAATTCACAATGACCTTTACGATTCGGAGGTTGCTAGGCTTATATTCTTTGAGTCTCTGGGGATAGGGCTGACGTACATGCATATAGACAGGTAGGCAAATATGGTTGTTATTATGATATAGATCACACAGTATATACTGAGCAGGGGTACTCGGCGTTGGCCGGTTACTAGGGAATTTCCTGAAATATATTACCCGGGGGAGAACTCGTATTTCTTATTTCATTACAATTATTCTGGAGTGCATGCGGCCCTCTGTTCTAAACATGGTAGTGAAGATTGTTCATTATGGGGGAACTGATTACGGTAATGCGCGCGCGTGACCGTTGCATGCAAGGAGTTAACAGGATCAAAAATGTCGTTCAATTCTGATTACTTTCCGTTACGCATTGCGAAGGAACGAATTGAGAGTAGAATAATATTCTTACTCGGGGGCTACTGGTACAGCGAGGAAATGGGTCC
>NC_134810.1:34926017-35038517 GCF_046742065.1 Oratosquilla oratoria
ACGGTCGAGCAGTGTCCGTCGGGCACGAAGGCTTTGCCCTTGTACGAGCAGTTTCAGCGGGCAAACCATCAAACTGTCCGCTCCCGGCGCCAATAGAGGGCAGTGGATGGAGGTTTTCCGTCACTGCCAAACACACGAGGTAAGGTGTAGGCAGATCCACTGACTACCCACTGTTGCCACTTTGTGGGATTTTCCCACAGATCTGTGGGAGAAATGATCTGACGTGGGACTGTTTGTGGGGAGACCAATTTTGTTCTTAATTTGTGGAATTTTTTGTGGGAATCCATACAGTTTGTGGGAAATTCTATGGAATCAACCATTAGTCAGACAAATAACTAAGATTCTCCATAAATAAGAGAATTTGAAAAAGTATTGTTGGAATACATAACTAGGTTGTGTTGAATCAGTCAGTTTTAAATACTGGAACTAATTCTGTGGTACATAATATAGGTAAGCTGGGAATGGGGTGGATCATAGTTTGGTCCGTTTCATAACTCACGCGTCCTGGACGCGTCCATCTAAATCCATCACTCGTTTAGTCGGCACTCGGAAGGGGTTGGGTAGGGGGGAGGAAGAGGACTACTTCACAATGAAGATACAGCCCAAGCGAAAACGTTTTCTCTTCCCTCCCCGCGATAGGTCTAAAGCGTCATACGTTCAAGTACGGTCGACCCTCCCCGCGATAGGTCGAAAACGTCATACGTTCAAGTACGGTCGACCCTCCCCGCGATATGTCGAAAGCGTCATACGTTCAAGCACGGTCTGGCCAGTAGAAACTCTCGACTCCTTGGCAACAGGCTCAAGTTGGAATCTTGGAACGTTTTGGAAGTCTCGCCAGAGACTTACTTCACTCTACAGTTTCAGTTCTACAGTAAGCTCTGTTGCTCAGCTGCTGTTAGTCATACCGGTCTGCAAGACGGCCGGTGCTTGTAGGACCTACTTTATTTGCTAGTGATAGTCAAGATGACTGACAAAAGTACAAGGAAATACAGTCAGAGGTACCGTCCATCATGGAAAAATGACCAACGTTTTAAAGGTAAAGACAAAAATTTCGAATCTGTTATTTTACCTTGTTAAAAATAGATGAAGAGCATATACAAATAGATACATGCATGCTTTCCTTATATCCATTAATTGATTACCGCTGGATAATTTTACTTTACCAAGGTGTGGTGTACGCTAGGCTAGATCTACGTTTTCTCAGTGCTTATGTAGTCGTAATATAAATTACCGCAGGATGAAATGGTATAACTATTGTATGTTTATCAGAGAACTTTGACTTCTTGGTTTTAGGTTGGCTGCAGTCAGTCCCAGGTGATGCAAGCAAAGCACGATGCAAAGTTTACGGAAATTCCTTTCAAGCGCACATGAAATCCGTGATTGGTCACTCTCTTAGCAAGAAACACGTGGATAACACTAAATCCTCTACAAGCAAGAGCCAGAGGTCCAAAGATGCTATGCGTCCCATAGAGAGAGATCCAGTCAAAATTGCTGAGCTTAGAATAGCAGTTTATATAGCTGAACATGCCTCAGCTTTATCAGTAGATCATTTGGGTGAACTTTTGCCTTAGTTGGATATGAAATCACGCACATTACAAGATTTCAGAATGCATCATACTAAATGTGCACGTCTTCAGAAATATGTCATTGTTCCATCTTTTGCTGTTAAATTAAGAAATGAAATTGGAGACCAATTTTTTAGCTTGGTGGTTGATGAGAGTACCAACGAAGCAAATATATCTTGCCTTGCCCTTTGCATTCGTTTTTACAGTACAAGTAAAAAGTCTGTAGTGGACACTTTCTATCGTCTACTACCAATAGAAAATACTACAGCTGATACTCTCTATCAGACTGTTAAAAGATGCTTGGCTGAGGACGGCCTAGATGTGAAAAAAATGATAGGCCTAGGGACTGATGGAGCCAGTTCGATGATCGGTCGAACTCATTCACTCTCAACACTTTTAAGAGTTGATAATCCTGAATTAACCCTGTTTAGGTGTGTGTGTCTCTCCCTTCACCTTGCTGCCAGTAAGGCTTCTGAATGCCTTCCTATAATTGTTGATTTTGTAGTTAGAGAAACTCATAATTGGTTTTCTACTAGTCCTAAGAGGACTAATGAGTATCAGGCTATATACAGAGTGTTAGAAAACAGTGTACCTAAGAAGGTGCCGGGACTGGCAGGCACACGCTGGTTGGCAAGGTTAGAGGCAGTTAGTATAATTATCGATCAGTGGGAGGCTCTAAAGCTTCATTTTGACCTGAGTGCTTCCAAAGAACGTTGTTACACAGCGAAAACCCTGTCTGATGCATACAGAGATGACCAGAATAAATTGTATTTGTTGTTTGTCAGAAAAACTCTGAAAGAAATAGTTAGTGTTAATAAGATTTTCCAGTCACAAACTGCAGATGTCACAAAAGTAACACAGGATCTCATTGCAATGTATCGTAATCTAATGAACATTGTAGTAAATGGAAAGCACTTGTCAAAATGTTCTGATGAAAACCTACCCAAACTTATATTTCTGGATCATGTTGTGCCATGTGCCATGGATATGTGCCATGTGCCATGGATATGAGTTCACCACATATGCATCTGCTTGTTCTTTAACTGCAGCTCAAGTTCACTATATCAAAGAGCGGTGTAAAGAGTTTGTGGTTGAACTCATAAAACAAGTTCAGATGCGCTTACCTGATAATGTTGAGATACTTATGATGTTGAAAAATTTCCATCCTTCCATTGCCACATCGCAGATTAAAGACCCTGTTGCTCTGATTGGTGCTAGGTATCGGTCTACCTTTGAGGATCTAGATGGTCTTGAAAATGAATGGAGTTCAATGTGTCTTCAGCAGTGGCCTAAAAATTGCTTGGGTAATGTAGTAAGTTTTTGGACTGAGGTAAATGAAAGGGAAAATTCTGCAGGACAAAAAATGTTCCCAAACATTTCAGGCCTCGTACTGGCATTATTGTCCCTTACATTTTCAAATGCCTCAGTAGAAAGAATTTTCTCTCAAATGAATGTTGTTCACTCGAAACTGAGAAATCGTCTAAAGGTTAGGTCGGTAGAGGCATTGTTGCAGATAAGGTATGGGTTGGTTCACTATTATCAGTCGTGTGTAAACTTTCAGCCCACTGATGACATGATAAGAAATTTCGGTGCTAAAGGTTCTAGAGAGGAGGAGGAGGAGAATGTCATTAATCTTTTTTTAATGCAGTAAGAAACTGAGACTGTAGGTAACTATAAATCTAATTATTGTCATTATGATGTTTGTATTGCAAAGTTTTGGTTGGCCTACTGTAGCTGCAGGCTGTCTACAGAACAGTCATAATGGAAAGACCTAGTTTTTAAGTTTATATAGTTGTTAAATATTAAGTAACTTTTTTTTTGTAAGGAAAATTTTTTAATTTTCTTCATCAATGAGAAATTTATATGAAATAATGCTGTATTAATTTTGTGGGAATTTTTGTGGGATTTTAATTTCAGTTTGTGGAAATCTGTGGGGAAAAATTCTTTAATCTGTGGGAATTCGCCTCTACAAAAGTGGCAACACTGTGACTACCACGTTATTAGTACACCATGTCCACACCGAGTGCTAGTGCATATTGGTCACGACAAGACACTATAACTTCGATTGATATATATAAATCACATGAATGTCTGTGGAATGTAAGGTGTTTTGATTACAGAAATAGAGAAACGTGCTGCTGGTGTAATGCTTTGCCTCATTTCTCTTGCCTCTGAATATAGCTCTCCACTTTCGATACAATATAAAAACTGTTTATGTCCATCCGCACGTAATTGCGGAACAAAGTTTCATTTTCCTCATGCAATTCACGTAGGATTGTCACAGAGCTACCCATTCTTTCACGTCTCTGCAACCACTCCCGGCACCAGACACGTCTCTGTGGTCTCTTGTTTTTCTTTTTAATGCAGGCACCAATTATGATAGAATATAGTGTTATCTTCTTTCGAAGTATGGAGCGCACCATGGTGATCTTACCGTAATGAACCACTCGCTCACAACAACTGCTGGCGTCCGACTGCCCTCCAACCACCACAGACAGCTGTGTGGACATCTTACGCGGGCATAGACTGCAAACTTTGCCCTGCCAGGCACAGCTCGACCGTGTGGACGTGGCTTTAGAGTGGCTTCCAACTTGAGGCCGTGATAGTCCGAAGCATGAGCACCGATGGGGGAATGGGGGAGGGAATGAGGTTACTCGGCAGTTACGTGTGAGGAATGATTGACACCCCTTTGATGTTTTTAACTAGTTAATGCCTCTTTTCTCTCTCACTCTCCCTCACACACATTCTTTTTTGTATTTCGTGATTTAAAGCATGCTTTTCGTGGGTCAGCGTTGATTAATGTTTAGGAAAGTTGGTGTGGAAATTAAAATTCGTGGTTACCCAATGCGAGACTTTATTGCGAATGTGCGCTCGTGTGCATTATATTATCTTGGACGTGCATTCGAATTTCAACAGAAAAAATCGCACTACATTCTCGTCTGAAAATATTATACCTTTCATGAGCACACATATCATTAGCTCTTGTTCCTTGTTTTCGTTAACCCCTCCATGCCACCTATTTGGTAAGGAAGAGGTTCATAAAAGAAGAAAAATAAAATAAAAAAGCACCATAAGGCAAATGCCATCTCGGCTGCATGTCTCGACTTGTATCCGTGAATTGTAATGGCTGTGTTCACCTCTTTAAAAAAAAAAAAAATGTTGAATGGTCCACAGTCACAGATAAACTTGAATGAGTGTAGTTGTGTTTTACGAGAGATAATCAGCGCTTCTGTGCAAGGGGACAATATCGCACCGACGGGATGGAGTAGAAATGGTAGATATCTAAGAAGGGCAGTAGAAAGGGGGATGGTGTAGATCAGAAGTGATCAATATTTTTTTTTATTGTGGGACTTTTCAGTCATAAAAAATCTGCGTGACTCTGGCCTGGAGGGGTTTCATTAAAGTTTCTAATGATATTGACTGCATACAACTGTTTACAGTACCCATACGGGGCAAACTTGATTGAAGAATCTAAAAATAAAAGGATAGGTAGTTTCCCATCTGTTGTCCCCACCCCACCCGCATTTATTATTATTATTATTATTATTATTATTATTATTATTATTATTATTATTAATTATTATTATTAATTATTATTATTATTATTATTTATTATTATTATTATTTATTATTTATTATTATTATTATTATTATTATTACTATTATTATTATTATTATTATTACTATTATTATTATTTATTATTATTAATTATTATTATTATTATTATTATTATTATTATTATTATTACTATTATTACTAAAACGATTATTACTATTATTATTATTATTATGACTATTATTATTATTACTATTACTATTATTATTACTATTATTATTACTATTATTATTACTATTATTATTATTACTATTATTACTATTACTATTACTATTATTACTATTATTATTAATTATTATTATTATTATTATTATTATTATTATTATTACTATTACTACTATTATTACTATTAATTATTACTATTAATTATTACTATTATTATTATTATTATTATTATTATTATTATTATTATTATTATTATTATTATCATTATTATCATTAATTATTATTATTATTATCATTATTATCATTAATTATTATTATTATTATCATTATTATCATTATTATTATTATTATTATTATTTATTATTATTATTATTATGGCATCAGCATTGGCCATTGAAGGTACAGGTGAAAAATAATGAAGGGTACGGAGTATTACACGCGTATAAAACCCATACAAACTGTCCGATGCGGTTGTCATTTGATCTAGGAGCTAACAACGTTCTAGCTATTCGGTTAATATTGATCTTTATAGCGTCTTTATCCCGTTTTGTTTTTCAAATAAAGTTATTTCTATTTCATCATTCACTCGCTTACTCAGCGTCCCAAAATAGTGCAATGTAACAGGGTCAAAGTTTGTTTTGGGAGTTTGAAAGTTGTGGTGGTAGATGTTAGGGAGTGTTGCCATACTCAGGAATGACATTTACAGCTGACACTGGGTGATGCGAGTAGCGACAAAGGCAACTCACACAACAGATGAAAAAATATATAGATTATATTACAAGTCCTTTTTTATTATTATATTACGTCATCGGGCTGAAGCTTCATGATGACATTTTGATTTGGACCTGTGGCGACTGAAAATGCATCATAGCCTCCAGCTGGAAAAAAAATACAAAGATGCTCTCAAACATGGAATACACGAATGTACGTCTAGATCTGTGCAATTTTAATCAATTATGCAATATTGCGAGTACGGAAATAACAGTTATTTTAATTCTCCATGTTAGTCTGGTAATGTGAAAGTAACAGGTTATGTTTTCACCGTTAGTAACAGGTTATGTTTTCACCGTTAAATTATACACGAGTGTGGTGTTCTGTGCATGCCCTTAGACCACAGGCGCTGTGACCTTCACCAAACGCTGACAGCCTCTGTCTTGCTCAAGAGTCAAGATGGTACTATGCTGTTGTAAACAATCCTCTCGGTCTCGTATGAGTCTACTCCAAACCTTACTGAATCGCACGTTGTAGTTGAATTATCCGATGGAGCTCCCACAAAAGTTGTGCTTCATATGCGTTGCTGCGACAGTTCTTCATTAATTTCTCCGCCGCAGTAAATGTTTTAATGTTTACTGGCTAATGCTAACCGATTATTCTGCACATGGGGCAAACTCGGGATAAAACGGGATTTCGGTCGATAGGGACCCATTTGGCCTATTTCCAGCTGAACAGAACAGGCTGCCGTTAGCCAGAATAAAACCTTGCGAAAGGCGTCATTATGGCGAAAGGGGAACTGTATATACATACATACATACATATACCAAGGATTTTTCACCCTTACAAGGGGGGTAGCCAAAAAGGAAAAGGCAAATCATTCCCACCCATTCCATCCCCGAATACACTCCACACCCCTCCACCCTCCCTCTCATCTTAGCACCTCCTGGATGACGGGTCATCCCTGCACCTTGTCCACTGCCCTGGGTCAGAAGCAGTGTCGCAAGACACAGCACATCCACAGCAAGGCCGCTTCATTAAATCGGCGACCCCACCCCTCTCCGTCCCCCCATGCTTAAAAGGAGAAGACGGGGAAAAAACCTTCGGGCTGCGTCAAATTTTGCTCACACATACTACCTCACCCCCCATCCCCCTGCCCATTCCACCTCATGCATCACAACATCATCCATATATAACCATTCTCCATTCACCTCTGTCTTCTGTCCTCTTCCGTCCTTCCTCAACAGACATTCCTCTCTTCCCCAAAGCCCCCTTCACCCCATCCATCCACCTCATCCTAGGACGTCCCCTCATGTTCACTCCCTCCACATCTGCCTTCCATACCTCTTTTACTAGTCTTTCTTCACTCATTCTTTCCATGTGTCCAAACCATCCTAATACTCATCAACCCTATCTCCCAGCTCCCTTTCCACCCCCGTTCTTCTCCTCACCTCCTCATTTCTCACTCTAGCCTAGTAACCCCCATCATACTTCTCAGACACCTCATCTCAAACGCATTCAAACTCCTTCTCTCTTCCTCTCTTATGTTCCATGTTTCTGCCCCATACAGTG
Organism: Oratosquilla oratoria; assembly: GCF_046742065.1. Taxonomy (NCBI): domain Eukaryota; kingdom Metazoa; phylum Arthropoda; class Malacostraca; order Stomatopoda; family Squillidae; genus Oratosquilla; species Oratosquilla oratoria. The sequence continues at coordinate 34,933,647 of NC_134810.1, forward strand.
CTGTTGGCACAATCACTCCTTCATACAGTCACCTCTTAGCATCCATTCCCAAATGTCTATTCCTCATTACACTCTTCAATCCACCAAGGCATTTACTCGCTTCTCTCAATCTACATTCTACCTCCACCTTCACTCCACCTTTTCCTACCACATTTGCACCCAAGTATCTAAAACTATCCACTTCCTCCAGTCGCTCTCCCTTAATGCTCACTTCCAGTCTACTGTCCCTTTCACCCCTTGTACATCTCATCACCTTACTTTTACCCACATTTATCTTTAGTTTTCTTCTATCACATACTCTCCCAAACTCTGTCACCAACTTCCTCAGTCCCTCCTCCGATCCTACCACAAGCGCAGTGTCGTCAGCAAACAACAGCTGGCTCACCTCCCACTTTTCTCCATTTTCTTCAACCATCTCCAATCCCTGACCCACTACCCTTGCATTTACCTCTCGCACTACCCCATCCATGTATATAATGTAGGATTAATCGATATAGTCGACCACGGGGCCATGCAGCATTGCGGCTGGCGACAGATTTCATACTTATACAGTCGTTCGTATACGCAATTGGGCAACACGATTTGCTCTCCCACATCTCTCGTGCTTATCACGGTAGAATGTAAATTGCCTTATTTTGAATACTGTGCACAGATTCTTGGTAACTTATTTTGCCCTTTGGCAAAACTAATTACTCCCCCATGGAAAATAGTTGTATACGGCAAAGTGAAAATCAAGATTCATTAGTTTGAAGATATGAAAAATTGCAGGTGATTTACATTTGTACAATGCGGCGGGAAGGTGCAATGAAGAATTAAATCGTAACATCTCATAGCTGCTCTCATACTTCTTTATCTTTATTATTATTTCCAGACACCTGTAATTCTCGCCCACTGCAGCACATTTACTTAAAAGGGGAAATATTGATCTTTATTGTTAATTCAGACTGTGATGCCATGGATATTATGTAGATCGTTAAATGTTTAGAATTGAAGTTTGTAGAAAGATCAGTTATTCATCATTTTAGAAATTATTGGTCCCAGTTCCTCTCCCTGAGACCTGTGATATTCTTCCTTTAGGAGTTTAGGGAAACCTCTCCCATCCATATTCGATAACCGTTTTAACGAATTTTAATGGAGACGTGTGGAATTTGCTAAAGGTGGCGTCAAATTGATGGTGCCCTTACGTATGTTACTGTAAATTTGATTTAAGCAGTAATAATTTGGAATTATTGCTAAATAGCATCTCGTAGAAATTAATTTGCAGTCTTAACTTTTTGTTATTACATTTTGGGAAAATATGTTTATATAATATCAGCTCGACCACTCGTTCCTTTATATTCATATTGTTTTTAAAGTTTCTAGCCTCTAACGTATAACAGCCACCTACCTTTCTAATCGATATACTCTTTCGCAATTGTAAACGTAATTATAGCGAAAGATATTGTGCGTGCCTGGTGGCTTTTCAAGAAACTCCTTAAAGCTTTATCGAGCACTTGGGGTTGACCAAGTCACTAGTGGAGACTAGCGCTATCGTACGACCCCCACGTCGACACTTTAATCGATCAAAATTCGGTCTTGAGCCGAGCTTGAAGAGGACTTCAAGAATGAACTCATGGCTGGAGCGATTGGGAAACTCTATCATGATAGTGTACCCATGGATACCTGTGTGCGTGTGCACAAGTCACCTTGTACACGTGTGTGTATGTACTTATTCAGTTGTAGTATATGAGGTCGGAGTTGCTCCTAGGGTCCCGTCTTGATATCACCACATATATATCAAATTCTTTCTATTTCCATTTGTCTCTTCCCTCCCTGTCTCTCTCTCTTTTCACCTTCGTTTTTCCGTCCAAGTCTACCTCATCTTTCCCTTCTTGTTGTTACCTAATAACTAATGTCATTTATGGTCAGTTAAAGGCAAACGTTCTCACACTGGGGAACACGTATTTCGTGGTAACTAATGCAACAAGCGACTAACACGTGTGGATTAAATCACTGGATAAGTTTCGTCACGGTCATCACTAGTAGTTCCAGTAAGTCTTCAACTCCATATTAGTCTCGTGACGTGAGCCAATAATTAATCATGAAGCTGTGCGAAGCTGTGCTAACGTGGAAAAAGATTAACAATATTGGTTTAATCCCTACCGATCTGTGTCATTAACCCATTTGCTCCGTTTTACGACTATATTATTTATTCTAGGTACCACTAAATGATATAATAGAGCTTAAGGGAAAACCCCTTCGCAGCGAAAATAATAGAATTTTACCTTGAATCGGTCCTCCCTTGTGATCAGACAGGGCTCCGCCAATAACAATGACGTCGTGTGGGCAACTCATCGTATGTGAAATGTTCCGAACCACATACATGGTTGGGGTCCGAGCGGGTACTAGGACTGCAGGCCCCGCAAACCAAGAAAAAACAAGAAAAATATCTATAAACGCTATCTCTGCATTCCAAATTATTCTGGTTGCCCTCAGGCGATTTTATTGAGGTGTAGGGAACTTCCCCCACAGCGAAAGGGTCACTAGACGAACAAAATAATGTAGAGCTTTTGATTCTTGACTTTGATTCTCACAAAATATTTTTTTATTAATATACACAATAAACAGGTAATGTCCTTCATCTAATTCATAAACACGTCCCTCTTTTCTTTCGCTGAATTTTTACATACAGATTTTTCTCCGAAACCAAAACTTGTGGGCGCCATTGCACCCCTGCGGATCAGAAACACGCAGCTTCCTTTTTATGTTGGATACTAATAACCACCAGAAAAGAATGTTGGTCACTATTAAATTCATTTGTCCTCCTTTCTACCACCCTTCCTGAATTTTTCTTTTTTCACTGTTTATGATTCCATCTCTTTAGCGCGATATTGTTCCGAAGCGCTTTTTATCGACAACAAAATACAAATGCAAGTGTTAGTACACAATCTTGAGTAAATCTAGACGAAAAGTAACTTGTGATGTGATTCCCCACAATTCACCATGGTCTTACATCACGTGTTGGACTCGTGGTCGACAGCTATTTCCCTCCCGAAAGAAAGCTCAGAGCACATATATGACCGTTCTATGGCTAATGTTGTGACCTTACACGCACACACACACACTCAACTCCCCGCTCACCGACAAGACTCGAACCCGGACCGCCGTGGTGGCGGCCGGGAACTCTACCAACTGCGCCACCGAATCGTGTGATGGTATAGAAGTGCATGCTTGATGTGCCATATTTAACACGTGACATTCAGTAATTTCCATATAGAAATCGGTAGCCTGTAAACTCACCAATCCATTGTTGAAGCCTGGTGTTAACTGTGCGCTTCGTGTACTGTACAGTTTGCACACCAAAACACCAACGGTTATACTACAAGAAATATTAGTGTTTGGCAACTCTAAGGGCGCGTAAAGTAGACAGGCGTGCGTGATCTTGGGGGACAGTTATATCAAATCTCAGACTACAAGGTCAAATGTATACATACTTTCTGGGCTACGTATGAAGAGGATACGGACTAACTGATATATGAAACCATTAACGGATACATGAAATAAAAACAATGAAGATTAATTGTTGTAGATCAGGAGTGCTGCACGTGGTTCAAGACTATGGTAAATTACATTGTTTGCTGGTGTACTTATTGGCGACTTGCCCTGCCAACTCCGAAACTGGGATGAAACTCCATTTGTGCTTGTGTATATGAATGAGCCTAATTTTATTATAAGGAAAGAAACAACGGTCGTTCTGTCTCCTACTAGAAATTATCATAGCTCCTAGAAATAAACACTTCAAGTATCATATTCATTTACGACTCTATCTTGTCTTATATTATTAATTTCCATTATCCGTTACAAATACACACACACACTATCTTTTGATTAAATATAGGAGGGTTGTAAGAGGTCACGAGAACAAATTAGGGAAGAGTACATGTTTAAAGTATATGAAGAAATAGTTTTCCATATAGATGAATAAATGCTTGCAATATCTCAGAAGATATAACCCGAGCTGGAACAGTACAGGAATTCAAATCTAAATATGATAATTGGAAGTAAAGGATATATATTAAGTTGGAACTGTAGATGAATTTGAGGCTAAATATGATAAATTAGGGGAGTAGGAGACGGGACCCAACGAGCGTTGCTCCTTTTATGTACACTACAATTAGGTAAACACACCCACACACATTTCTACTTACATTGTTAGTTACTACGGCACTTGTCATGTGATCGCTGAGTTCGAGTCCTCAGCAGTACCTCATTTCAATTTCTGCATGTGGCACCATATTGATTCACCATGGTCTTGGATCACGTGTTGGACTCGTGATTGACAGCTATTTCCCTCCCGGAAGAGACCTCATGTATGACCGATCTATGGGTAATGCTGTGACTTTACACGCACACACACTCCCAACTCCCCGCCCACGAGCGTTGAAGTAACTATTCGCAGCGCAGTGATACTGAAATTATTTCAGCCTTGGGCGGGATTCGAACCCGGACTGCTATAGTGGCAGCCGGGAACTCTATCACTGCGCCACGGATGTGTATGTGTAATGACTAGCACCTTTTCATACCAATTCTTTTTTCTTCTAAATTTCAGCCAATTCAAAATGATGCACGCAATTCGAGCGGCCTTCGGGAGGCATCCAGTCCTCGGGAACATGGTCGTTTACGGGTCACTGTACACAGGGGCTGAGTTCTTCCAGCAGACTTTCAACAACAAAATTATGGTAAGATCTGTAATATCTGCCCTATTTTTTAGAAAATTATGATACCTCTATTCCGAATATATGATGGCTCTTGTCTTTACTGAAAATGTTGGATTGGTTTGTCTTATAATTGAAAACTGTTTATAGAATATGTCTTTCAGCAAACATGGAACATCAACTGCATGGAAAGTTTACAAGAAAATTCGAATAATTGTACCAGATAGTCTGAAGACCATTTCTGTTTTTCCCTTTCTTGAAAACCAGTCCATAGGTTCACTGGCAATAATAGTCTTGGGTATATAGCTTTGTAGATTTTATACTGTAAGTCTCTGAATTAACTGACGAATGAATCGCACATGTAAAGGTATAACTTCGTCTTCCACAATTATTTATAAAATTTAGTTATGCATTAGACTCCGTGAATACGATAAATATATCCTATTTCTCTCAGGATAAATACTGGTATATTCACACATATACTATTTTTCCAAGCAAATTACTGTAGCTTATTATTAGAAGAATAACAATTAGATTATTTCTCAATACCAAGATGTGTTAATTAATCTAACATTTCATCAGTGAAAATAAGAACTGTGGAAGACGTGATGTGGGTTCAACCTTTAGTTTCTTCATATCTATTTAATTTAGAAACTTGAACTATTGCTGAATGAGACAATGCATAAAGTTTCCTGGTGGTAGCCTACCAGTAAAAGGAAAATATGCATATGTCGCTCTTTAATATTTAGATCAAATTATTTTCAAAATTATGGTTTGTGTGTACAGTCAGCGCCACCTGATTTGGTGCATCATGCCTCGCGCTAATTTCGATGGCGAGGAAGGGCCACCCTGTCATCAATTAATCAAACCAGCCATCCTGAGTCCCCTGCTGAACAAAGGCCTCCTTCATAGCATTCCATGATTCACACGACCGCGCCAACCTCTGCCACGTCACTCCTGCAAATTTCTCAATCTCGTCTTTCGGTGCCTTTTGTCTGGTCTCCCTCTTCCACGCCTTCCATCTCGCGGCGTCCATTCAGTAACAGACTTGCTCCATCGTTAATCAGTCGTTCGCACTAACTTACCTGGCCAATTCCACTTCCTCTCTTTTACCGCCTCCACAATATATTTCACTCTACTCTGCTCTCTCACCCAACTTGCTCTCTTTCGGTCTCTCAGCGTTATTCCCATCATGGATCTCTCCATTCTCTTCTGTGCAGTCCTTAGCTTTGTTTCCATCGCCTTCGTCAGTTTCCAAGTCTCACACCCTTAGATAATTGTTGGCAAAATGTTTAAATACGTCTGGAAAAGTGGCGCACCAGAAGCGGGTACAGGCTAGCGAGACCGATGTCGTCACGCAGCCGTGAGTAAACCAGTTTTGCTCTTCTTTGCGAATCACTTTTTTTCTTACCCCTTTGCACAATTGTGTTCATCATTGGACAATGAGCTTGGAATAAGACTTGAAGAAGGACCAACTGACAAGTATTGCTGCCCTGGTAAAGGGAAGAAAGTCTAACAAAGAAATTTCAAGCATCATTGGCATTCCACTGCGTTCTGTGCAGAGACCAAGGGTTGCCGTGACGCTCGTGCACCGACCCAGATCTCCCAAGAAAAAAGCCAGGAGTTCGTAAGACTACACCTGCAGCGCCAAGTTGACAGGGAACCTCGCATTTCTGCTAAAGAATTAAAACACAAGAACATTCAACTGCTTACCTATGTCTCTCTGAGGACCGTTCAACGTCGCCTCTACGACGACCTTGGGTATAAGTACTGCACACCTCAAAGAAAACTGATTATTACAGCTAGCCAGAAGAAGAGTCGAACTCGTTTTTGCCTAAAATATCTTGCATGGGATCAGGACAAGTGGAACAAAATGTTATGGTCTGATGAGGCCACCTTTACCATCACTAGCAACCAAAAAGGGAGGATAAGGATACGCAGTGGTCAAGGTCCTTCTTCCCCCAGGTACAGCGAGGGGACGGTCAAACACCCTGACCCGGTCATGGTCAGGGGTGGTTTTGGGTATCACGGTGTTGGAAAGCTAGTGGTCTTACTAAGGAACGTTTCAATCGACAAGGAGAGGTACCTGGAGCTCTTAGCAGACCAACTTGAGGACTGCTTTGACATCTGTCAAGGTGAAGTGTAGCCTACTAGCCGGTCGGGGCACCTGCTCACACAGCAAAATTGGTGACTGATTGGCTGGATTTTGTTGGAATTAAATATATAAAGGAGTGGCCAGGCAACAGTGCTGATCTTTCTCCAATAGAAAATTTGTGGGGTTTGATGAAAGCCCAGTGTGCCGAAACTTGTTTCCGCCCTTCAAAACATCTGGGATAACTTTTCTGTCCATCATCCAAAACCTCGTCTTCTCTGTTCCCCGTCGCCTCAGGTCTTCTTTGAAGAATAAGGGAGGGTACACCAAATACTAAAAGTTAGAGATTACCCATTATGAAGCTTGTTCTTGTTGTTTTGTGCACGAATATGATGTAACGGTGGTAGAAAATGATGCGCGCCAATTATGTTAGCGCTGACTGTATTTTCGACGGCTTCCGAACGTCGAATGATATTTATTGTCCCCTTTCGTTTCTTTCCGTAGGTGGAGGAGGATGCCAAGCCAGAACCATACGACACAGGGGCGCTTGCACGCTATGGCGTAATGGGCACATTCGTCTTCCCACATGTCCTCTACAATGCGTAAGCTTTTGACCATTAATTACCGCCATTAACAAAGCAACATAACTCATATTATCATCCACAGATGACATTTGGGTTTGTTTTAAAGTGAGTGAGAGATTGAAAAGGAGGCTGATGTAACAAAAATTATGCCCTCATGGTTTTAGTTAACGTCACTATAGTACATACAAAATCCGTAAGGGTGCACGCGTGCCTACACATACACACACGCACGCACACACTCACCTTCGTCACCCACACTTCCTCCCACACAACGCTCCCCCAACCACACCATGCTACTAGGCACAGCAACTAACTTGTGCCCATCAGAGCGCGAGGACTGACCACTACAAGGAGAGCGCTCTTCCGTCCGTAGTGCACTTTATTAACTCAATCTAATATATTCCAAGAATTAGCTCCAGTTGTAGTCAGTGCATCACACTATCACTATTCAATCAATAAACCGATTATTGTTATCATTGTGTATGTTAAAGACGGAGCGAATATTTTTAGAAGTAGCATGGTTGCTAGCGTCTCGGCCTCGTAATTATGGACGCACGGGTCGGGGTTCGAATCCCACGGCAGAGCTTCAAAAAATTATTATTATTATTATTATAATTATTATTACAACGATTCCTCCTTATACGGTAATTCTTTATCTGATAAATTCATAGTTACGGTATTTGGTAATTACTAACCTCGATTCTATTTACGGTAAGAAAAATTCACAGATACGGTATCCGCTAGATATTTTGGAGAGGAAAGAGCAGGGAGAAGGTACGTCTGCCATATCCTATTACATGTTACAATGGGTTCGGTATACGGTAATTTCAATTTGCGGTAAGGTTTTCAGGAACGCATATGTACCGTATAACGAGTGCATAAACACACACAAACATAGTTATAGAAGAGATCTGAAGAGGAACAGTTTTCCACATAGTGGTGGACACTTGGAACAAACTGGACGAAAAAATAGTGTGTGCAAAAACCATTCATGAATTTAAGAGCAAACTAGACACTGCGAGATACAAAGACGGGACACCATGAGCGCTCCTCTTCGCATAAAATACAACTAGGTATATACACATATACACTCAGTGGCGCGGTTGGTAGAGTCCCCGACTGTCACTATGCGCTACGAGTCGTTACTCCAACTCTCGTGGCCGGGGAGTTGTGTGTGTGTGTAAGGTCACAGCATTACCCATAGATCGGTCATACGAGCTCTGAGGTCTCTTGTGGGAGGGAAACAGCTGTCGATCACGAATCCAACATGTGATCCAAAGACCAAGGTGAATCACACACACTGAACTCATCTGGACGGGTAATAGCTGTCGATCCCGAGTCCAACACTTGATTCAAGACTATGGTGAATTTCACACTCATGATAGGAAATAAAATAATTTTTCCTGGAAACATCAGCCTAGGCTGAAATAATGAATGAGAGTTTCCATTTTTTTATATGGGATAGTGTGGAAATGAAAGAAATGTGTACAATAACAGTGAGTTAGAGGATATTAACATTAAAGTGATCTTTCCATCTCTTCTCTAACCTGACAGTAAAAATAAACAAGAAAACAAACCTATTAAAAGCCATAACTAGCACTAGCTTTGGACAACAAAGAGAAACTTTCATTCAGTAACCACCTATAAACAGTTCATAAGAACTATCCTAAAATACACCACAGTAAGGTTCCCAACAATTAGCAAATTGAACACAACTTACAAACATTACAAAATGGAACACTGAGGGTAATGACAGGATGCACAAAAACCACCCCTATAGGACACTGTTAGGTAGTAGTCCTGCCCCACATTGTGTGCCAATGTCAGGACTGCCTGGAAGGCAAACTCTAATGGAGGTAGTGGGTTTTATTAGAAATTAAATTGGGCGCCAATAGTAATGGCTTGCACAAAGTGTGAGAAAAGGGGTGAGGGGAGACAGTGAGGGAGTTGACGACTGTGTGTTTCAAGTTGTGTCTATTCTGTTCTGTTTATATACACAGGTCAGATCATAACCTGTGCTCTTAATTGGTACGAGGTTAAAGTCAGTGCCTAGGAAGTCGAAAGCAAAACATTCTCACACTGTTGAGTCACCAAGATGGAGGGTATGGGGTTGGTACTGCATGTGCGTTCCTCATAGAAGAACCCTTGTGCGTCTCACATGGTCTGGTAATGTGCAATTTGAGTCATTGTTAGCATTCCTCAGAGAACCATTCTGTGTCTCACATAGCTGGGCAATGTGCAGGTTGAGACAGGGTCTGTTCTTAGGATGGTGAACATGGACATGCGTTTCCTCAAAGAAGCTTTGTGCAACTCATGCAGCCAAGCCCACAAGCGATTCCCTTGGGGACCCCTTGGGTCAGAGGGTCATGGGACAAGCCAGGATTACTCTTTACAGACACCTACACACAGAAATCAAAATCCTCCGAATAGAATATCAGATGAAAATAATAGGAATATAATTCTACACCAGAATCCTTAACAATACACACCCTTCACAAGTCCACACATCTTACAATCACCACCAACAGAATGCAACAAAAATTTACACTAACAGCATACTATCCAAGCATTTACAACAACCTACCACCCAAATCACACAATACATCCACACAGAAACATATACACATCCAAATAACTAAATAAGCCCTTCAAGGAAGACCACCAAACTCAATGTTCTAAAAACATCCCTCAGGTATTATAAGTTCCACAAAGGAAACCTTTACACACCAAACAAAAACCACACAAGCATTCCTGCACTCAGGACACCATCCGCCATTAAGACAGTACCAACCCAAAATAGACCTGACCACAGATTCAAACTGCCCCAGATGCAGCCAACCACCTCACAGAAGACACAGAACACCTCATACTACTACGCCCCATACAAACATTCCTCTGACAACAACACAACATCTCTTCTCTAAGCAACTTATGATCTTGTCTGGGGGCTTGTTACCAGTTTTCTGGAGGCCACAGGTCTTCAGCAAGAGAAACCAGGGGCAATAGATTTATTGATTGACCTAACATTGTGCACTGGTAGTGTAATCAGAAGTATGCTCACCTTAAATTCACTTTGTTGTGGGTTCAAATCCCACACTTCTGTCCGATTCCCAGCAATGACTGTTACCTACCCCAACACTCCAAACACAGAGTGCAAAGGTGATGGCTTCGGCTGCAGCTACACACCCTCTGGCATAGACTCCTCACCTTCCTTCCTAACACTGGCAGTTCTAGAACATTAGTCCCTTTATGTATGCTTTATCAGCAAGATCTGGAACAATTTTTTCTGCTACTCTGAATTTCCTTTTTTTTTTGTATATATTGTCCACACCATTGCTACATATTCCATTCTCATGTAAATCAGGTTTTCAGTAATGTTTTTCATCATGGTGTAGGTCTGGTGTTACTGACTATTCAAAATTAAGGAGGTCAGATATCCATAAATAGGTCTATAGAGGTTTAAATAAGTTAGTAAGTGAAAGGGTGTGGATTCCTTGGTGTTTAGGAGAGAGAGAGAGATTAAGAAGTAAGTAATAAGGTTATCTACCTTGTGGGGGTTGTGATAGTGTCTCCCCATTGGAGTCGAGATAATGTTTCCCAGTTGGACTGTCAAGCATGCAAGTCCCCTAGTATAAGAGGGGGGATGTAACTGTGAAAGGACTGTTTCTGATAGGAAGAGGTATAAAGAGCAGATGATAAGTGGGTCATGTAGGAAGATTTTAGCTGTAATAGCTTGAAGGGGTTAGATGTTTAAGTTCTAAAGACAAGACACCAGGATTACTGTTCCTCCTCATTTGGTTTGAGAAGAAGGAGGGGGTGATAAAAGGTATAACATCACAAGTGGGGAAATGTATGTGTATCTAGTTATGTTTCTTGAAGACACAGTTGGATTTGAATCATTGGAGGAGAAATATTTTTTCCAGTTTAGGATGAGCCCACAATTCTATTGTAGAATTGGGTGCATTGTTTGGGTTAGTGATTGTGAGTATGCCTTGTGTGTTTTGGGGTTGTTGTTGTTGGAAGAAGGGTGGGTTGCTATCATTGGGGTTCTCAGTGAATATAAATGTTGATGGGTTCATTGGGGGAAAGTTATCTCATGTTGAGGGATTCTGTAGAGAATGTTCATTGGGTGGGAGGTCCTTTGTATGAAGTAGGTTGAAGAAATATGTTTTAGGAGGGGAGAGGTAGTATTGATGGGTAGGGGTATGGAGAGTGGGAATGGGTTTGGGGATGATGAACTTAAAAGTTAATCAATAAGGATTTATTCTAAATGTATCTAGGGTATTGGAAGGCCTACGGGATTAAGATATGATGGGCAGTGAGTGCATGTCACAGGGTATATGGGTATGGTTTGTTCTTTATGGAGAGTGGTTTTGTGGATCTAGAATGTGGGACTGGTAGCCCTCTTCCATTTACCTCCCTGACCATCCTATCCATATACATGATGACTTCATGCAACCCTGGAACAGCCCCATATTCACCACAAACTATTCATTCTCTTCATTGCTGGCCTTTACACGTGCTACTACTACTCATGTAAAAACTTTTGACTGTCTTCAATAGACTTTTGCTTATTCCACATGCAATATTTGTATGTTCCACGTATAGTATTTGTACTATACAAAACTTCTCTGTCATTCCTATCATATGCTTCTTCAAATCCATGAAAGCCCTTAAACATCTTTGCCTTTTGCATTATTTGAGGGGTATAAAGTTTCAGGTATTATGGCAAATGATACAGTAGTTTATGATGTGCATCTTAGATATTCTTGTTACTCAGGTACCTTCACTTCTCATTAACCTTAATTTCTTCTTGCACCTCCTCATCCTATACACTGCACTTGCTTCTATACTGCACCCTTTCTTCCTTGCAGGTAATGTGATTAACTCTGATAGTAATTTCATGTGCTGGTATCTAATAAAGATTTATCATACTCAGAGTTATTGATATATTCACCAGTTAGTGGAAATATTATGTTTTTAATGTAAATCAATGGCTATGTTACAATGAAAATGCGCTAACTTCCATTTCAGTGCACTGAACAAAATATTATTTGGAAAGAAATGTCTGATTTATAAGTTACATAACATATATATATAACCCTTTTTTCATAAAATAGATATCTTTCAGCTTACATAAAAATCAGTAGTTGATATAATTATTTTGATAAACAAATTTTGCAATCATGATTCAATATTCTTTTCCAATTGAATGACATTTTTGTTCTTCAGTCCACTTTACTTAACCCATGTGAAGAGAACTAAGAAGTTCAGTAAAATTTAATTCATTCCCTAATATTCATAATGCCCCTTCTACATAAAAAAGTACAATTAATTTAGTATGATTTGTATATTTATTCTTTAGGGGCTTGGCTTTCTGTTGACATAATTGTGAAAGCACTTGTTAGTTTTAATGGACTAGTTTACTGGGCCTTCTATCCTTGTGTACAATCTCACACCAAAAAATAAATTAATAGATAAATAAATAAATAAAGATTATGATAGGCCTATTCAGGACTTACCTATGAAGTAATTTTTTCCTGATACAACTCATTAAAAAGAAAAATTATAATAATGATAGAAATTATAAGAATGTATGAGGTTGTCTGAATCTTTATAACCACTATAAATATGGTTAGGCATAAGACAGATTTTATGTTCCTTTGCAATAGAAATACATCTGGTTGTTAAGGCCACCTGTGACCAGCATTGATCCAAATGTTATCCTGGCAGTTGTAGACCCATAATACTTTACTCCACACAGGTGGATACGTGGCTCGGGTCCAGCGTGGCTAGTATGCTTTGTCCACCCCCTCCGGTCATGATGTGCTTTGGTGAGCACACGCTTGCCGTTATGCAGCACTTGATGTCGATTGTGCTTCATGGCTCCCTTAATAACCCCCCTCCCTCCCCCAGAACCATTGATATGAATTACTCAAGAAATAGGTCCATAGGAGGCTTTGCATCTGTAGTGTATTATTTTCATCTAATTTTTCTTATTATAATTTAAATTATCTTCTACAGTACAGTAGTTTGGTGTAAATTGTATTCTCACAAGTAGTGAATTTTACAAAGATTGTAATGCATGATGAAATGTGTGTAGTCAAAACCTGAAGATTCATGCACTATATCATATTTGTACTGCAATATTTTAAGCATTTTGTCCTTAGATTATTTGAAAGCTTTGATAGTGTATTAATAAAAGAAAATATAAGTTGATTTTGCTAAGCCTTACTCTGCATGGTCTCTAGAGTAATTTCTTGCACAACCAAACACCTGAGTGTATGGAAAGCATAATTTTCTAGATTTTGAACAATTAATATATGCAATTTTATAGTATGTTAATAATTCAAGGTGTGCTTTTTATAATGTAAGTATAGCAGTATGTTTTACAAATGGAATTGTTACTATGTGTGTTGACAGGTGTTTATTGGATTTCTGTATTTATAGTGTCAGTTTGTTCAAGTGTATTGTATATAGAAGAGTTTGTTTCAGGATGGAAATACAAAGAAGTGTTACCTGTATATTAGTTGTTGTATTATTACAGGTACAAACTGCTGGATGCCAAGTTTATTGGAAATGCTTTGCCAGTTGTAATGAAGAAGCTGTCATGTGATGCTCTCATTGTCACACCTATCAACCTTACACTCTTCTATGTTGGTATGTATTATCCATGCTATATTTATATAGCCCATATGAAATTAAATTTATTCTCATGATATTCCACCCTTAACCCAATAACTGCACAATAGGGTTTCATCGGTCATACCTGTAATGTACAATTTTTCAGAGGTAGAGAAAAAAATGTTTTACTGTTATAAAATGAAATTTTGCATGGAAGAGTATAGCAAAACCAAATATTAGCTAATTGTATGCCTTAGTTCAGGCATGGTGGTGTAGTGAAGTTGCGGATTTGGTTACTTGGAGGTAGTGGGTGGTGAGCGGGGGTTCATGGATGGGTGAGCTACAGGGAACTTTTCTACAAGTTCTTTTTTATACTTTGTTCCTCACCACTGCTATTTCAATTGTCCACTGTTTCTCTCCTTTTCATAGGAATGTTTTTTGAATAAGTTATATTTTACACCAGAAGAATTAGAGGGTTGTGGGTTTTGTGGGTTGCACAGAAGTGACTGACCTGTCCTTTCCATGATGTCTCAGATGTGTGATTGGGTAGGTATAGTGTGTGACCTCATTCACCCTGTGATGCCAAACTTCATTTTAAGACATATGGGAATGAAATATAGACCACAATGTTTAAAAAAAGCCTTCACATCATATGATGTATGTTGCAATTACACATTCATCATATGATGTATGTTGCAGTTTATGGGTTAAGTGGTTTTACTATAAGTTTTAGACTCTACATACTATACTTTGACTACACATTTCTGAAAGAAGGACTAGCAAACTCAATACTCCAGCAACAACCTCCAGATATAACCCAGAGAAAACCCTCACACACCAGACAAAAAACACACTAGCTCACCTGCATCCATTATTGAGACAGATCAGCACATAGTAACAAATTGAAGAATATTATGTGTTTAAAGGATGTGAAGAAAAGAGCTGTAATCATACATGAATATCTTGTTACAATAATCAGAGAACAAGGTAACACTGTAAAAAGTTGGAAACATATAAGAATTTTAATCTAGGCATGATAATTAAAAAGTTAGAGGCAGGACCCCCATGGACTTTGATCCTTTCCTGTATACTATGGTTAAGTGGAAATACATACATATATGCATGTATACATACACATACATATGGATAATTATTTCTTATGAGAGATTAATTTTTACCCTTTTATAGGAATGAGCTTCATGGAGGGGAAGAAAGATTTATTTGAAGAGTGGAGAAAGAAAATCATCCCTACTTTTGTGGTATGATCCATCATTAAACAGTTTGTGACAATTATTCATTGTCAGTGATTCAGTATATGTTTATAACTTTGCAAACTGTAGGTATATTTAGATGAATTAAAGTTCTATTGAAAGTAAACTATAGCCATAATGAATTAACATGTTATTACATTTTTCTTCTCAGACTGCCAGTGGTTTCTGGGTCCCTGCTGGGCTTATCAACTTCAGATACCTCCCACCACAGGCAAGAGTTGTCTTTGTAGGCTCATGTCAAGTAGTATGGGTGTCTATCTTGTGTTGGTTCAAACGTCAGGAGTTCTGAAGAAAGTATATGTGCTAACCAAATTTATATGACCTTAAAGATTTATGCAGATAATTTCTAATGTAAAGACACTGGAACAATGATACTTACAAAATAAGTAGCTGCCAATATGCATATATATGTCAAAACTATATATGCATTGTTGACATAGTAATAAAACTTGTGAACATTGCAATTATACTGTAAGTCATTTGATAATTATAAAATAGGTTGGGTACAGGGGGAAATCCTGCATTGACACATGAAAACTGTCATTCTGTTCTGTGAATTGCCAAATACTGTTCATATGGCAGATTTTCTGACCGCAGGGATTGCCATTACATTTTCAACATTTTACATTTTACAACAGGTCTCATAATTCTATAGAATGTGGTATGAATCAATCCAATAGGGTAAACTACACTATTTTTTATTTTTGCATTCTCTAAAAATTATTCCCTTGTAAACATGACAGGAAGGAGTTATTACTCTCTATAAAGATAGGTAAGGTAGTTTTATCTATTTTCTATTTCATTCATTTTTTATTTTTTACGTATGTTGGATGAGGCAGGAGTGTGTAATGTCACCATAGCAGTTTAAACATGTACATAGGTGGATTGATGAGAGAAGTGAATGCATGTTTTGAGTATGGGAATGAGTTAAATGGGCTAGAATGGATATTAAACACTCCGGTATATGTAGATGACACCATTTTGGTAGCAGAGACAGAGAATGGCTTGAAGAGGTAGGCGAGTGAATTTGGTTGGGTTTGCTGGAGGAGGAAACTGAAGTTACTGTATCAAAAAGGAAGGTTATTATGGTGTCCAAGAGTGAAGGGCCAAAGTTATATAGTGAAAAAATGGAGAAGGTAGGAAATTGTAGATGTGGGAACTGACGTACATGAAAACAGGAAACTGAAGGTAGAGATGTATCATAGAATAAGGGAGAGAGAGGTGGGAGGTGCTCTGAGGGTAGTATGGAGATAAAAAAATAAGGATATTGCAGGAAATAATGGAAGGAATTTATGAAGCAGTAGTTGTGTTGTTATATAGTTAGACATGGGTGAGAGAGAAATTTTTGGAGGCATATGAAATGAAGTGCTTGAGGGATTAGTTAAGGAGTTGTGGAATATGACAAAGTAAGGAAAGACAGACTTTATTTGGAAGACTGAAATACATATGGTACTTAGAGGAAGAGAAACTAAATGGATGGTGCTGAGAGTGAGATCAAGGGGTGGATCAAGGCAAAGGTGGATAGATGGGGTAAATGAAACAATAAAAGTATGTGAACAGGATGTCAAGTGAAAATAAGCATGAGTGACAGAAAGAGGAATGGAAGGGATATAGTTGATGGGAATGAGAGAGGTGAGGAGTTTTCCTCTTCCATGCTCAATCACCTTATATAGTGAGAAACAGTTGGTCAGATGTAAAAATCAAATTAACTTATATGCCATTTCCCACAAAGTAAAATAGGTTTGGAAAAGAGAAACTCTTGTTTACAGATGGCAACTACTGACAGTTTTGGTAGAGTAACAAATTTGCAGATGAACCCTTTACTGGTTGCTCAATCTTTCACTTGTTGGAGTTTTTTGAAGCATAGATGAAGAATACAAACTCTGAACATATAAAAGCCTTGTGAAGGGACTAGGAAAGGTCCAAAAGGTCACATGGAGTGAGCACCTTACAGATGGTTTTCCAAAACTTTTCTCACCATGAGAATGAAGTCAATCACCAGAGGTGCAATTTTGAACATTCCCTTATTCTATTCTATATCATTTGACCCTCAAGTAACCACAGCTTCCTTATACTTCCTCATAATCCTATCTGTTTTACATATAATTTACTCAGCCTTATTACACCCCCACCCCCAACCTCAGAAAAATTCCTTTCAAGGAAAGGAAAAACCACACTAACACACTTGCATTCAGGACACCATCCAGTTCTAAGAACAGTTCCCACACAGAATAGACCTGGCCACAGACTCAAACTTTCTCATCACACAGAGGTCACTGAACACATCCTACACTGTCCTACAGTAACTACCCCTGGACAACTACACAATATTTTCTCCAAGTGACCTATGGGCCTGTCTGATGGCTGTGGGAGTTGTGGGTCTCTTGGAAGAGAGACCTGGGGCAATGGATTGATTTGATTGACAAGAGTTATAAAAAGTGACTAAATATATGTGGGAATGAACTATTGAAATCCTTGAAGGATTGTATATTTCATATTTCAGGCTTAGTGTAAAACATACAATGTATGTGTATCCTTGGAAATATACTGTATATATTAAAACATTTACAATTTATGTTTTTTAATTTTTGTTCCTGTTTTGAACTACAAATATCACAATTGAATGCAGAGTAGTCAGTTTTAGAAAATTGTAGCAAACTTGCTTCTTGATTAATTTTCATTAAAATGAAAGGGTCAAAGTAAATGCCATAATGTCACTAACCCTTATTCTTGATAGTAAATACTGCTTGCACAGACCTATGCAAACATTACTTAGGTTTTCTGTGGCACCCATCTGTATATATATATACGTTTATGCTTGTAACCACGAGGAAAATAAAGATCGGAATATTGAACGTTTTCGTACTTTGAAAATGTCTTAATAGACGAAAACGTTCAATATTCCGATCTTTATTTTCCTCGTGGTTACAAGCATAAATCTTTATTCATGTGTTTTATGTGATTACTGTTGCATATATATACGTATATATATATATATATATATATATATAGATAGAAGTAGGGTTCATCATACATACATACATATACCAAGACTTTTTCCCCCTTACAAGGGAGGTAGCCAAAAAGGAAAAGGCATAAAATCATTCCCACCCATTCCATCCCTGAACACACTACACCCCTCCACCCTCCCTCTTATCTTAGCACCTCCTGGATGACAGGTCATCCCTGCACCTTGTCCACTGCCCTGGGTCAGAAGCAGTGTCACAAGACACAGCACATCCACAGCAAGGCCGCTTCATTAAATCGGCGACCCCCCCCTCTCCGTCCCCCCATGCATAATAGGAGAAGACGGGGAGAAATCCCTTCGGGCTGCGTCAAATTTTGCTCACACATACTACCTCACCCCCCATCCCCCTGCCCATTCCACCTCATGCATCACAACATCATCCATACACAACCATTCTCCATTCACCCGTCTTCTGTCCTCTTCCGTCCTTCCTCAACAGACATTCCCCTCTTCCCCAAAGCCCCCTTCACCCCATCCATCCACCTCATCCTAGGTTCATGTGTAAAGGAATAAACAAATAATGTCTTCATTTATTTAGTCCTATCTCTCAATGTGATCAATAATGGTCCCTAACCTGAACATACATAGGATATGTTACAAGAAATTTTGGGCTGATTTTAGAATAGTTCCCATTGCCACTGTGTGTGCAACCACAACTGTTTCCCATTCCCTTTGCTGTTCTGTTCCCAGGATATCACATAACCCCACAGATTTCTGTCCAAACAAGGGTTAATGTATCATCAATATTCATGAAAAGGGACCAATGATGAATACCTGCTTGTGGTGGTCTTGTAAGATGGACAGCAGTCCTGCTTATTTTCAAAACCTGTCAAGTCCCTCCCTTCCAAAAGGAAGTGCAGTCCTAAGGTTCTGACACTTGGGCTCCAGACTGGGCTTCCAAGGTCTCTATCAATTTCAACTCTATTTCTTGCACATCCACACATTGAATTAACAACTGGCAACTGCTCCCCTCATTCTACTACTTTTAGCTAGTTTCATGGAAACAGTCCCACACCAATGCAACATAACCAACATTCTAAAGTTGGTTCCTTCGAGAGACATTTGGTAGGGCCTAAGGACCATTGCCAGCCATTGTAGGGCTGGGGGTTTTCCACTCACTGGAACGTGAGGCTATAATTATTATATTCATGAACAAAAAGTATGCATGCATTACTAGATTGTAAATTGCAGTTAAAAGATATGATACTAAACCTCTATGATAATAAGATTAACTCTCGATGTACTAGATATTTTATCTATTGGGTAGGACCAATGATAGGTACCTGCACATGGTTTTGCTAGATGGAGTGAAACTTCCTATTTTCAAACCCCTCATCTGCCTCACCTCCAACAATAGGACCAAGATCTCTCTCAACTTCAACTGTATTTCTTACTCTTTTTCATTTAAGGAGAACTGACAACTGGTGACTGTTTTCCTCTCCCTACCACTCAGCTGATGTCATAGAAACAGTCCCACATTGAGACAACACAAACAACAATCCAACATTTCTTCCTGGACAGAACTGTTGGATGTTCCAGGGACTATTTCCAGCCAATGTTGAGCAGCAGGTCTTCCACATTGTGAATTTGTGGAACTCAACACAACAATTGATTGCTTCTACTGGGTTACATTTGGTCAGTTTCAATGAGGATTCCAGCAAATTAATCTTGTCATTATCTAGACTGATGAAAGTGAGGAGATTGATGAGTTTTAAAAAAGGGTAGTTTTGCTATCCATCTTATAGGTCTGCCATACACAGGTAGCTGTCATTAGTCCCACTGAAGAGAAATGAGTACCATTAAAGAACTAAGAATAATAGCCTCTTCCACTTGTACATAAATTTATCAAGCATCAAAACATACCATAAACATAAAACTTGGAGCACCTTAAAATTTTATAGTCAAGCCTTATCACATTTAAACATAACATATACTTATTTTTACATAGTCAAGTAAAAGTTATAGATAATTCTGATTAGTAAAAAACCATGCAAGTGTATTTCATTTTGCAAACTTGTCTTAACATGACCATTGTAAACAGATGGGCCACTGACATAAAATTTGTGCTCAATCATGCTATACTAATATCTAAAGTATATATTTCATGTTCTTCAGTAGAAAATATGGGGACAAAGGAAAACTAAATGAAATATCAATCTTTGAAATATGACCACAGGAATATTTACACAAAAGTAATGAATGAAATAATTATTTACACACAATGAAATATAAAAAACAAAATAAAATCAAGAATCAAATGATCTGTCAAAAAAAAAAAAAAAAAAAAAAAACTAAGCAGGTACTAATTTTGCTATTGGATCCAAAATAGCAATGAGACCTGCAATGGATGACACAGTTCCTAAAAACCCTATAGTTCCTTTGGAAATGTTGATCTTCCCCATATTTGCTAATGGAATCCACAAGTCACAAACATTCTTTAAACTGTCAATACAAATATCTTTGTGTTCTTCTGCAAACTGAGTGACAAATCTTGTAGCTGGAACATGGTTGTACAGGGCTCGTACAATGGGAGTTCCACTGCAATTCAGAATTTGGGGCTTCTTACATAGTTTTTTGTGCTGTAAGATGACTGAGATCTCGTACAAATCACGCAGTAGGTTTAAGATAAGACTCCCCAACCAAAACTTATCAGCTAGCTGTGACCATCTTGTCTTGTTGATGTCAACAAGACCTATTCTTCCTATGCAAATGATGTGGTCTACGAACAAGTAAAGAGTCTGGTACACACGAGAGAAGGTTAAAGTTATTCTTAGCACCAGGTCTTGAAGATGGAGAGTTCTGAGTGTTCCATACAATATTTCAAGGCTCTTTCCCAAACGTAGCACTGTTAAGGGAGGGAAAAAAAGTTGAAATTATCAATACTATAACCATTACTATTATCGGCACGTCAACATGCAGTATCTACCTTAGTTTGTGTAATGTCATTATGGTTGTTCAATATGTATATGTATGGGGAGACGAGTGAGGTAAGCATGAGGGTGCCATGTAGGATTATGTAATTAGTGAATGAGAATGGAGGGAAGTAAGAGATGAACTGGATGTTGTTTGTCAATGACAATTTACCTCTAGGAGATTTGGAGGACAGACTGAAACAGTTAGTGGAGGAATTTGGGAAGGTATGTGAGAAGGAAAAAATAAGGTGATGAGATGCACAAGAGAAGATGGTGGTGATTCACCATGGTCTTGGAAAGGAAAGGGTAAGGGTAGTTGAAAGGATGGCTGAAAGGTCATAATCCAATTTTGTAGTGGTACCCAAAAGGATTGGAAGAATTCTAGATGTTAACCTCTTCAATACAAGTCAAATATTTGCATGTCAGTGTTAGGCTGCCTGATGTCCGATGATTTGATGATGCAACACAATATGCACTTTATGAAAAGACAAAGTGAAAGGAGAAAATATATGCATGTGATAATCTGTGAACATTTCATTGTGATTATTAATAGCAGTCCTAGCTACTTTATTCATTTATGTAGTAATAATAATTTTTCACTGAGAAACTTTAGTTTATGACAAGCTTGCATAAATAAACTTATAAGCTCTAGAGTGCTTATGTGTATCTGCATGTATGTGTCTGCACACAGGCCTATCATATTTTTCCCTCCCACTTTGCCTTTCTCTCTCAGAGTCAACTTCAGTAGCATATGAGATGTACAGAAAGAAGATACAAGCAAAGTAAGTCAAGCAAAGAGGAGAACACATGTAATGTGGGGCAGAAGTTTAACCTCTTCAATACCAGTCAAATTCTTGAGGGCAGCATTAGTTGCCAGATGTACAATGTTTTGATGATGACTCACAATACTCGTGTTATAAAATCTAAAGTTATAGCTGTATTACTTGCTCTCTTTCACTCTGAATGTTAATAGCTACAGAAAATATGATCAAGCCAGTTCACAGAATATGGGGGGTCACTCAGCTACAACTACATAATAAATATAATGAAGACACTAATGCTGGCATTCTCATACACCCACTCGCACCTCATGATGCCTATGTAGGCATCATCATATGGAAGGGATTAACAAAGAACTTTGAAAAGGAGGAAAAGATTCTTTTATATCTCATCTACTCCATTAATAGTGGTTTTGTTTCCTTTGTTTTGTTGGATAATGGGTATACTCTTGTATTAGTACTATGAGTAAACCTTTGTGTTGAATGCTGCCTTCCCTGCCTGTTATGAATTCATTGAATGTGTGTAGTATAGACTGCAGCATTAATTTAGTTTCCTTTACTGGTGCTCTGTGTATGTTATACTTATGCAGGAATTGAATCAACTTTTTGTGTTTGTTTGCAATGCTACTGTTTATTTGTAGTATGTTTAAAGTGTAGTTTTTGTTGGAGTTCTTTTATGTACGTAGATGTATGGTGGCTGCAGATTCAATTTGTACTGGTATGTGATGGTGAGTGTGGTACATGTGAAATGGACCCATGTGTGGATGTGTTGCACTAGATAAATGTATGTGAATAATTTATTGATTTATGTATGTAGGACATGAGGGGGTGGGAGATGGGGGGATAGGAGTGCTAATGTATGAATGATATTTTGACACAGCCTGAGGGGATTTCTTACTGTCTTTTCTTTTTTCTGCATGAGGGGATGGAGAGGGGGTATCACCAATTAAGTGAAGTGGCCCTGCTGTGGATGTGTTGTGCTTTGCTGCAATGTTTCTCACCCACGGCACTGGGCAGGATAAAGGGATGACCCATCATCCATGAAGAGCTAAGATGAAAGGGAGGATAGGGTGGTGGATGGGAGTGGAATGGGTGAGAGTAGAATGGGTGGAAGTGAAATGCATGGGAGTGGGTACTTGCCTTCTGACTTGGCTACCTCCGTTGTAAGGGTGAAAAAACCCTTGATATATAAATAGGTCATGTATGAGCTTCCTTATGTGAAAAAAAAATAATAATAATAAGAAGACAGGTTGGTACAAAATGAGAGAGAGAAAAGCATTTCTGGGCCTGATGAAGAGACCAGGTACCAGGCCCTCAGGGTTTGCATCTCCTTGTGGAAGTGGAAGTATGGCAATCCCTTACTTCCAGGTGGTTCTACATCCTCTCCTAGATGGCATGGTACCTCTTACAGGCATATCAAAATAGCATCTATTCTACAGCAAAAACACAAAAGTTACTTGCATTTCCTGAATGTAGAGAATGAGTTTTCAAGAATCTGCAACTTGGTAACAAAGTCTCGTCTTCCTTTCCGCCCATCCAAGTTGTAGCTCAGAAAGCGACTGAGATATTGCAGTAACCTGTGAACATTTCCTTACAATCAAAAACTTTTCTGGAGAGGTAAGAAACAACAGCATCATAAGTAGTGCAGTAAGCTTATAAAATAAATGCTAACACTTTTGCAACTGAAGAGGTACCTCACAAAAAATCATCTTTCCTTAATTATAACTAAAAAAAAAAAAAAAAAAAAAAATAGAGGTTAATTAAGAGGCCCCATTTACTCCTAAAAGTGTTTCATACCACCAAATAAAATTGGTTGCAAGCAGAATAAAACAAGTAACATTTTTCTTTCTGTGCAGAACAGGTTAATTTATGAAGCCTTTTCTCCCATTTTTGGGGGGTGTGCCCACATCAAAAGTACATATTCACATGGGGGAGGGAGAGTATGAACCACCCCTCCCATCTCAATAACTCTGAAAGGAAAAGTCCCCCCTCTACCTCCACATATACATTGACCGACAACTGACAGGTGATGCTCCTAGATTTAGCCTTTTAAGGGCAAAGCTAGATGAAAATATTTGCCAGTTGAGTGAATAGGGGGCAAGCAATGCTATTCATGGTCACAGTAGAGGAAAAAACATTACTGGTTCCAATATTGGGAAAAAGTCAGGGAGGGAAATTAGTGATTTTTTGTCCCCAAAGTCAATTGTGATAGGAAACAAAAGAAGATCAAAACTAATTTAAGTTTGTTTACATAAAAAAAAAAAAAAAAATTATTTATATTTTTCTCTCCCATTCTAATTTCACTTTTGCTCTCATTATCTTTAAAAAATCTTCCTCTGTTCTACCATGCATACCAGTGACCATTTCGCAATTATAAATCAAAATATAGCTTCAGAAGATGAAACATTAAGAACTTAAAACTTAACCACCATACCGAAATATTTTATCCTTGCCACCTGTCTGAGCATTGAGCTTGATCCATGCATCCAAGCTAATCATCCTGAACCTGTAAAAATTTATATAATTAATCTTTTAATATAAAAAAAACTTTGTAATGTTAAAATGAACACTTCCTCATAATAATAAATGTTGCCTCAAGTTTCCCTGACTGGAAACCCACAGACCCATGGTCACTAGAAACACTCCTTTTGTCTTCACACAGATTTCCGAGAGAAAAAAAAAAAAAACTTGGACCACTGTTTACATTGTATTAATATGGGGGTAGTTTCTATGTTATTTGCTCATAAAAGTATGAAGGGAGCAGTCACTGGTCATTGGCTATCATGTGAAAAGTTAGAACAAATACAGTTGAAGCTGATAAAGAGTGATCTTGAGCCTAGCTCAGAGATTATGTGTGTGTCCCTTCTGGTCCTTCTGATGGAGGTGAGGGTGCTGACAGGATCTAAAGAAAGGAACCAGGGAGATGATTCTCTCTGACATCTGTTTTGTAGGACCATGACAGGCAGGCACCCATCATATGATAAAGAGAAGAGAGTTCTGTAGGATGCCAAGTTCTCTGGAAATCTCATATAAATTCTTTTGACTACCCATTACAGCTTTTCCCCTACCTCATATATCTCCAACACCTCCCACAATGCCTTCCTGTCAGCCTTGTCATAAACATTCTTTAGATCCATAAATGCCAAAAACTCCTCACATATCTGCCTTACCACAAGAAAATTTATTCACTTACCCCCTACCATAAACCTACATTGTTCCTCCCCAATTACTCCCTCTGTTCCCTTCCTAACCCTCCAATATGCATTTCCAACTCAACTCAGCAAACTGATCCTTCTAAAACTAATACATTGTAAAGCAAACCTATAAAGGCACTCCTCTCTTCCTCTGGTGCATTCCCTTCTCTCAAGCACACAAAATCACTAGTCAATTCACTATAACCATTCCTTTTCTTATACATTACATGACCCATCCAATCCGGGTGCCTTATCAACTTTCATTACTTTCAATGCTATTTATACCTTATCCTTTCCTATATCCCTATAATTTTCCTCTCCCATCAGTCATTTTCCTAGCTCCTCCTACCCACAATTAATCCCTCAAAAACCTTCTTCACATTCAAGACTTCTCTAAAATACTCTACCCATTTTCCTCTGCCTTCACTTCCATTAATATTTGTCCATCTACCCTTTATTAATCCCTCTCTATCTGACTCAACCCCTCCCACTCTCTTCACTTCCTTCAAAAATATCTTTTCACTATTTTCAAGAACAGGCATTTTTTTTTCAATTCATTAGGGGTACAAAAGCACCATGCAATTACCCCGTCCAAAATACCTACTTTCCCAGTAACACCTCCAATATTACAGGAGGTGCAAGGCGAGGTGAAACCATTGATTCAGGGTGGAAATTAGTATCAGTGTGATTAAAGTCACATAAAAACTACTGGAAAACATAGTTTTGTTTTTAAATTCCTTGTTTATGTGGTTACAAATATGGTTGTAAAAATCTACCACAACTTCATCCCACATTTCAACACAACTTATTTAAAGAGGGTACAGAACTCTGAGTATTGTGGTCCCATCCACAATCATTATTTGCTCCCCAACCAATTGTGTGCTCAACACAAATCTCAGAAATTAATAATTTACTATGAAAAAGTTATCACGAAAATAAGTTCAGAAAAACACATTCGTATGAAAAATAATGATGTGCCAATTTTATAAAATATTAACCCATGGCTCTGCAATTCTATGAAATTTATATCAAAACAGATTCTATATAATTTATATCAAAATAAATTCTGTATAATTTATATCAAATCCAGATAAATTCTAAAATAGACATTTACATTAATATCCACTATTAACTTATATCTTTGAGAGGCTATTTCTGAAAAACACACTCATATAGAAAATAATGACATGTGTTAACTATAATATATATTAATCCACTCCTATGCAATACTTATACTATATAATTTATACTAAAATGAAAACATTTCTCTCTGTGACTGTGACATTAAATGATTAATATCCAGTGTTAACTTACACCTTTGAGTTTATTTCATTTACAAATCTTAATGTTCTTAAGTACATATGTGATTTCCAAATAATATTTCTCTATTACACTATTTTCTAAAGTTATATAACATACTGCACGAGTGGAAAGCAAACTAAAACTTCACTTGCTACCAATTTGTTTCCAGTGGTGAAACGTCTGAATCTCGAATGTTACGAAATAATATTATTGATTCATGATACCTAAGAACTTACCATTAAAGTCTGGCAACACTTCAATACCGTTTTGCCATAAAATATTTCATTGTAGTGTTACAATGTTTGTTATTTGCCTTCTCCCTCCGCGTCAGTCTGCAATGCAGATCACAATTGACGCTGAAAGCCGATCTTCTGCTCAATCAGCTGATACCGAAAACAAACAATATTTTATATAATGTGTTTTGGAAAACAGATCACCAAAACGTTTCATGCACAAACTATTATATAATTAAATTCATACTATCTATAACATATTGCTGATATGTGACATCAAATTATAGTTTAGAAGTCATTCCAGAATTGCTTATCAGACTGGATGCACGCTGGTCAAAATAGTTATTATTTTACTATAACCAAAGAAATTACAGATATAAAGACTAGATAGAGTTTTTCTAAATAGTCTAAACATAAGCGTTCGGAGGTGGGTGCAAGAGGAAAAGTGACTCCTTGAAAAAATGGCAAATGAAATTTTGTCTGTATAGCTAGATATGTTTTTTTTTTTTTCTATGTTTGATGATCGGCTAAAGTGATACGAGGAAGATATGACTTCCCAAGAATATCTGTGAGAATGGTTTAACCTTCCCACAGCGTAAATGTAAAGGAAAATTGTGAAAAATCTAGGCATAAATTCCTAAGATCTTTCTTTACAATTGTGTTCTCGACTTAAGTATTTCGTGTTTGCACTCTAATTATCATAAAATGAATATGATTATCAAGCAGAGAAAAATGCTTTCTATTTGCAGAGGTTCCAGGGCAGTGCTCAGGCGAGCTCCGGTAGCACTACATCACTGTCGTATTAATGAACTCTTGTCACCCATACACAGTCACTGGAATCCAAAGACATGGTCTGCAGAAACAGCTAGCTCCAAATTTGGAAAGATGCACGGAAAGTGTTGTGCAGCTGTACCTCTGTTGGAGATGGAGTTTCTCGTTTGATAAGCGAGAGAATGTATTGAATCCCACCAAAAATAGTACATGGTGTATGTACTAGCTTTGATCATCACGTCCTTAGTATTCTGTACATCAAGGAAGGTGACCATCTGTTTACCAATGTCCCTTGCACAAATCCTGCCAATTAGAATTGATTCCCCACTGATCCCAAATGCAGAAACTATCAGCCAGTAAAGGTTGCGCCTCTGTCTTTCAGAGACATGTAGTGCCGCGCCGCTGGTCAAAACCATGGCCGTCACACAACTTGAACTTGAAAATTTGGGAATATGATTCCCACGGGTTTTTATGGTGAGCCTGTCACACAGCTCGAGCTTGGCTTTTATACTCGCTGTAGTTGGCAAACATAGTTCGCAAAGACGTCCCGGCCAGCCAGCGGCCAGCCAATCAGGAACTCTGAAAGCTGTCTGCTCTCCGCTCCAGCACACTCAACAAGCGCCAAGCAATCTTCGCCGGCCGGTGGCGGCGAGACTTTTCTCCTTTGCTGCTACCTGTCTGGCACAAGGCTGACCTCTTCGTTGGCGTCGGCAGGAGGGTTTACACTTAAGACAAATACACACATTTCCCAAGTCACGTAATTCTCTGCTTTCAGAGTTGTGCTTGGAAGAAAAGAGATACACACACACTTAGCGGAAGCCCTTAATCCAACTCTGATTCAGAGCCCTTAACTCTTCGCCGACTGGTCGTGGGAGAGGAATTGGGGAGCCTCTCTTGTCGACCGGCCCGCACCCACGCCCTGGTCTCTTCACTGACGCTAGCGAGTGGATTTACACTTCTGACATTTACACATAATTCCCAAGTCACGCAATTCTCTGCTTTCAGAGTTATGCTTTGAAGGAGAAAGATAAAACAACACCCGCCCGCCTGCCCACCCACCCACCCTTGCACCGCCATTGGATCCACTCTCCTAACTACGCTTCGGATATCGCTCGCTCGTCGCTCAAGCCCATCCCTGGGGCTAAACAGGGACGCTCATGCCCAACCTGGGGCTAATCAGGAACGTGTTACCTAGCTGGGGTTAATCAGCATCTCTACACGCGGGAAGTGAACTCTGCTCACTCCCCGTAAGATAACACACATCTCTCACGAATATAGCTACGCCCCACGCACAAACATCTACACGTATTTTTTCTTGGACTAGAACTCGCTTCCTTTCTAACTTTTTCTTATACTACATCTTCTCATTTCAGTTTACCTCCCCCTAAGATTTTTCCGTTTTCCACCTTCACTATTACGCCTCCTACCATTTTCTCAACTTTTGGTGATTCTAATCCCATGCGTCGGCGCCGCTGTCCAAATTCCCTGCCCATTTCTCCCGAGCCACGACCACCAACCGCCCCTAATCGCTCACGTAAAAGCGCATTGGCATTAGCCCTCTTTTATACACTACTATCTTTTCATTTTCTTACAGACATTCTTCCCCTCCCACAAAAGCCGATCCCGCGCGAGCGGGTGGTCTTACCTAGCAAGTCGCAACTTCTCTCTCGACTTCTCTCCTGGACTCAACTCCAAGCAGCAGTTCTCTCCAGCAAGCCGCCTCGGGACCAGTTCTCTTCAGCAAGACGGCTCGGGACCAGTTCTCCCCAGCAATTCGCCTCGTTCCCTCCTGTGGCCCTTCATCCAAAGCCACGACGCTTGATGAGGCCCTCACTCATGACCTTCCCTCTACGAGCCCTCGTCCGTGACCTACGAGCCTATTAACCATTAAATCTTAGTGTTAGTGATACTGTGAGTCTCATTTCCCTGGCTTGTCCATACCGAACCAAACCCACGACAGACACTCTTGATTTTTCATGATATCCTATGACACCCTCGACGTCATAAATGGGAGTATATTGGTGTTTGAACTACAGTGCACCGGCATTGCCAGCAAGTCGGTGTCTTCCACCCGCACCTGAAAACAGAATAAGATATTTGCAAAATGCTTTAAACTATGAAAAAATACAGACAACATCAAATCATGTAAAGCCGTGTCCAGACGATCGGGCGTGCCCGTCGGGCAGCGCGCTTGGTGTGCAAATTCTGCCGGGCCTGCCCGTGGACGTTGTCCACACGACCGAGTTGATGAATAGCTGAGCGTGCCCGACGATGCCAGTAGCGTGTGGAGTGCGGTACGACAAGGATGGCCCCTACCATTGTCAAGAAGATATTGTCTAAAGAGAAAGAAGACAAAGAAACGTGGGATGTGGGAAGGGAGCCTGCTGTGGATTCACGATATTAACTTGCGTCTGGCAGGGTCGAAGCTCCAGCTACCGGGCACCGCCTTAGTGATTTCGCTTGACGAGCACTCGGGCAATTTGACCGTTTGACCGTTAAATGCGGCCGCCGATCAGGCCCGCTCATATGGACAGGCCTTAATGGTGCTCTTTAACAAAACCCTTACATATCAACGTGGCACATCAGAATAAAACACAACGCAGCGAATTTTCACCCAATAGAAATGCAATATAACGATGCTGTTTTACTGACCTCAGCAGTCATCTATAGGTGCTACTATAGGGTATTGTAAAGACTGACCACTCAACCAGACTTTTCTACGAACTCAATCTTTATATCAAAACGCGTCTTAGCGCTTGTCCATCCAAGGTTGAAGCATGTTCGAAATTATATCTGGCTCCCTTAAATTTCAAATTTATGACCCTTTCATTGTTGTAGAGACCATCCCCTCTTCATATATTTTTTGTTTACACCTCTACCTCTCACCCTTCTCCATTTCCTTTCTACCATAAAATTATCTTTTGGCTACATAAGCGTAGAAAAATCAGAGGGAATGGTAATGTAAGAGGGCTTTTGCCAAAATACGCTTTTTCGTAAGCGATTAGGGGCGGTTGATGGTGTACGGGTGTGGGAGGCTGGACTATAAAGTGATACTGACCTTATATGAACATCCTTGTTGCAGTTCCAGCTGTGACCGCTAATCTCTGAGCGTGCTCAATGAATCACTTATAGTTAGCTCTCGGATTTAACACACTTTCTTCTTGAACTGATAGAACTGAACTTGACTCTGTGATAATAGCTTAGAAACTGACTTGTCTTTAACTTCTCGAGAACTTTGACATTTAAACCCTTCTACTTAACTTTAAACTGAATGATTTAGAGTGCCAGAGGAGACTGAAATTTACTCTGTTGCAGGCCAGGAGGAAACCTCTGGAAAAGATAGACTCCTCCTACAACTAATTAAGATTGGCTACGATTATCTCTATATTCTACTACTGGCCAATGGGAACACATGCCTTTTCGTAAATATCTTTGCCTTCCTCAGACAGGCTTGATTCATTAGGGTCAGAGGAGGTCACGTGTCCATTACAGAAAGGCGACCTCAGCAAGACAGAAATGTTGCTTATGGCTCGAGAAGAGGCTCCGCACGCGATGCGATGACGAAAACTAGTATCGACTAATATCACTGTCTAGTATCAACCAATGGTGATGTTGCTGTTGTCAAATTAATCACCACAAGGGGAAATATATCATATTTTGTTGATTCTAATGCAAAATTAGTCGATTACGGTAAAATATTCACGGCTTCTTTGACCTTTTTTTGTTTGTATTATGCCTTGTGGGAGGCAAGTCCAGGCTAAAATTGCCGTCACCTAAAAGCGCTGCCCTCCGGGCATATACCCTTCCACTCTATGTGAGGGCCCTGATTACCACCAATGTTAAGCTGACCCACTCGTTACACGTTGTTGCGGCAGGTATACCACATTTACCAGCAACCTGTGGGGATAGGCCTAAAATGCGTCGAGGTTTCCAAGGAACAATGATGAAGAAAGATGAGTAAACCCGAAGAGCTGCCATGTCCTCAAATTGACTGGTTCTTTCAAAATTGAAAGGCCTGGCTTTGAGTAACATTATATATTTTTGGCTTCATTCTCCAAATTCGGTTTTCGTTAACTTTGACGATAAATTTTTAGTTTCGACCATGGGCGCAATATAACAATAGAAAATTAATCATTAATTTTGTAAATTATAATGTATCAACGTAATATGCAATTTTGTGAGCAGAAATAAAAAACAAAAAAGGTGCTAAAACAGATTTCGTAAGTAACGAAGTCGTGTTGGACGAATGGTACGCCATGTTATGATAGATACCGACGTCGAAGAAATGAAAAGATGATAAATTCGTCTAACCTAAACTAAACTAACCTAACTTAACCTGTGTTTAATAAATCATTACCTGCAAATTAAATGTCATCCGGCTCGTCCTCGTTGTCGTCGTCGTGAGAGACGTTGGCGGGCTTTTCAACCACTCTCTCAGCTTGCGGGGTATAAAAAGTTCTTGCAGCTTGAAGGAATGCATGTATCTCCGCTCCATAACATTCCTTCAAGAAAATGTAACTGGCGAGGTACTGTCGGAAGTACCGAGGCCGTCAATTGACAGACGACAAGATGGCGTTCCGGTCCTATGCTACCGACTTCGTTCATTAGCATATTTGCTTGTAGCAAGGTACTTTTTATTTTCATTTCCGCCCAAAAAATTGCATATTACGTTGATACATTTTAATTTACAAAATCAATTATTAATTTTCTATTGCTATATTGCGCTCATGGTCGAAACTAAAAAAAATACCACATTGATCATAGAATGTATTAAAACATCAAATAAGACACTGCACCAATTAGTACATCTAATTCATCCAATTCACATGAAACTACGTACCCCACATCCTTTCCATTATTTATTTTGTATATGAAGTGTTGCCCCACTAGTGTATTCCTACTAAATATAGAGGAATTTTGTATGTAATCTAGCAGAAAAGCTTAGTGTTATCTCTTTTTCTTTTTTGGAGGATAGCCTGGCAAATGGTAATCTATTTATATAATGAACAAAAAAAAATCTCTTGTTATTTTCTGTTTATTGTATTTGTGTGTCCAATATAATTATTTTTTAATCTAGCGGTAATGTTTCCTTTCGATATGGCACCACTAGCGAAGCTAGAACCTTGTTTACGTTGGGAACGACTGTATGCTACAAGCGGCTGTCCCTGAGTGCTCCAGGAAACATTTAAAATGCCAAAGTAAGTATATAAGTAAGAAAGTTGATATTCTAGAATTTATTCATTATACGTAGTGATTTAATGGTGCATGAAAAGCTTTTGGAACTATTCCAATGGTTTCCTGTAAATCAGGAGTTTCTTTTAATTTAGCACCCCTCACCTTGGGCTTGGACAGGGTTGTAATGATGATTATTCCGCCAACCTCTGATAAACTATCTCTCCCTTCTCAATAGGGACCCGCACAGGGCTGCCCTTGGGCAGTATTATATATAGGGATTGAGTATGGGGGTGGCAAAATAAAGAATAGGATTATAGGATAGGTGTTGTGGGCTAGCTTATTGTTACTTAGTGAAGTTCAAGTTCCGAGGTCGATCCTCACAGCCGTAGTGGGCTACCGCTGCTGTGATATTAGGGTTAGGAGAAATACTTTGATAATGTTGCATTGCTATTTTTGTGATGATATTATATCTTGAGTTGCACCAACTGAGCCAGCTTTAATATTGCTAAGTTGACCTCTTGCTGATTTATCACGTATTGATTTCTGCATTTAATTTTTCCAACTTACAAAAGACAAGTTTATTTGGATATGTGGTTCTGGCAAGATGTAACAATAAAAGGTATTATTTTAGTTGTGCACACCTACGCAATATAGCATTAGAAAATTAAGTACTAATTTTGTAAGTTATAATACATGAACATAATGTGCAATTTTCTTGGTGGAAATGAAAAACAAAAAACCTTGCTACAAGCAAATTTATGGTATTTTTTTAGTATTGACCGTGGGTGCAATTTAGTAATAGAAAATTAATCATTAATTTTTTGTAAATTAAAATGTATCAATGTAATATGCAATTTTGTGGGCGGAAATGAAAATAAAAAGTACCTTGCTACAAGCAAATATGCTAATGAATGAAGTCGGTAGCATAGGATCGGGACGCCATCTTGTCGTCTGTCAATTGACGGCCTCAGTACTTCCGACAGTACCTCGCCAGGTACATTTTCTTGAAGGAATGTTATGGAGCGGAGATACATGCATTCCTTCAAGCTGCAAGAACTTTGTACACCCCGCAAGCTGAGAGTGGTCGAAAAGCCCACCAAAGGCTCTCACAACAACAACAAGGACGGGCTGGATGACATTAAATTTGCAGGTAATGATTTACTAAACACAGGTTAGGTTAGACGAATTAATCATCCTTTCATTTCTTCGATGTCGGCATCTATCATAAACATGGTGTACCATTCGTCCAACACGACTTCTTTACTTACGAAATCTGTTTTAGCACCTTTTTTGTTTTTTATTTCTGCTCACAAATTTGCATATTACATTGATACATTATAATTTACAAAATTAATAATTAATTTTCTATTGCTATATTGTGCCCATGGTCGAAACTAAAAATTTACCAAATTTACTAACAAACAAAGCCATTAGGATACGGTACAGATGCCATGCCAGTCCAGTCACTATCAGACAATGGCTTTCACATGGACTGGGTGCTCTCCAACTCCAGGTGACGTTAATATGCGCTGTTACAAAGAAAATAGGGCTTGGATTTAATGAGAGAACACTGAGTTCTGCCATTGTCTTAATTGCCTGAGGTACAATAATAATCAGGCCATCAGGATCCATGACGATGACCCGGATGATCTTTAGAATTTGAGTCATCGAATTACTAAACATTTGTTAGGTTAGAATAGACTAATTTGTCCCTCTTTCATTTCTTTGACCCATCAAAACAAACATGGTGTATCATTCAACCGCTGCGACTTCATTAGTTAGAAAATACATTTGAGCAATTTTTTGTTATTGATTTCTGCCAAGAAAATCATATATTACGTTGATCTATTATAATTTACAAAATGAATAATTCAATTTCTATTGCTATATTGCATATGTGTGCACAACTAAAAATTTACCCAATAAAGAGGAGTTGCCCATTTTCTAAACCCAAAAAAAACCTCTCTTCCATTAGGAGATGGCACTGTGTCTCCACATTGGGCCCAATATATCTTTATCAACTTCAACTGTATTTCTTACATTTTTTCATACGTAGAGACAAAATTGATGACTTTTCTCCTCTCTGCCACTTTGAACGTGTAACCTAGAAACAGCCCCATGCTGATACAATACAGACAACAGTCTAAAGTTTCTTTACAGGGAGTTCTGTAGAAGGCTGCAAAGACTGTTGCCAGCCACTTTGGGGCTGCAGGTTTTCCACTTTGTGAATCTCAAGGCAACAATTGATTGATTAATATATTTTTAATAGAAGAATTTTCACCTTGTGTATTCAGTGGATCTTAAGATTTTTTTCTTTTTTCAGATATTATTGTGACTACTGCGACACATACCTCACACATGACTCGGTAAGGATATAGATTCTATATGTTTCAGATTAGTTTCCCATTGTTATTTATTCTTTCATTCTTTAGTTTGATAGTTGTTGGTTAGTATCATGTAAATTTCTACCCTTCATGGTGTTGAATCATGATATGATATAAGAACATTCATAATTTGTATTTGAGTTATGATTTGTCATATCCTTTGAGAAAGAAATAATTATAGTACATTTTTTTTTTTTTTCAGCCCTCAGTAAGAAAAACACATTGTCAGGGACGTAAGCACAAAGAAAATGTGAAGATCTACTACCAAAAATGGATGGAAGAGCAAGCACAGAGCCTTATCGATGCTACAAGTAAGTTGTTTCCTTGGATAAATTTTGTATGAAAACTATATGTGAGTGTGTATCTATGTAGTTGTATTTACCTAATTGTATATGTGGGTGGAACTGTGTTCATGGAGGTCCCATAACCCATAATGACCCAGTGGCTGAAAGAATCAAGATAGAGGCAAAAATATGTCATAAAGACTATATATGATCTTAATAAAGAAACCCAAGGTGATTGAAATTGTTCAAAGTAAAACTGATTATGTTCTTGAATTGATTCTGAAAGTAGGGAAGACAAAAAGCAATTATCACAATGCTCCTTTGTTTTCTATGAACATCCTCCACATTCATTTTCTAAATGCCTGCCTGCCACTTTTTGTTGTTTTCAGGGTAAAGAAATTAACATATCTAACCTGATTAAGATAATCTAATATAACCTAATTGAGAACATGCCTTGTCACCATTATGTATTCTGAAGGTGGGTGTAACTCAGGCAAAATTGCCATGCTCATTGCATATAAATTGTATAATTTTGAAAACTAAGTAATTTTTTTTTAATAAAAATAAGAGAATATATATATATATATATATATACTAGAGCAAAATGTAGAAGCATATTTGTGTATAACTCAAAAATTCTGCTGTCAGAGTGAAAGAAAAAGTGGAAAAAATATTGTATTTTGGCTGTCAATTGGAGCCCTCGTCAGTAAGTACGAGTACTTTACCAATGAGGGCTGCAGTTGGCAGTTGAAATATATATTTTTTCTTTTCCAGTTTTTCACTTGATGGTGAAATTTTTGTGTGATATATATGGTAAATATTGTTGTTTATTAAAAGGACAATGGGCAAGATACAGGGATGACCCATCATCCAGGAGGAGCAAAGAAAAGAGGGAAGGGTGGTGAATGGGAGTAGAGTGGGTGGTAGTGGAATTATGCCATTTGTGGCCTTGCTGTGGATGTGCTGTGTTTAGCTGCAATGCTTTTGACCCAGGGCAGTGGGTGAGATGCAGGGATGAACAATCATCCAGGAGGAGCCAAGAAAAGAGGGAGGGATGGGGTGGTGAATGGGAGTGTCGAGATGTGGTGATGAAATGGGTGGGAGTAGATTTATGCCTTTGACTTTGGCTACCACTCTTGTAAGGGGGAAAAGCCAGTTGGTATACATATGCATGTGTGTACTTTGGCTACCACCCCATGTAAGGGGGTATGGATATATTGCTGTTCATAAACAAATGACCAGTGACGTATCAATTTTATTATGTTGTATAGGTGATGCCACTATTATTGGTTTTATAAAATTGAAAATTAAGTAATACAGTTACTCTTTTTGACCATTTTTTATTGAAAATAATTTGTGTAGAAAAGGTAGAATTCCAGAGGGGGAAAACTATATTGCTATTCAAGAATTATGCATCTTAGTTTTGAATCGGTAATACCAGTTATTACCCTATATTTACCAGTTCACCTTGGTGTACTTGTATGATATAATATAGACGTGTAATGTTAAAGTTATAATTGAACGTGGTTTACCAGGATTGAGGTTTTTAAGTTTAGTAGAATTCCATTTCAGGGGTAAGATGTTAGAATGCAGACATGGAAGCAGAAGTGTCATTTAGTCTGAAGTCAGAAGTGTTATTAGTGTCTGAAATAAAAGTTTTCTATTGTCCTCAGTCTGGGACTCTGAGATAGAATATTATATGCCACCCTGATATGTAGGAATGGAGATTATTAATGTGTTTAAAGTTTCTATAATTCATATGAGTTTAAGCTGCAGTTGTTGGATGCAGGGATGACTCATCATCCATGAGGAGCTGAGATGGGATGGGGTGGTGGGATTAGGTACATGCCTCCGACTTGAATACCTCCCTTGTAAAGGGGGAAAAGCTCTCGGTATATAGATAGTGCTTGTTCATTGTTTAGATGCATTTGTATTGATGACATACTTTTTTTTCAAACAGCTGCTGCTTTCAAAGCAGGAAAAATTCCCAAAGGAGCAGCTATTCCTCCTCCCAACACTGTTCCTGGAGAAATGATTTGTAAGTTTTTTCTTGAAAATGTTCATTGTATTTTATGTATTTGATTGAACCCCAAACCAGTTTTGATATATTTAGATATTCGTTATTGTCATTTTTCTTATGCTTCAATATTTTTCTCATCCAGCTGGTCCAGGTGGCCCTGGTCCAGCAGGCCCTAATGGTCCACAGGGGATGCCTGGACCACAAGGTCCACCCCGTGGACCTGGTATGGGTCCGCCTGGCATGCAGCCTGGAAGCGTGCCTGGCATGCCACCCATGGGCCCAAGAGGACCCATGATGGGCCCTCCAATGATGGGACCTCCAGGTCCAGGAATGCCACCAGGGATGATGCCTGGTAAGGTTTTATGTTCAAGGATTTGTGTACACACATTGCATTTATTTCACTGAATATGGAGGTGTAAAAATTGTTTTTGTACGTTTCTTTCAGGCATGAGACCGCCAATGGGTCACATGGGACCAATGATGATGGGTCCAGGAGGCATGAGACCGCCAATGATGGCAGGACCTCCACAAATGAGGAGTTGAGACCTAAGTCTCAAAATTTTATAGATATTTGTCTGCTATTGCAGATTGACTTTTCTAGTTTATAGATATGTTCTTAAATTTCCCCTGTAACACTCTTAGGACATCACTTCTTTTTACATGCTGTTGTGGAAGATAAGAATGCTGCCACAGTATTCCTATACATGTCATAAAATGTGACTAAATAAGGCAGAGTGAGGGGACAAGGGATTCCTTTTTCTTTGTATGTTTCTTCCATGACTTGACCACTGCCCTTGCAAGGGAGAAAAGGCAATT
This sequence comes from Oratosquilla oratoria, assembly GCF_046742065.1. Taxonomy (NCBI): domain Eukaryota; kingdom Metazoa; phylum Arthropoda; class Malacostraca; order Stomatopoda; family Squillidae; genus Oratosquilla; species Oratosquilla oratoria. The sequence goes on from NC_134810.1 coordinate 34,971,810, forward strand.
GGTATGTACTGTACATGCTCAATTAAGGCTTTGTGTATAGATCAACCCTTGATTTATGGTACATGTTAGGATAATGGAAAAACAGAACAGTAATAAAACACCATATTTCATTACATATATTATTTTATTCAGAAAATTGTCCTTTGAACATGCAGGCTGCTAAGCCTGAAACACCAAATGTCTGCTAGATTGTTCACCATTTATGGCACATCATACTGAAACACTGTTAGTTTGGCTGCAATCTTCCAGTCAGTACTGCCATGTTAGATGTTCTATTAAGAAGCCTTTGACCTAAATAGTATCATATCATGAAACTAATTCATATGAGAGACATTGTACTGTTATGTTGGAATTGGTGATCCATTGACACTGGTCTGATTTGTTATTTTTTTACAATGGATTTCTTGTTTATCGACTGCTATGTATTTGGTGTTTTAATCAACAAATACTGTTATGACAATTGCTTGAAATGGCAGAGATATACCTATAATTGGTACATATTTTATGTTTCCATTATCTATCAACAGTAATGGGTAAATTTTTCATGTTTAAATCTAAAAGTTGCTCATTGCCCTTTCTAGTATAGATTTCAACCTAAAGAAACCATTACTGACATGTCAACCCCTCAATTTTTTGCCCAAAAATTTAATTTTCACAACTAACTGTACAAAAGTATATACAGTACATATACAATTCTTGAAAAATATAAAAGACATGTAATTCTTCGTCCCCTCTTTATAATAAAAAGTGGAACTTGTCAATATTACTGGTATGATATATCCTCAACCTGGTCACTGCTGGTAATAGATATAAATGTTCAGCATTGCTGTCTAGCTAAGTAAATGATTAATCAATACATTGGCCCAAGGTTTTTTACAGGAGACCCACAGCTTCCATATGACTGGCAACAGCCACTGGGTGGGCCCATAGATCACTTGGGGAAGAAATATTGTGTTGTCCTGTATTCTATAACCTGGTTTGATCATATTTTCTGTGTTTATTATTACTGAGAGTAAGGGAGAATAAATAAAACAGCAGTGACTTTATATTTTATAATGTGAGTAGTGTGATGCATCATACATATATAGCAGCCAATACTGTGCACAAGAATTTGACTCATACTGAAAAGGTTAAAGCTGTTTGAAAAAATAAAGAATTGCAAGTTGTAATTATAGAAATATTACTATGTATTGCTACATTGCTTCTGACCCAGTGCAGTAGGCAGGATACAGGGATGACCCATCACCCATGAGAGGGGGGAAAGGGTGGTGGATGGAAGTGGAATGGATGGTAGTGGGTATGTGCCTTCGACTTCATGACCTCCCTTATAAGGGGGGAAAAGCTCTTGGTATGTAGACAGAAATATCACAAATAAAAACACTATTTGCAATAACTGCATGACTAGTTAATTGTAAATATTACAAAAAATAAGGGATTTATATATCTAATTCACTAACAGATTAATTATGTTTGAAAAAAATAAAGAATTACAGTTAGATTGTAGCTTTAGAACTATTACAGATAAAATACATTTGTTTTTCATTTGCAATATTTTCTAAACAAAATGTTTTTTAAATTCACTTCTCACCTCTGGTTAATCCTACCTACAAATGTCTTTTAGATTATCACTTTATTTTGGGATAATCCTAGCGGGATGTTCCAGTACAGAGGAGAATGACCAAAATGATACATGGACTCAGAACTTCACCTTACAAGAACAGGCTCAGACACCTTAACTTATGCTCTCTGGAAAAATGCAGTGATCTAAGATTTACATTTAAGAGGGAAATAGGAACTGGTTTGTCAACAGTGGTCAACAACTGGAATAGACTTAACCATGTAGTGAGCACTGAAACTATCAGTTGTTTTAAGAAAAGGTTAGACAACTTTATGTAACGGACATGAAACTGCCTAGTGTAGGCCTTATGGCCTCTTGCAGTCTTTCATCTTTATGACCTGACACTACTTCTGACCATTTCCAGTCACACCTATCCACAAATGTCTTGTAAAGGGTGTATAGGAGACAACTATTTATCGCACCAATTACTCCTTGTATCTTCAATTACTTTTATACATTCCTTGAGGATATGCAAAACTTGGAATGGAAATTAAGCTTTATTATAATTTATAAATCAAAGCCCATGGCATAGGAGTTAAAGTGTTAGAATGGATTAGAGCTTGGATTAGTAATAGAAAACAGCGGGTCACCATAAATGGAGTAAAATCTAGGTGGGGCAATGTTACTACTGGGGTCCCCCAGGGCTCGGTTTTGGGTCCCTTGTTGTTCATTATGTACATAAATGACTTAGATGATGGGATAAATAGTGATGTTAGTAAGTTTGTGGACGACACTAAAATAGTATGCCTAATTAGGTCAGGAGACGATGCAGAGATTCTGCAGGATGATCTTAACAAATTGTTCACATGGTCAGTGAAATGGCAAATGAGCTTCAATATATCTAATTGTAGCGTGTTAAATGTAGGGCTACACAACCCTGAAAATAGATACAGCTTAGATAACGCGCTTTTAGAGAAAACTGAGTGCGAGAGAGACTTGGGAGTTCTAGTGAGTCCGGACCTTAAAACCAGGAAACAGTGCATTAGCACCAGGAATAAAGCTAACAGAGCATTAGATTTCATTGCTAGGATAGTTATGAGTAGAAGTGAAGAGGTGATTATCAAATTCTGTCCAACGTTAGTTAGACATCCTTGACTAAGTGGTACAGTTTTGGTCTCTGTCCTACAGAATGGACATCAATTCACTAGAATCAGTACAGAGAAGAATGACCAAAATGATACATGGACTCAGAAATTTGCCTTATGAAGAGAGGCTTAGGCACCTTAACTTACACTCTCTGGAAAGACGCAGAGTGTGGGGTGATCTAATAGAGGTGTTCAAGTGGATCAAAGGCTTTAACAAGGGTGATGCAAACAAGGTCATCATATTGAAACAACAGGGCAGGACTCGCAGTAATGGTTATAAACTGGACAAATTTAGATTTAAAAAGGAAATAGGCAAGAATTGGTTTACTAATAGGGTGGTCAATGAATGGAATAAACTTAGTAACCATGTAGTAAGTGCTGAAACTATCAGTTTTTTAAGAAACGATTAGACAACTTTATAGATGGGGATGACAGGTGGTGATGGATATGGAGCTGCCTAGTGTAGGCCTTATGGTCTCTTGCAGTCTCCTTCATTCTTATGTTCTTATAGCTTGAAACCCAAGGCTAAGTCCCTAAAATCTAGTACTGGTGAATAATGAACATTTTAGGTATTGTTCTAATAAGAAAACCAAGGATAACTCAAAAGCATTCTTGAGATGTGTAGGGAGATCTTGCAAGGCAAGAATTCATACAGTGAATGATGAAGTAACTATATTCATGAACCTAATCATGGATCCTCTTCCACTAAAGTCTGAGCACAAGAAGTTAAAAAACCCAATTGAAAACTACTTAAATTTCAGAATATGATCCAACAAGAAGTGTTGTTGGACCAATGATCACTGATGAAGATGAATTTTCAATTTTCCACATGCCATCTTTTCATCATTGGGAAGAAATGTGCATCAATGGAGACAGAAAGCACAAAATGCATAACCAATTCCACAGCAAGGAAATAATTTTGGGATACATATGAATCCTGTTTTCTTACAACCAGAGAAAAATTATCACTTATTTCCATCTCATCTTAACTCCCTGTGGATGAAGGGTCATCTCCATCTCCCGCCCACTGCCTTGGGTCAGAAGCAATACAGTACAACACAGTAAATCCACAGCAAGGTAGCTCCACTTAACTGGGGACCAGGGCCGTTTCTAGCTATAGGCGGTATAGGCGATTGCCTAGGGCCCCCAACCTACCAGGGGGCCCCCGGCCGGCCCAATGGCTGGGTAACGCTACCGAAGGTCAAATATGAGCCTGTGCCTCTCCCGCCCGCCGACGCAAATAAACAACACGCCTCTTGCAGTGTTTGTTATTGTTTGAAATTTTTTGATCATCTGCTAAAAATATTATCTTGTTAAAAATCACCTACATCTTATTTAATCTAAAGATATAATATGATAAGCATTAATTGGCTTTATTTATTCATTTATGTGTTCACTAAGCTAGGGCTTATGGCTACAGATGTTATTAATTGTTGATTACAAACTCTTTTTGGCCATTAGCTTACTATTCTTTGTCCAATTGTTTGGCTTTATTTGTCACTGGAATTGGCATCACCAGCGTTCTTGTTTACTCTTTGGTCGCTTCATGCTTAGCTTCTAATAGTGTAAATTTGTAAGTTTGTGTGTTCTGTGACTGTAAGTTGGAATTCCTTTTATTATATTTGTATGCACAATAGGAAATGTTTGTATTCTATGGAATGTTTACCTTTTCCACCTTTTTCAATATTCAATGTTCATATATGTTCATATGTTCAATTTTGTTTATTTTGTATCGATATTTTATCCAATCCCTTATTCATTTATTCGCTTATTTCTTTATTATCAAAATTATGATTATTTATTTTCTCACTTCACCTACCTAATGAAAAAAACACTACATGGCAGGACCGAGGTTAGCTCAAAAGGAAGTGACAGAAATACATGAATTCTATTCCGTTTGTCGTGTGGTCCGTTTCTCTAGTTCGTATATAATATTAAGATAACCACAGGCTCAACAATCACCCATTTGTTCACCTTTCAGGTCTACCCGAATTTCGTGTATGTAGAATTATTTTTATTAAGGGGTATTTAAAAAGTTTACACTTTACAGATATCTGTGTTAGGCCTACACTGATCAAAATAATCATATTTATTCTACTCGAATATCGTGTATGTAAAATTGATTCCATGTATTTATAAGGTTTTCACATAACAGATTTCTGTGCTAGGCCTACATTAGACTCTAAGACTCGCCAATCATCATTCCCGTAATGGCATCAAAACGAATTTATCTCAGCGGAGCAGAGAAACGAAAGAAAAAGAAATTTGACGAAGAAAAATGGTCAAAAGAAAAAGGTAATTCATTATCGTTTATTTAATAATTTAAAGAAACATATTAAAGTTTGGTTTAATTGTGTTTTCTGATTGGTGAGTATTATTTTAGACTAACGCCTAATCATCTAAGGAAATTTGTAATTTTGCAGGATCAATTCTAAAATATATTGGAGCTCCAGACAGCAAGCCAGAGGAATATTCTGAACTTCCTGAACAGGATGCTCCAGTGCCATCACATTCATCAGGATCTGTCCAGAAAGCTGTACTGCCACCAAGACCACCACATTCCCCAGAACCACAGAAGGCATCATTTACTTCTGAGCAGCCTCCCATTTATTCTAAACCACTAGATCCTGCTAACTGGCCAACCATTCTGTCTGATGCATTTAGAACGGATGCAGTAGGTAGAGGGCCATTTCAGATTAGTTCTGATTTCACATTTCCCAAAAAAGAAGACGGAAGAAGTTTTCATTATCATTATTTTTGTAGAACATTGGTTAATGGAGAAAAGATGAAGAGGACTTGGCTTATCTACTCAAAAACAAAAAATGCTCTCTATTGCTTTTGTTGTAAATTATTTTCAACCAAAGAACAAAAGTTAGTGACAGAAGGACTGACAGACTGGAAAAACATAGGCACACTTTTGAAAAGTCATGAAAGCAGTCCAGCACACATAGCGCACATGGCAACCTAGAAAGATTAACAACTCTGTTTGCAAACTGGAAAGACAATAGACCAAGCTGAAAGAACACTATTGGAGGCTGAAAAGAGGCGCTGGAGAGATGTCCTGACTCGCTTAATCGCCATTATCCAATCCTTATCCGAGAGAAATCTTGCATTTAGAGGTTCATCAAACACGTTACACCAGCAGAATAATGGGAATTTTCTAAAAGAGGTGGAGCTGCTTGCTAAATTTGATCCTGTCATGAAGCAGCACATTGAGCGTGTTGAGAGTGGCCAGTTCAGTCATTCCAGCTACCTTGGAAATATCATCCAAAATGAACTTATTGCTCCAATCAGTACTAAAATAATGGACACAATGGTGATTGAAGTTAAACAGTCCAAATATTATTCAATTATTTTGGACTGTACTCCCGATGTAAGCCATCAAGAACAGATGTCAGTCGTCATAAGGATTGTCAAAATGGATAAGAAACCAGAAATTAAGGAACATTTTATGGGGTTCCTTGTAGCTTCTGAAACAACAGGTCTTGGTTTGTCATATCTAATTATAAAGAAACTGACGGAACCGAATATTCTCCTTGAAGATTGCAGAGGACAATCATATGATAATGGTGCCAACATGAAAGGGAGAAACAAAGGAGTTCAAGCCAGACTTCTTGAGAAGAACCCTCGTGCACTCTATGTTCCATGTGGAGCACATTCCCTAAACTTGATGATATCTAATGCAGCAACAGCTTCAATAGATGCCACTAGCTATTTCGGCACTGTTCAGAAACTGTACAACCTATTTTCAGCCTCACCACAAAGATGGGCAATCCTAAAAGATTATGTCACTGTTGCACTCAAGACCTGGAGTGACACAAGATGGGAGAGCCGTATTAATAGCATAGAAGCTGTGCGGTATCAGGCCTCTAATATAAGGGAAGCTTTGTTGAAGGTCAGGGAAGTGTCTGATCCTCTGACCAAGGTTGAAGCCCAAAGTCTGGCAGAAGAGGTGGGGTCATACCGATTTATCATTTGCACAGTCATATGGTATGACATTCTACACATTGTGAACCATGTCAGTAAGCTCCTGCAGTCTCCTAAAATGCAGCTTGATGTGGCAGTTGACCTCCTTACTAAAGCGAAAACATCTCTAACTAACTACAGAAGAATTGGATTCACTTCAGCTCAAGTCTCTGATAAAGATATGTGTGAGGAAATGAATGTAGAGGCTGTACTCAAAGAAAAGAAATTAAGAAGTACAAAAAGACACTTTGCTTATGAGGCCGCAGATGAGCCCATTGCAGATGCAATGAAGAGGCTAGAAATAACATTCTTTAATGTTGTTGTTGACACTACCATTCAATCCTTAACTGATAGATTTAAAACTCTGAGTGAAGTAAGATACCAATTTGGAGTGCTGCTCAATTTCCAGAAACTGGATGATCAGTCATTGAACAACCAGTGTGACAAACTATGCAAAACATTAACCTCTGGAAATGAAAGTGACATTGATGGAAAGGAACTGGCCATGGAAGTTAAACACTTACCAAGTTTGCCCTCAGACGAAATGACTGCTCTTGAGCTCCTCACCTTTATCCACAAAAAATATTTTGAGGAATTGTATCCCAATCTGTGGGTTGCACTGAGAATTGCCTGTGACTGTGGCCTCAGCAGAGAGGAGCTTTTCGAAGCTGAAACTCATCAAGACCTATTTAAGATCATCTATGGGGCAGGAGCGACTCAGTGGTCTTGCAATAATCAGCATCAACCATGAAGTGGGGAAAGACGTGTTGTATGAAGACATCATTGATGATTTTGAGGGCCCCTAACTGCCTCTTGCCTAGGGCCCCCACAAAGCTAGAAACGGCCCTGCTGGGGACACCCCTCTCTGTCCCTCCATGTGGAAAATAGAGAAAATGGGGAGAAACCTCTTCAGGCAGCATCAAAATATCATACATACATAACCATTCCTCATCTCCTGCTCCCTAGTGTGTTATGACCAAAAGGGTGGTGGCACACTAAACATTTTTGCTAGCATGCTACTTGCTTTTGCTACTCACTTTAATTTTTTTACTCAAAGTGAGTAACATGTTACTGACTCTTGTTGCTGGAAAAAGTGGATAACTTGCTGGAAAGAACAACAGCAAGTATACAAGTTTTTATTATACACTTATTAAAGCATTGAAAACAACATGATTTTTTACTACTGCAATAATAGACTCGTATGTAAACAGCAGATTATTTGGTGGGAAGATTTTTTTTTCCATTTTCGTTAGCCGGTACCCAAAGTGTCGCCAGCAAAACATTCCGTGTGACGGGTACGCACGAGTTTGCCATCAAAGCACGTACTGAAAGTGAGTAGCATTCTATTGAGAAATACCTAGTGTGCCGCCATCTTTGGGGAGACACCACTACAATCGCACGCTGGAAACTGTACGGTCGAGGTGCGACAGCCCTTCCCTCACTATCCGCTTGAGTGCACAGCCACTGTCATTCTTAGGGCTCAGCAGGGCCCTCACATAGGGGGGGGGGCACTTCTAGCCTGTACTTGCCGCCCAGACTGACAAAACAATGATAATAATAAAAAAATCACAGAAGCCCTTCATATTTTACCGTAATCGACGAATTTTGCGTTTGGATGAACAAAATATAAAAAAATCCCCTTGTCTTCTCTACAACAGGGACATAAAATGCAATTTTTAACATTTATTTAATTATTTCGCAAGCCAATAGCTATAACAGGCAGTGAGAGATGGGAGAGGGGGTGTCACTGAGAAGGGACTTGGGTATCAGCCCAACTCATCACGGCAAAAGTGGCGCGGCACTTCACCAACTCCCATTCAGAGGCAACTCAATTTTTGGGGGGCACACCTTCGCCCCAGCGCCGCTTGCAGTTAAGAGGTGCCTCCTCTCCCTGACCTCAGGGCACGACCACTATTAACAGTGGCATCGCTTGTTATAGATCACCTGCAAGGGGTCCGAGCGTGTACTAGCGTCACAAACCACGGGAAAAAATGAAATAAACTACCATCCTCCCTTCTGACAAATCACTTATTATCATTATTATACAGTACAAATTACCTACAACCTTGTATATACAATGACCTACAAATTTATTGACCTGACTTTGTGCACCACCAGATCTCTTAGACTATAAATGATTGTTAATACCAGACCTGCACCACAGTAATTATTTCCTCTTTCTCCTCACCACAACACATGCTCCCCACCCCACTCTCTCAACCATCATATATTCGATGGTCCCATCATTGAGCTTAATGGAAAATGTTTCAAACGGCTATATCTACAACCAAAACAGTAGAGGACTATCCAACAATCGACAAAACACTCCTATATTATAAATCATATAACTTAAGCAGCACAATTTTGAATCTAAAGAATACTTGCCGTCTACATCACGACACATGGTCCCCTGGCAGTAACTATATCCCAGCATCACAGCCTAGAGTTGTCCTTTTGCCGACTGCTAATATATCAAACCCTCGAAAATCTCATACGTTAAAAAAAAAAAAAAAAAAAAATGAGCCAACCACGCCATAGCTTATGGCGAACATACTGCACATCTCCATAATCACCTCCCAAACCTGTCTCCATAATGTAATTTGAACAAATTCTGAATTAGAATACCCCACCCTAAGGTGGTGGCACACCAGATATTTCGCGCTAGCATGCTATTTGCTTTTGCTACTCACTTTGATTTTAAAGGAAAGTGAGTAGTATGCTACTGACGTTTGCTATTGGGAAAAGTGGATAGCTTGCTGGGAAGTACCAACAGCAAGTTTTGCTGCTCATTTGAGTGCTCAAATAACCCACCATTCTTGGGGCTTTTAATAGAATTGAGCATGCATATCATTGTTCATACGTGAGTTTCTTATTCTCTATCTATGTCACTATACATTTATTCAAGCATTTAAATCAATATGAAGTCAGTATTCATTTTTTTCATTTGACTACCGCAGTAATAGACTCGTTTGTAAACATAGCCTTTGTTATTGTTTTCGCTAGCCGCTAGCCAAAAAGTCACCAGCAAAACATTCCCAGTGTGACAGATGAGCAAGAGTTTGGTAGCAAAGCAAGTAGCAAAAATGAATAGCATGCTAGCGAGAAATTCTTAGTGTGCCGCCACCTTAAACATAGCCCGACTGAAAAGAATTGTATCCCAAGATTCATGAAAACAATGTCAATGTGGAGGAGAATGTCTGACTGTGGCTCTAAAAAAGTGCCTTCTCGTAAGGTGAATTGGAATTCTGAACAAATACACACGCTTCTGGAATGCTGCAGAGAATTCCCAATACTGTGGGATCCTGCACATGAGCAATTCAGTAAGATTCTTCTGAAAAAATCCCACTGGAGGGACATCGCAGAGAAACTCAAGCATGAATTCCCTGAACTGGCTGCAATTAATTTAACTGGAGGTATTTATCTGTATTTTCTTTCTTGCCCTTTGCAACCTTAAGGCAGGTTAGGTACCACTAGATACCCAGGTTCTGATTAGGTGAGGTCAGATTTGCCTAAATCAAATACATAATTATAAATATATTACTAATTACTGCATTTTATGCTTTTATCTCTGTTTCCTTCTATATTCAAGTCTTGCTGTTTTTGTGTGACTTAACCTCACCAGTAATTGCCCCTTGGTCAATTACTGGGACTTAACCCTGGAGGCTGGACTTACCCTCAGTGGCCTATCAAAATTAATGTACACTTGATATTAATATGGTTTGCAGCCACTCAATGGCAGTTGTATTATTAAAAAGGAATTTTTTTTCTTCACATTTTACACATACTTATCAATTACCCTTCCTGAGATTAATGTTGCTGGTATTTTGCAGGTGATGTCCAAGCCAGGTTTGCTATAGTTAAAGGATGTTTTCAACGAGAGGTAAAAAAGATCCACAACACACCTGGATTAAGTGGTGGTGTACGGCCAAAGTGGGAGTTTTTTGATGCGTGTTCATATATGTTGCCCCATAATGAGTGGTCTGCTACAACAGCTTCATCAATCTCATCAAATTCATCAGCTAATTCTGGTCCTCCCAGAAAAAGAAAGAAAATTAATAACTCAGTTGATCAGAAAATTGCTCATGCATTTACAGCAATTAATGGGATTTTAGATAGTGAACCACCAAAATCAACCCTGGTTAAGCACACAGTTTCAACAATTGCTTCCTACTTGTCTGCCCTTAAGGATGAAAGACAGAAAGATGTAGCAGCAAAACTTCTAAATGTTATTCACAACGAACCTCCACTTTCACCAGATGACTTTGCGCTCAACTAGGCACTGTTTTTTTTATCGTTATTATGCTTTTGATTAATTTATTTTTATTTTATTAATATTTTGTGTGTGTGTGTTAAATGGTCAGGTATGTTTATACCTCAACCACTTGGCCAATGTGATGTGATATTTTGTATTAAACTGGCATTTTTTTTTGAAAATTTGTTTTATACATTCCTTCTCCCATTTCAGAAAAATGAGTACAACTGAACCCGTATGTTGGCTGGTGTATGACGCTTTTGTATTTTCATATAAATTTTGTATCATAATACAATATAATAATATGTTAAAGTGGAATGGAATTCTGTAACATGAAACAAACTTTTATAATATTTGTATATTACTACATACAATATGTACATACATATACCAAGGCTTTTTCCCCCTTATAAGGGAGGTAGCCAAAAAAAGAAAAAGGCATGAAATCATTCCCACCCATTCCATCCCTAAATACACTCCACTCCCCTCCACCCTCCCTCCCATCTTAGCACCTCCTGGATGACATACAATACGTACCTAAGAATAAGTAAAGTGATAGGAAAGACTGCAATGAAGGGAAGATCTAGTGGAGTGGGGCCATCCGGTCTTGCCAAGCAACTTGTCCTTCAATATTGAAGTGTGCAAGGAATTGACCCCTCACTGCTTCTGGCTCATTTCTTGCATTACAAGGAATATGCAAGGATCCCACATGGTTCCAGAGACCTCAGGCTACCTAGCTTTACTGGTGCTGCCCCAATGGTGTTCCTGCCATACCTGCTCATTGTATGTACATTCATCAGAGATCTTTAAACAGAGGTAGTTATGAAGGACATCACCAAAATTATTTCAGTATAATTTTGGGAAGAGACTAGGATAGCTTGTTGGAAAATATTAAACTTTGGAGGCAATATACCAAGCACATTTTCAGAAGTGCACCTTGTGTAAGATAGCCAATAGTTATAGATAAAGATTTTAAGGACCAAGTCTTTACCAGGGTAGGGTTTCACAAGGTTCTCATGGAAGGATCATTACTAACCACAAACACTTGGACACAATATTTGAGTATAGAGGTGAGGTAGATGGTGGGATCCTGATAAAGTTTTCCTGTAAAACTTCAGTGAGTATTTGTTCCAGACGCCTCCATCACTTGCATGCCAAACTCCACCAACATCAGCATACAAGAATTTATATCTGGCATCAACAAGAGCAAGCACAATTACACACAAGTTACTTTTGTAGTCGTCTGTTGGCCCAGATTTTGCAGGTTCCCAAGGAATATTCTCTTCTTATCCAGACCTACAATACAGTTGGGAAATTGCCATTTGTTATTGTAATATGCCTGCACTTGACACCACCAAACTATTGTCTGAAGTAGCTTCAGATTATTTGTACATAACATTTGGTACAGGACACTACATACCTTGAGGATGATTTGGCTCATTAGGTTCAGACTGATCCTGTAGGATACTCTAATGACTACTTTGATTCTCCTGGAATTGTGTACAGTTAGATTTGACGATTGCCGGGTTCCCATTCTCTTTCCAAAGAATGTAGAATTAGAAAAGGGCAAATATATGGACTTTATTTAAATGAATATTATTTGATTATGTAGATGATAGACTGTTTAGTTATTCATAGTTCATTCATTCATTCATAAAAAAGTCTTGTGGTATTACCTATTACCTCTAAGTAAAATGCACATAACAGATCCTTTTTGTAGTTCTTTACAAGAATACTGCCTGCTTTCTTTTCCCAGAAATGAGCCGTTTCCAGCAGAAACATTAAAATCATCAAAACAGCCAAATAAACTAAAATACTCTAGGTAAGGCTAGAATGAAAACACTGTTGGATATATAATGGTTATCATACATTTGCACAAGTAATCCATTAACCATTCAAATAAAATTAATACTATGAAATAGAAAATTATATAATAAAAGCATTACAGAAGTAATCTATGCCTTTTAATTCCCCCTTCTTAAACACATTTCAACTCGTTTTATTTATGTGATGTTAAAAGGAAGAGAGAGAAAATAGTGCCAAAACCTAACCTAACAAAAGTTACCATATCTAACCTAATCCAAGTATGAGGGTGTCATGATTGTCAGTCGTATTATGGTTTTAAATGCATTATTTGCATAGCAAATGATACATCAAAATACTCAAGCATATATGAGTGTGTGTGTGTGTGTGCATAACCGAATATAAATACTGACTTTTACTTGTACTGACAAAAAAATATATATATATATATTATATATATATATATATATATATTGCTGCATAAACCATACTTGTGTTAACCTTGATTGTGTCGATGGCGAGACCATCCTTGCCACTTAAGTGAGTTAATTTAATTTTTATTTTTAGTAGTATTGATTTATTTTGTTTATTTTTGTTTCACCCTAAGAAAGGAGGACAAACACACATCCGGCGTGAGGTTATACCAGATGAAGGATAATGGGCTCAAATGGAAGATTCCGACGTAAAGTCGGACGCCTGGCCTATTAGTGTCATGTGGTCAAGTGTCGAGTGTTACTGATAAGAGCTCGTTTGCAGGCACTGCCTTCCTCATCCTGGTATTTGATGGTAAATGATAAAGATAAAAGTTTTATATAATTTTCTTGGTTGACTCTGTGAAAGAATCTGAAGGAATATCTTCCAGACCCTTTTCTACACACTTCTATCATTACGTCTTGCCAACCAACGCTGAACCCACAATCTTTTCTCCTGTTTCTTTGGCTTTTGCATCCGTATTAGCAACTGAAGTACTGTTACGCAGTATTTCAGAGTACAGTAGACCCTCGTTAATACGAGCCCCGTTGCAGAGATTTTCGTATTTATTGACCCTAATGTGGCCCAAGGTCCATATAGTATATATGGACCTTGATGTGGCCTGTCGGTTTCGGGTGATTTCGGCCCAGGGTTTTTCTGGGCCAAAAACACCAGAACTCTGCAGGGTAGGACGTTTCGGCCAGTCTTCCAAATGTTGCTATCATTATTTACTTATTATTGAAAGAAAATACATTATTAAAAGAATCTAAAAATTACTTATATCAAGTAACAATATTTTTTACACATACTGTGTGAAAATGAAATTAATTTATTAAACAAATTATTTAAATTGAAATTATACAACTTCCGGCAGCTGTCATTCCTCTCCCAATTTGATACTCGAATTGAGTATATCAAGGGAGAGGATAACTAGGTGGCCGACGCCTTGTCTAGAATCATCTCCAGCATCTTCCCTGACCACAACATAGACTACTCACGCATCGCCGCATCTCAGAATAACGACAGTAAACTCCGCCTCCTACTTATGCACGACACCTCATCCTTACAGCTAAGACAGCTTCCTAACAACCCCGAACCATTGTGGTGTGACGTCTCCACAGGCAAACCCCGCCTGCCACCGTAAGGACGCCTTCTCCTCCTTCCATTACCACAGTCATCCGGGCATCCGCGCGACATAACGCCTCATCACGGATCGAGTCGTCTAGCCAGGCATCAACAAGGATGTCAGACAATGGACCCGGACCTGTCTCCCCTGCCAGACGGCCAAGGTTACGCGCCACGTCCACGCACCACTCCAGCGTTTTCCTACACCCACGGCACGTTTCCAGTCAATCAATGTGGACATTGTGGGCCCCCTTCCGCCTTCTCATGGCATGCGTTACCTCCTTACCTGTATCGACAAGTGCACCAGGTGGCCAGAAGCGATCCCCCTTCCGGATGTATCCGCCGAGACGACCGCCCGTGCTTTCCTCTCCGGTTGGGTATCCAGATTCGGCGCACCTCACATCATTGTCACAGATAGGGGCCCTCAGTTCGAATCTAACCTATGGTCCAGCCTCCTCAGGTTCCTTGGCACCAAACGCAACCGGACTACCGCTTACCACCCCCAAGCCAATGGACTCATGGAACGGTTCCACCACCAACTGAAGGAGTCGATTAAGGCACAACCCTCATGCGACTGGGTCGACGCCTTTCCCCTGATGCTTCTCACGATCCGCGTCACACCAAAGGTCGACAACATTTCCCCATCTCAGCTACTTTACGCTGAGAACCTTCGCCTCCCTGGGGAAATTGCCACGCCGGCGATCCTGACCGTCACGCCCTCCTCCAGCTTATCAAGGAGACATTCGCCAACACTCGTCCAACCCCCCTCGCCCACCACAACCTCAACCGGAGCACCTTCCCCCGGCCCTGTCTACAAGTGACTACGTCTTCCTCAGGTGAGACTCCAAATGAACTCCTCTTCAACGCCCATACGATGGCCCCTTCCGAGTCCTCACCAGATCAACAAAACACTTCGTGATCAACCGAGATGCCAAACCGGATCGCGTCTCCATTGACAGGCTCAAGCCGGCCCACCTCCAAACCACTCCCCCTACCAAAACTCCAGGGCCACTACAATACCTCTTACAACATAGTCCTAACCCCATCCTCACCACCGAACCAAGTCATTCCCCACCCCCCGAAAAACTCTCCCCGCCAAACCAATACACCCCACCTGCCCCATACACCCCCCCACCATAGCACCAGCAGCAGCCCCCCCCCCAAACTCACACAGATCATGCGTACGCGACGGCGAACCCTTATCCTTCTCCTATCCCACAACCACACCCTTCTACAACTGTTCCCAGCACCCCCCAAGATCCTCCCCAACCCACGCCCCCGCTCTACCATGCAATGCAACAATTCTCACCCAACCATATGTCTCCACAGCTCCATATTCAACCGACCTCCCATCGCCAGGCCTCCGACCTCGACAACACCACCCTGCACTCGAGGCCCCCTCCATTAAGGCCCTCCTCGCCAAACATGTCCCCTGACGGCATGACCACTCGTTCGGGACGATTGATCCGAAGGCCAGACAGGTTCAAATACGTCGCGCGCGTCGCTCCCTATCCTCCTCGACACCCGCTTTCGAAGAGCGGGGGGAGTGGTGTAGTGACGTGATGCAACCTTTCGACCCGTCACACACTGATCAAAGAAATCTTTGGAACTAGCCTTTCCAAGTTCCCGTAGTTGGCAAGCGTAGTTCGCAAGGGTGTCCCTGCCAGCCAGCGGTCAGCCAATCAGGAACTTAAAAAGCTCCTCACGTTCCCGCCAGCCTCCCTTAATGATCAATGTCCATCAAGTCTTTTGATGGTTGAAGTGTTCTGGGGTCCTTTGAAGATTGAGGTCCATTGGAGTCTCTCAATGAATATTTGTATGTTGTTATTGTATGTTATCTTATGCTT
Organism: Oratosquilla oratoria; assembly: GCF_046742065.1. Taxonomy (NCBI): domain Eukaryota; kingdom Metazoa; phylum Arthropoda; class Malacostraca; order Stomatopoda; family Squillidae; genus Oratosquilla; species Oratosquilla oratoria. Next base: position 34,987,977 of record NC_134810.1, read on the forward strand.
TGAGACAATCTAAGCCAGGGGTTCTAAACCTGGGGTTCACAGGACAGTTTACAGGGGTACTTTGATGACTAACAAAAGATTACTTAAACATTTAAGTCTGCAGAGACATTGACTGCACATGTAGTATCACTGTACTGTATTGTTTTTTTTTATGTTAATGCTTAACTCATGATTAGTCACAATTTGAACCATTTGATATATATTGCAGTACCAATGTATACAATATGTAATTAGTCTTAATATACTACCACTCTATGTTCTGTGTCAGATTAATGGGGGTATGGGTTGGTCTGATGACTTGGGGCGCATAATGGAAAACAGGTCGAGGAACCCTGCTCTAAGGGAATCAGGTCAACCTTCTTTGGCTCCTCATTGGTAAGCTGCAGATTCCTACCAGCATTGTAATTTTATTATTAAGAAAATACAATCTACAATATTTTACTCTTCTGAGGATGGCTACCTGTAGTTGAAATATTTAGTAAAAATGGGATATTGGAAAACTTGTTCTTGCTCACCATTCAGAACTAATATCTATAGTTAGGAAAACAGAGGATATCAAGATTAATAAAGGTGAAAATACTGTTGTGCTCAACTAGATTTTAAATAGAATTTGTACCCAAAATATTTAATATATATATATACATCAATCAGGTCTGATCATTGCGAGCCTTGAGGTCATTCTGAGCGTGAGTCCCAAGTGTTATCACTCTGCTGCTCATATAATTAATTCTTGAAAACCAACATAATAAAAAACAACCCAGAGTTGGGCCAACTGAAGTCCGTTTTCTACAAGACCTGACAGAGTAAAGTGATAACTAATTTGCTTTGCTGTTGTAACTATTATAGAACAAATTGCTGGTAACAGCAATGTAATTTCCACAATCAAGTCAGCCATTGTGATCTTTGAACTCTGGTCTTTCTGAGCACAAATCCCAAGTGTCACCACCCTGCCACTCACCTGATAGAAAAGTGAGGGGGATTTTATATATATATCAAATAAGTGTTAAGAGAGTTCTGGGAGGAATGTGAATGTAGTGGTTTTAGGGGATTTCAATACTAAAGTAGAGGATGAGCCAATAGATGGAGCAGTAGACATGGGGTGCCAGGTAATAGTGGAGAAAAGATGGAGATGTGTTTAGAGAATTGATGATAAACACAGTATTTAAGAAGACAGGCAAGCATAAGTATACATGAGAAAGGGTGGTTGATAGGGTATTAATGGAATATGTAGTGGTATACAAAGGAAGGAAAGGACGAGTTCTGGGTGTTTATGTTTTCTGGGGAGAGAGTGGGGTAATGACAGATAATCTTTTGATAGAAGAGAAATTAAGAGTGGAGGTAGTGGATGAGGAAAAGGGTAGAAGGTTGAACAGGAAAATATCAGGAAGCTGAGTGATGTATGGGAGGTGGTGAGGGAGACAGGGGAGGTTGGAGTAGAAGATTATGTCTTAAGAAGGAAGTGACTGTGTAAAGATGGTATGTGGGGAAGAGGATGGGAGGGAATAGAAGGGTAATGACTGGCGAGATGAAAAGATGAGGGCAGAGGAAAAAAAGCAAACATATGTGGATTGGTTGCAAAGTACAACTAGGGAAACATATTAAGTACAAAAAAAGAGGAGCAAAATGTAAGGTGAGGGAGGATGTTTAATGCATGCATGTGGGGACTTTCAGCAAGTCACATTATGGATATCTTTGCTAAAGATATTATGTAACCCATTACTACCTGCCACATTGTCTGTTGACTTGTGGTTACACCCATCTATGGGAAAGGCTTCAGGAGTAAACCTCAAGAAAAAATCAGGAGTTGGGGTCGTATACAGTTTGCTGATGTATAACAACATTGTTCTGGCAACTTCTGTAACAGCCTCACTGTTCCTTTCTATCCATCAGTGATGAGGAGAGGGTCCTGCAGCCTGGGTGACTGCTGGTTTTCCATATCATCTCATCCTGGCTTGCGCTATGGAGAGGCATTCCAGCTTCATCTTACAGTGCACGTCCATGTTCGACATTGACCAACACAGGCCATCATAAGTGAAGTGAATGTACTAGTAAATGCTTGTATACAGTACAGTAGCCCTGCTTTACAAAGGGGGACAAATATGAATCAAGTAGTTTTAGAGGGATCAACCGAGTGTAGTTGAAAAGGCATATAGGTGTTAATGAGTGGCTTGATGGTGAAGTTGCCCTTGTGTAGATGAATATGGTTGATTTCATGCAAGATCTATTTGTGATGGAAGCTGGGCTGCAACCATGCTAAACTTGAAATGAAGAGGGCTGGACCTATATGATGCAACTGTGATGCAGAGATGTGAGGGATAAGCTATATTGCTCCTGAATACACAGTTATCTTCAAGCATTCCATTACTTTCATTCTCTTCCTGGGTATAACTCAATTCTGTGAGCATATTGCTAAAGTACAGATAATTTCCAAGAAGCTTGCAATTTACCTTGTTCACTTTGGATTACTGATTAAGTTTAGAACTGTTCTGATAGATGCAATTGTTCCTAAATAACTCCCTCTTGCTCACTAGCTTTCCTTTGTGCTTCATTCAGCTTTGCGTTCTGCTCTGCAAGTTCCTTGTACACTTATACTGCTCTCGTGATTCTAGAATGCAGTATGGACCTGCTGAAGTATATCTACTGATTGAAGATTGGGAGTAGCCTGATGCTCCCCTGTTGCCTATCCCCTTGTTAAACCCAGCACCTGACAAGGAACTGCTGGGCTCAAGAGCAGCTAAAGAACTTCCAACCACCATTCCATTGCTGGGTCCAGGACTTGTTATTGGTGAAAATTATATGGAATATGGAGAGGAAATCTTGGTGGTGATGATGTAATCACATTGGGTTTAAGGGCTGGGAGGATTTTTTCCTTGAAGTGCTCTACTGCCATACTCAAAATGTCTTAGTTTTGATGGTCTGGATAAATCGCATCTATATATGAACTTCACTGACAGCCTTTAGAAATATATATCCCCCATTGGAAGCTATTATTCTGTAGCAAAATGTAAAACTGTATTTTGAAAACACTGTAGTGGCTTAAATCGGTACACTCTGCAGCCAACTGAACACTAGTACCTCGTCCCTCTGTCACCTGTCTCTTTCCCATTGGTCATTTGATTGGTTATGAACAAGGTAATGCAGTTATCAATTTTGTCTACATGTTGTTCTTTCAGTTATAATTCATGTAGAATCTGAATCAGTGCTCACTGGGCTCCTACACTGTTTTCAAAACATCATGTTTTTGCACTTTGCACTAGAACAGTAGGCTTGTTTTTTATGGTGATACCAAGTACATTGAAGTTCATATACAGTGTATTTATTGTATATATATATATTTAAATATCCAGGAGGTGCCAAGATAAGAATGAGGGAGGGGGTTGGATGGGAGTGGAGTATGTGGTGATGGAATGGGTGCGAGTGGATTTTATATTTTTTTTGGCTACCCCCCCTTGAAGGGGGGAAAAAAACTTTGGTATATGTATGTACATATATACTGAAGGACCTTACCCCTTTTTGGAGTGACCAAGTCAAAATCACACATGAAATAATTATTTCACCAGTAGTTTCCCTACAAGTCTGAGTAGGTGCTCTTACACCATCACAACATGAAGGTGAAAAGATACTGGGTACTCACAACCACTGAACAAATGTGTTTACGAGTTTGTGTGTGTGTGATTCACCATGGTCTTGGATCATGTGTTGGACTCATGATCAATATCAATTTCCCTCCCAGAAGAGAACTCAAGAGCTCATATATAACCGATATATGGGTAATGCTGTGACCTTACATGCACACACACCCCAAACTCCCCATCCCCGAGTTGGAATAATGATTTACAGCTCTGCGATACTTTAATTATTTCAGGCCTGGGCAAGATTTGAACCCGGACCGCTGTAGGGGTGGCCGCAAATGTTACCACTGCACCATTGAGTCATGTGTATTTGTGTGTGCATGCACAATTGATGCAATCAGTTGGCTTTTCTCTTGCCATGTTTCTGCTTTCAATCAATTTGTATAGGATTTCATAGGATTTTTGACATACACTGTCTTGTTATTCCAAACTAAAAATCAAATTCTGATCCTAAGGTATATTTTTCTGTACTGCACTCAACGTGATCAATATCAGGACTGATCACTACATAAACTGAATGACCAACTATGCTGGGTCTGGAGAATATGAGCTTGGGTATAAGACTAATGTAATAAAATCTTGGTGATGAACCACTTGCCCTGCAACCAATTCGGAAGAACGCCTGCAAGGACTTTCAGACTGAAAGACATGTTCATAATTAAAGCCATGGGAAACACAAATGACTGGAAAAGTATTGGTGTGAATACAGTCTACAGAGTAAAATGAATGGTATTCAGCATATAAAAGGCAAGAAGCAGCAATTTTATGGCAAATATGAACAAACTTATTCAACCAGTATCAGTCTAAAATTGGACTAATTTTGACTGCATACTGGTACTTCTGGGTATTAGACAGTACTGGAAAAGTACAGATGAAAAATACATCAAATATATATATATTCAAATATGCAAATATGAAACACAACTGTTGACTCTACTGTACCGAGTGACGTTATACCAAAATATCTGGGAAAAAATAAATTAAATAAATAACAAAAAATAATAATAATAATATCCCCCCACACTGTACATGCATGCTTCATTTCAATGTATTCTTGTATGCCTTCACAACTTTTAGCGTTGCACAGAGAGGCTTTTCAAATTTACAATTCACGATGAAGGAACTTTCTTGGGAGAATTACGTACTGTGGTCCAATGCTTGACTGGGTTACCACAAAGTCCTTTTGAATAACTATACTAGTGTACAGCTTGTAAAAGAACACACTGACTAACAGTGCTTCAACAAACAATGCATAGACAATGTGGTCAGTTTTATCTAACTGCACTCATATTTACAACTACAGTTCCTTCATTTACCTTGTTGGCCACCTCATGGTCCTCCCTCCTTCCACAAAGTATTCATTACCAATCATTTTTGTTTTATCTTTTAACTGTTTCCACTGTAAGCTCCACACAAGCACAACAGAAACATGCCTTAGTCACTATGTAAAGGCCAGCTGTCCAACTCACAACGATTTTACTGATAATCTTAACAATAAATCTCAGGTCAGCTCTGTTACACCAAATTAGCAGATATAATCATCTTAAAAATGTTACCTTTGGTTTTATTCCATGAAATAAACCTGTATACATGGTTGGTGGGTCCCTTTAGACAAATACTTGCCAGTCACTCCGAGTTTAACAATCTTGGTCATTCTTCTTCAACTTGCACAAACTAACACATCTAATATGCAGTCCAGTGGAGGGAGGGGGAGGGGGAGGGAGAGAGTGAGAGGAGAGGAGAGAAAGTGTGAAAGAGACAGTGAGAGGAGAGGGTGAGAATAGAGAAGAGAAGAGTGAGTGAGAAGAGAGAGTGAGAATAGAGAGAGGAGGAAGAAATATTTGTCTATTAACAATAACAAAAAAATAAATAATGATAATCATCTTGTAATGAGCAGCTGAGACTAAAACCCAAACAGTATTTGGGCACATCAGTAAATGACTGGTGACCTACAAATAGAAATAAACAGAACATGTACAATCCCTGGCAGAGCAAGTGCCTGTCTCCGGAACATCCCATCCTTTCCTAACAAGCACAAGGAAATGCTTCACTTGGAAAGGAAAAGTCATCTAGGAACTTGCACAATCATAATCTCTTGCACTCTAACAGCAATATTTTATTATGTTTTCATCAGGGTCACAGATGTGCATCTATACACCTTTATTCTCTTCCTCTTCCTGTCATTTCATTCCTTGATGTCTGAAGTCCATTGGGCTGAAAGGGCAGATGAGGAAACAGCTCCATTTTCCTAAGGTTCTCTAATGATTCCTCTCACTTTTAATCACATTTCACTTGGGCACAAAGGACTGACTAGTAAACCCAAGGCCAAATCCCTTGTGTGTGTGTGTTGCCAATCGAGCCATTTCATACTGCCGCTCCATGTTCATGAACAGCGATTCTTGCTGGTTCAACTGGTCAGGTAACTCCTTGCTTTTGTCAGATTCTGTTGTGAAAGAGTAAATGTATTAGTACTTAATCCCTCTATCTACAGTAAACTCGCGCTTATCCAAACTATTATGCTAAATGTGACGGGTGAGGAGAGTTAAGGTTGTTACAAATGAGTATGGTAGGGATAGGATGACTTCATCCTTTCAGTGCAGAGATGAGAAGGGTGCCCGTTTTTTTTTTTTTTTTTTTTTTTTTGTCATAACATTTACAGTATCAAGAAAGAAAGGAAAAAGAAAGGAGGAGAAATATGTGTGTGCATGTACATGTTAGGTAATACAGTATTACAGATTTATTTTTCTAATTTTTCTCTTACTAGGTAGCTATTCTTATATTCAAAATCTGCCAATCCTTACCATTGTTGGTTGCATTTCTGACACCCATGAGTCTTTTGAATTTTTCAGCCATTTTGCCATCCCTATCATTGGAGAAAGTGGTAGCTTCCCAAATAGATTTGTTAGTTCCTCCAGGTGCTATTTGGGACTGGCTAGTACCTGCTGCAGCTGCTGGTATTTGGCTTCCTAGTGTGGCGACAACCCCTGGAGTCGGTTTGCTCTGACAGAAAAATAAGTAATACTTTAAGACAGTAAACATAACAACAAAACTGATACAAAAATATGTGGTTATAATCTCATGGATGAGAGATGAGAGGAAAGATGGGAGGTACCATGAGCATGTGGGCATAAAAAAATAAACACATGACACAAAGCTTCTAAGGTTGATGAAGACAAGACTGGATTTATCTTGTAATAATTTACAAAGCACTTTCCATCAAAAGGTGGAAAATGACACTAGCTCTAGTAGGTATTCTGACAAAAATTACTCCCTACATTCCTTTCCTTTCACCCTGGAGTTCAAACATCCACCCCCACACATTGTGGTACCACTATTGACTGCTAATTAGTGACCCATGTTCGAGTCCCGCCCACCCCAGAAAAATTTCAGCATTGCTGTACTGGGAGCCAGCACTCCAACTCTGGTGGGAAATGAGTTGGCAGTGCATGTGTGTAAGGACATAGCCCATAGATCTGGCTATATACGAGCTCTGAGCTCTCATCCAGGAGGGTAATAGCTTTCAACTTCCTCCTATTGTATAACTTCCCAAAATCTGTCACCAACGGCCTCAGATCTTTCTCTGACCCAGCCACAAGCAGTGTCATCAATATACAGCAATTGGCACACCTCTCATTTTCTTCCAGCCTCTAACTTTCACCAATCCTTTCTCCCATCAACCTTGCATGTACCTTGTGTACCACCCCATTCATATACACATTAAACAGCCATGGCAACATGACCCTGGCACATGACCACCTTAACCTCAAACAACTTTCTCACCATTCCCAACCCTAATGTGAGTTCCACTCAATCAATCATTGCCTTGAGTTTCATGTAGTGGACAATCCACTTCCCCACAGTGGCTGGCAACAGTCTTTGAAAGCTCCCACTGATCTCTCTGGGACTTTGGACAGTTGTCTGATCAGTGTATTTACCTAGTATTTACCTAGTTGTATTTTACGGGAAGGGGAGCTAAGCTCATGGGGTCCCGTCTTCATATCTCATTTTATCTAAACTATTTTTAAATTCATGTACTATTTTTGCACACACCACTTTCTCATCTAACTTGTTCCAACTGTTTATTACTCTGTGAGGAAAGCTGTTCTTTTTCAAGTCTCTTCTATAGCTGTCTTTTTTTTAATTTCTTTCCGTGTCCTCTTGTATTTCTGTCATCCCATTTTATCAGATTCTCTCTGTCAGTAATTTCTATGCCTTTCATGATTCTGTAAATAGCTATCAAATCTCCTCTCTCTCTTCTTTGCTCTAGTGTCTGTAGTTCAAGTTTTTCTAGTCTCTCTTCATATGATAGTTTTGAGAGTGTTGGTGCCAGTTTTGTAATTGCTCTTTGTATTCTTTCAAGTTTTTTTTATACATTTTTTTGTATTTGGTGACCATATCGTTGCTGCATATTCCAATCTTGGTCTTATCAGGGTGATTAGGATTTTCTTCACCATTTCTTCATCCAGGTATGTAAATGCAACTTTGATTGTTCTTATTAAATTATAAGTTTCTCCAAAAATCTTATTTATATGTTTCTCAGGTGACATATTATTCATAACAATGACTCCCAGGTCCTTCTCATTTTCTACTTTTTTTATTCCTTCTTCTCCCAATTTATATGCTCCTGTTATTCTGTTTTTGCTTTTTCCAAATTCCATTATACTACACTTTTTTGTATTGAACTCCATCTCCCACTTCCTACTCCATTCCTGTACTATATTTAGATCTCTCTGTAGTGATTCACAATCTTCTTCAGTTTTCACTCTTTTCAGTAGTTTTGCATCATCTGCAAAGAAGTTCATATAGCTTTCTATTCCTTCATCCATATCATTAATATATATAGCAAACATTATTGGGGCCAGAACTGTTCCTTGCGGAACACCGCTTATTACTTCATCCCATTTTGAGTGCTGGTTTCTTATCACTACTCTCATTTTTCTTTCTTGCAAAAAGTCTTCCATCCAATTTAGTAGTTTTCCCTGTATTCCTCCTTCAGTTTCTAATTTCTTAAGCAACTTCTTGTGGTACTTTGTCAAAAGCTTTCTTTAGGTCTAGAAATGCACAGTCCGCCCATCCATCTCTTCCTTGTATTATATCTATTAGCTTTGAATAGAAACATATTAAATTGGTGACGCATGATCGTCCTTGTCTGAATCCAAATTGCCTTGGATTTAACACTTTGTTTTTTCTAAATATTTTACCCATCTACTTTTGATAATTCTTTCACAAATTTTTGCTATTGTACTTGTTAGAGAGACTGGTCTATAGTTTGTAGGTTCTTCTTTATTTCCTCCTTTATATATAGGTACTATATTTGCTTTTTTCCAATCTTCTGGAACTTTTCCTTCTTTCAAGGAGCTGTTTAGTATGCTATGTATTTTGTCTGCCAGTTCATTCCTGCATTCTTTCAGAATCCAGTTTGCTATATCATCTGGTCCATGCAATTTTCTGACATCAAGATTACTCAAGTGTGTCAATATTTCATTCTTTGTTACTTCTATTTCTTCCATAGGGGGGACTTTCTCTTTCCATTCAATCTCTTCAGGTTGTATGTTCTCCCTTGTAAACACTGATTTAAAATGTTTGTTCATAATTTCCGCCATTTCTATTTCCTCAGTGTATTCAACTCCCTCTTGTCTTAATTTCTCCAAGTCTTGTTTGTTTTTCAGTTTATTGTTTACATATCTGTAGAATAGTTTTGGTTGCTCTTTACACTTTTCTATGACATCTTTTTCATATTTTCTCTTTTCCTCTCTGCACGTTTGTACATATTCATTTCTATAACCGGTATATATTTTCCATTTTTCAGGTCTTCTGTCTTTTTTCCATCTGGTCCAGGCTTTGTCTCTTTTGTCTTTTAACTCCCTACAACTTTTGTTGTACCAACATTTTACATATTCTTTTTCTTGTTTTTGTCTTGGGACATACTTTTCCACTCCTTTTTTGTAAATTTTTGTCAAAATATTCCATTTCTCTTCCACTGTTGTTTCTTCTTTGTATATTTCTTCCCAGTTTTCTTGTTGAAAGAATTCTCTTATTTTATCAAAGTTTGTTTTTTCATACATCATTCTTCCTTTTCTATATTGCTCATTTCTTTTCATATATTTTTCTTCATTAAGTTCCAGTTCAATCAATATGTGGTCACTTTTACTTATTAGTGTTTTATATTCAATCTTGTCCACTATTCTAGGTTCAGATGTAATTATTAAGTCTAGTCTCGATGGTTCTTCTTCATTTCTATACCTGGTGTTCTCCTGTATCCATTGTGTCATTGTATGGTCAGTAATCATCTCAAGTAGAGCGTTTCCCCATGAGCCGTCTCCACCCTTTACTGTCATTTCTTCCCAGCAGATTTCTTTGCAATTAAAGTCGCCCATTATAACTATTCTTCCTCCATCTTCCATTATTTTATTTAATGTTATCTTTGTGTCCTCTAACATACTTTTATGTTCACTCTCCTCCCATGAGGCTGTTTTCGGAGGCACAATTTATCACAAATTTTCTGCTCTTCTTATCTCTGTCTTCCACTTCTATCATAATCATCTCTACTGTATTCTTTCCATATATGACACCCTTCACGTTTATATCCTTCTTAGTCAGGAACATAACTCCACCCCCTTGCTTTTTCTCTCTGTTTTTAATCCAATAGTTATATGCATCATGTCCTACACTGTTGGGTAGTAGTGGGCCTTTTAATTTAGTTTCTACAATTCCCATTATGTCCGGTTCTTTTTCTTTCAAATAATCATTCAGCTCATTCAATCCTGTTATTAATCCATCTATATTTGTGTAAGACACTCTTAGTTTTCTGTCACTTCCATTGTGTTCTCTGTTTCCCTTTTGTTTTTCTCTTGTATGTCGAACTGCCTTAGTTTCATATTCACTACTCTCCAATAGAATCTCTCTTTCTCTGACTCTGTTCTGCTCTCGTTTTTTTTCTTAGCTTCAAGTCTTTTCTGCTTTTCTTCCTCTCTTTCCTCTTTATTCATTTCCCTTTTTATCCATACCTTTTTATATTGTTCACTTGTTGCTAGTTTCCCTGTTTTGGATAAGATATTCTCTGCCGTCGTTTGTGACCTGAATTTAATCTTAATTGGTCGGGTCTTATCTGTACTATACTTTCCGAGCCTGAATTTTTCCTCAATTTCCTTCAGAATTTCTGGTTCATCTTCCTGAACTAGTTTTAGTAAACTGCTTACTTTTTCATTTTCCTCATTGGTTCTTGAGGTTCTATCTGGGTTATGTTTCTCTTCCATTCCTAATATAATTATACATTTCTTTTTGTCAGCTAAGTCTCTTACTATATTCTCCTTCTGTCTCATCACTTTAATAACTGAGTCTTCAGTTTGTTCTCTCATTTGCTGTTTAATTATATCAGTAAATGCAACTTTACTGTTTTCTTTTATCGACTTCCATCCCTCTCTGTTTTCTTTACTATTCCTCTTCAATTCCTCATTCTCCACCTTTACTTCTTTTAACTGTCTTTTCAGGTTTTCTATTTCATCAGTTAAGTTTTTGTTCGTGGGACTGTTTCTATGTCACTGACTCAAAGTAGTACAAAAAAAGGAGAGTAGTACTGGTTGACTGATCTCCATGTGTGAAAAAGTAAGAAATACAGATGAAGTTGATAAAGAGAGATCTTGGGCCCAGTCTAGAGATAGAGTGCCAGGCCCTCATGGTTGCACCTCTTAACCCCTTCCATACGGTGCCGCATACGTAGGCGGCATGAGGAGCAAATGGATATGCGAGGCTACCATATCGGCGTCTTGATTATATTTATTGTAGTTGCCCCTGCATTTTTACATTCTCCCTAATCTGCCCTTAATCACATTCTCTATGGTTTTCAAAAGTCACGGGTGAAAGAGAGAACGATTGATATAAGCGGTGACTATATTTTATGATGTGAGTATTATTACGACATGTCGTATGGCTGGCATTGGCTGCTGCCCGCAAGATTTAAGGCCCGTACTGAAGAGGTTAATAGAGGTCAGGGGAAGGATTGTGAAAATGGGCAGATTTGCTGTCCATCTTGCAGGAAAACCACATGCAGGTACCTATCACTGCAAAAACTTTGGACTGCCCTTGACATCTCTTCCCCTATCCAATATATCTGCAATACCTCCATCAATGCCTTCCTGTTTATGTCATCATAAATGTTCTCTATTTATATATCAAAGGCTTCTTCCCTTTTATAACAGAGGTAGCCAAATATAAGGGGGGAGAATTCAAAGGCATGCACTCTCATCTACTACCCTTGTTTCCCTCTTAGCTCCTCAGGAATGAGGGTCATCATCACTCTACATAGTGAAGTGTTTTCTCAAATACAAAGAATGATATGTGGCTATGGTCCACAGTCCCATGTGGTAACTGCATATAACTGTGTCATAAGTAACTCAATACAAGAATACTACCACCACACTCCCCTGGAACCCTCTTTAGGCCTTTGTACATTTTAATTACAAAGGATTACAAAGGCGGAGCATGCCGACAGGAGACCTTTTGGTCCATATACAGGTCGGGTGCGAAAAAAAATCATATTAATAATAAAACAATAAATAAAAAATATAATAATGTAAATAACAAATAAAATACATAAATAAATGCATAGGTATAGTTAAATAATAAAGAAACAGGTAAATAGTAAATAATAATAAATTGACACACAGGGTATAACTAATAATAAATGAAAATCAGACAGACAAATGATAACAAAACAAAAACAAATAATATAGAATAAATTATAATCATTACAGCATCTTACTTAGGTATTTATCTAAATTATTCTTAAAGCTTCGAACTGAACTACATTGCACTAACTGTGCAGGAAGTTTATTCCATTCATTCACTACACGGTTGGCAAAGTTGTTTCTACCTACTTCCAAATTGAATCTATTTCCGGACAGTTTGAGACCATTGTTTCTTGTCTGATTCTCATTCAATGTGAAGATTTGGTCACTTTTGATGTTGTCAATTCCCTTTAGAATCTTAAAGACCTGTATCAAGTCACCTCTGAGTCTACGCTTTTTTAGGGAAAACAGATTCATGTGTTTTAGTCGATATTCGTATGATTTATTTTTGATATTTGGAATCAGTTTTGTGGCTCACCGTTGTACTTTTTCCAGTCTGTCAATGTCTTTAATGAGATTCGGTGACCATACGGAAACAGCATATTCCAAATCTGGACGAACTAACGATTTATATAGCTTGTTAATGAGTGATGGACTTTTGAAATCAAAAGATTGCACAACGGTTACTTTCTAAATGATGTTCGATAGCATCTCTGATGATAGTTTCCATTATTTTTCCTACGATTGAAGTCAAACTTATAGGCCTATAGTTATTTGGTTTCTTTTTGTCACCTTTTTTGAATATGGGAGTAACGTTAGCTAGCTTCCATTCTCTTGGGACATCTCCGGATATGATGGATTTCTTGAAAATAATTTCTAATGGAACAACAATCTCATTTTTCATTTCCTTTAAGATTCTTGGATGCCAACCGTCAGGCCCTGATGTTTTATTAACTTTGAGTTTGTCTATACACCTTTTAATTTTTTCTTTTGTTATATTTACCGTAGTAAGTTTACCCAAGACTTTTCACAGGTTTCAGTTTGGAATTCACTTTGAGGTGTTTCGTTTACGAATACCAAGCTAAAATAATTGTTTAAGATATTACACATTCCTTCATTTGAATATTCAAGTTGACCGTCATCAGATAATAGTGGACCAATGTGATTTCTAACAACCTTTTTATCTCTAATGTAACTATAGAATTCTTTCGGATTCTCTTTGGATTTCTCAGCGATGTTCATTTCGTATTGTCATTTTCTTTTTCTTATTGTCTTTTTTAAATCTCTCTGTATTGATACATACCTTATTGCCCCAGAGTAGTTTCCTCTTCTGCTCCTGTTCTGCAAACTTGAAAGGATTCATAGCAGCTGGATTATAAGTTCATATTGTTGTTTTCTTTTTCTTATTGTCTTTTTTAAATCTCTCTGTTTTGATACATACCTTATTGCCCCAGAGTAGTTTCCTCTTCCGCTCCTGTTCTGCAAACTTGAGAGGATTCATAGCAGCTGGATTATAATAAGTGGGAAGGCTGATTCCAGTCTGCTTCTGCACCTCTGCTACTTGTGCCTCCAAGCTCTGTTTCAACAAATCTGCAGCATTGAAGTTCGGGTTGGCTGCCTTCAATGCTGCTAACTTCTGCTGAGCATCTGCGGGTGGAGAAGCTATGTTTACATAAAACTTGAAGTTATACATTATATATGTAAGTACATACCAAAAGACCTTCCTCCCTTGTATGGGGGGTTGGCCAAGTCAAAACACACAATATTTTCAGTTGGTATTTTCATCTTTTCTAGTATTTCACTGGGTAAGAATAATAATAATAAGAAGAAGAAGAAGAAAAGGAAGAAGATGAAGTAGTTAATGAAAATTGTGGCCACAATTGAGTAGACATAGAATAATTCCCAAGCCTCCAGGCCTATACCACACATAAAGAAGTAACCACCAAAAGGCTTCTAAATAAATTTCAACATCACTTAATATCCAAAACCATCAAAATCAAACCAGATTCAACACAAAGCAACAAATGAAGGGGGGGGGGGGAGGTGTCAGATGAATATATATACATATAGCAAGGGCTCATTCCCCCTTACCATGGAGGCAGCTAAAATACATACATATACCAGTCTTTTTCCCCCTTACACAGGGGGTAGCCAAAAAGAAAAAATCATAGAAAACACTCACCCATTCCATTTCCTATATATTCCACTCCCCTGCAGCTAAAATGAAAAGGCATAATTTCACTCCCACCCATTCCACTCCCATCCACCACCCCTCCCTCCCTCTCATCTTTGCTCCTCCTGTATGATGGTGTGAGGAGAAAGTTAAAAGTATATGTGGGCAAAAGTTATGGTGATGAAATGTACACGGGTGGAAGCGAGATGAATATACATGAAATGTACAAGGGTGGAAGCGAGATGAATATACATGTCCATAAATAATAATAATAACAATCTTACCTTTCCTTATATCAATTGGTCTCTTTCTTTCTACATTACGATCATACCGTCTTCGGTCCCTATCTCTGGAACGTGACCTGGACCTGTAATTCAATGCAAGAAATTAAACACACATACATACATATACCAAGGGCTTTTCCCCCCTTACAAGAGAGTAGCCAAAGTCAAAGACATAAATCCACTCCCACTCATTTTATCCCCACACACTCCACTACCATCCACCACCCCTTATTATTAAACATAAAAAATAATAGCTCTTTCACACCTAAGGTCTGCAGAATGAAATAATAAATTCTTAGCTAGTAAATAAATCTTATTTGTTGTCCTTATTCTGACAGTGCTATGGATACAAAAAACATTGAAAGTAGTGAAAACTGGCAAGGTATCTAGGTTGGATGGGTGTCATGCAGACTGTTACACAAAAGGAGGAACTTTTATAGGGGATTGGCTAGTGAGGTTGTTTAATGTGAGCTTAAGGGATGGAATTTCCTGAAGCACTGAAGGAATGCTTGTATAGTTCCACTTAATGGAAAAGGAGACAAATTTGATTGTAGTAGTTTTAGAGGAAGCCTGTTGAATGTAATTGGAAAGGGATATAGGTGGATGTTAACTAAAGAGGATTGGATTGACTGATCCCCCCCCTCCCCCCAGTTAGTAGAGCTTGTGTTAGAACTGGAAATGGTAACTGGTCTGAGAAGGTAAGGTTACACTGGGGTTGTGTAATGTCACCATTGTTGTTCAACATGTACATGGATGGGTGGTATTCTTATCTTGGCTCCTCATGGATGACTGGTTATCCCTGCACCTCACCCATTGCCCTGGGTAGGAAGCAATGTAACAAGACAAAGCACATCCACAGCAAGGCTGCTTCATTGAATCAGCTAATCCCCACTTTCTTTCCCGTCATGCAGAAACATTGAACATGGGGAGAAATCCCTTTGGGCTGCTGGCTGCATCAAAATATCATTCACACATAACCACTCCCTAACCCACCCTCTCTACACTTCCCTCCACACATCACAGTATCATCTACATATTTGGATGTAAAGGTGATAGGCAAGGGACTACAGATGGTTACTAAGTGTGGAGGGAAGTGGGAGGCTAGACAGTTGTTGTTTGCTGATAACACTGCTTGTGGCTGGATCAGAGGAGGGCCTACAGCAATTAGTGACAAAGTTTGGGAGGGTAGGTGTGAGGAGAATGTTGAAAGTAAATATAGGAATAAGGTGATGAAATGTATAAGGAGTGAGGGTGGCAGTGAGCTGGAGGTAAGTCTTAAAGGTGAGAGGCTGGAAGAGCTGAATAGTTTGAAGTATTCTGGAGCACATGTAGCAGGGAATGGATGAGTTAGGTAGGGGAAATTTCACTCACCACCTTCACTTCCAATATCATTTACTCTCTCCCTAACCCAACATGCTTCCCCTCTTTTCACTTACACAAAATGTCTATTAAATACCTAACTCACTTCACATCCATTTTCCTCTTGGACTTCCTCTCCTTGCATTTTCCCACTGCTCTCTTTAACCTGTACTTCTCATTTGGTTTCTCAATCTTTGCAACCACTTCTTGTATGCCAGCTTCTTTCTTTACCATCAGTGCCTTCACATCTTCATCCCACTATTCACTACTCCTTTTCTTTATTACCCCATTTCCTCCTTGAAATGTGCCTATTTTTCCTATGCTCCCATTTCTCCTTTATCATTCATTACACCCCATACTTCTCTCTGCTTTGCCAATTTACCTTGCTCACTTTCAGCACCTCTTTGGCTCCCTCCCTTTTCTTCTTTCCTTCTAACAAATAATAACTAGACAATTGACTGCCTTCTCTCCTGAACACAACTGTTTCCATTATAGCCACATATTTCCCGTTCCACATAGGATATATTTCTTCCTTTTCTTCTACTAAACCCTGGGGTTTACCTTTTGTCCCTTGAACGTGAGCGAGATCTCCTTCTCTCCCTACTGCGGGATCTTGACCTTCTACTCTTCCTATCATCATCTCTTCTCCTTCCACTTCGTTCCTCATCCTTGCTCCGTCTTGATGAACTCCTGCTAGGACTTGGAGAACGAGTACGTGGGCGATGGCGAGACCTTTCTCTTGACCTTGACCTGTAATAAAAAATTTCATTAAGGTAATTTCAATGTTAAATTATAAATGTGTTTGAGATCAAGTGTGTGGGATAGGTGCTTGGCTGGCTACTTCCCTTATAAAGGTGAAGAGGCCTTTAGGTATATAGATAGGACATGTGCATGGCCCTGGATATAGATAGGACATGTGCATGGCCCTGGATATAGATAGGACATGTGCATGGCCCTGGATAGATTTCTATGTCTAGCAGATGTGGGAAGGCAGGTGCTCGAGTACTGACATCCTAATTTGAACAAACATAAATAAAAGAGAAGATAGATTGTAAAGAATTGAGAAAGAGGAAATAGCGAGTTTATAGGCCCAATCTGAAGACCTAGGGTACCTCCATGTGGAGATAAGGGCATGGTGACCCCTTCTATCCAAGTGGCATCTGGGTCCTTGGTGGGGAGTTTGTTTTCCCTAACGTTTCTGCATTTTCTACTGGATGGTTATGCAGCCTCTTCCAAGCATATTGCACTAGCACTATTACCATTCAACTAAATTCTTTCAACCCATAAAACTTGCCTTGAGCGCCGACTGGATCCATGACTTCTTCGAGGTGACCTGGACCTTGACTTTCTCTGGTTCCCAGTTCTTTCATGTGGTGATCTGTGTTTAAAGGAAAAACCAACAATCATCAATCAATCCCTTGCCCTAGGTCTCTTGCAGGAGACCCATAATACCTAATCAAATAGCACTGGCCATTTGATGGGTCCATATGACACTAGAGGAAGAAATACTGTGTTGTTTGGGAAGTGTGGGATGAAATGTTCAATGTGCTCTGTGTGATGGCTACACCTACGGAAGTTTGATTCTGTGGCCAGGCCTATTCTGTAGTACTATTGAGTTGGATGGGGGTCCTAATGCATAATGCTAATGTGGTTCTTGATTCTCTTTAGAGGATCCTTTTCTGTGGGAGTCATATTTGGGGGGTTCAATGGAAATGGAATACCAAGTTCGATAGCCTGTCTTGATGAGCATATTTACTAATCTGGGTGTGAATGTGTTTTTATGCCATAGTTATGTTTGTTGAGGAAGGACGGGAGAGGACAGAAGACGGGTGAATGGAGAATGGTTGTATATGGAAAATGTTGTGATGCATGAGGTGGAATGGACGGGGGAATGGGGGGGGTGAGGTAGTGTGTGTGAGCAAAAATTTTGACACAGCCCAAAGGGATTTCTCCCCATCCTCTCCTTTATATGGGGGGACGGAGAGGGGGGGTCGCCGATTTAATGAAGCGGCCTTGCTGTGGATGTGCTGTGTCCTGCGACACTGCTTCTGACCCAGGGCAGTGGACAGGGTGCAGGGATGACCCGTCATCTAGGAGGTGCTATGATGGGAGGGAGGGTGGAGGGGTGTGGAGTGTTTTCGGGGATGGAATGGGTGGGAATGATTTTATGCCTTGTCCTTTTTGGCTACCTCCCTGGTAAGGGGGAAAAAGCCTTGGTATATGTATGTATGTATGTATGTTTGTGTAGTATCCAGTTC
The DNA here is from genome assembly GCF_046742065.1 of Oratosquilla oratoria. Lineage (NCBI taxonomy): Eukaryota > Metazoa > Arthropoda > Malacostraca > Stomatopoda > Squillidae > Oratosquilla > Oratosquilla oratoria. The sequence goes on from NC_134810.1 coordinate 35,006,250, forward strand.
ATGAGTTATTTTTTGTTGTTGTTGTTGTCATTCCCTAGACTGTCTGTCTGGGCAGTCCCGTCTCCCCAAGGAATGCCACAGCCAAAACTGGGTTTTCCCACAAATCCTTCATAGAGTGTATGTTGTGTTGTTTGTGTGCATGATTCTGTATAATGCAGTCTTCCATTATGTGTTGTATGGTATGGGGTGAAGTGTTGCATCCTGGGCAGCTGTTCACAATGCGGTCATCCAGCCTCTTCTGGTAGCTTAGAAGTGCTAGGTGGTGGCCGCACCACAGTCTGGCCAGGTGGACTCTGTCCTTTCATGAGAGAGAGGATTCAGAAGGGTGGATATCAGGGGATCTGGCATACAGCAGTGTGTTGTCTTTCAGTGTGTTAATGGAGCAGTGAGTGATATGATTATGAGTATGTTACCGGAGGCTGGTATTTGGCGGTTGTGGAGGAAGAGAAGAGATTATCTGTGTGTGATACAGGTCTTTGGGTGTTGTTTTAATGTTTCTTGGTGTGTGTGGGTGTTCTGCTATGTAGTGTAGCGGGTGTGATGTGTTTGTGGTGGCTGCGGCAAGTGCTTGTGTGCCTCTCATGTCGAGGTGGTCCTCGACTTTGAGGACCTTTGTTTCATGGTGTAAATGGTCTGTAGGTGTTGTATTTGTGCAGCCTGTAATTGTTTTTAGGGGTTTGTTTTGTATGATTTGAAGGGTGTTGTGGTGTGTCTCACCGAGATTAGGAGCCCATGCATGACTTGCATTATTCATCATTGAGGGTATGCATTGTTTGTATATTGTTGTATTAGTTTCTTTGTTTTGTCCAAATGTTGTTCCAGCGATTGACTTAAGTGCGTTAAGTCTAGGTGTGCATTTGTTTTTTATGTTTGTGATGTGTTGTTTGAAAGACATGGATGTATCGTATGTTACACCAAGAATTTTCGGTGTGTTTGTGTGTGGTATTAGAGTGTTGTTGATGTAGAGATGAGGTATGTATTTGTGTTCTTTTGTCCAGTTGGTGAGAAGCGTTGCTGTAGATTTGGTTGGAGCTATTTTGAGTCTGTTTGTGATGAACCATGTGTTGCGTGTATCAAGGTATGGCTGGATTATTTCTGCAGCTTTGTCTGTGTTACGATGTGTGCATGTGATTGTTATGTCGTCTGCATAGGAAGAGATTTGTATTTCTGAGGTGTCTGGTGTGGGTAAGTCATGCATGTATAGATTAAAGAGAGTGGGGGATAGAACAGAGCCCTGTGGTACTCCATTCTTAATGTTTCTGATGTGCGATGATTGGCCATTATATGACATGTAAGCATTCCCACCTGCCAGATAATTGGCCAGCCATCTTCTGGTGTTATTGTGCATGTCTGTGTTATATATTTTATTTGTTAGGTTGTGGCGGGGGATAGCATCAAAAGCTTTACTAATGTCGAATGTTATAAGAAGTGTTCTGTGGTGGGGCCTATCTGAATTTATGCCATCTAAAATTCTTTGTGTGAGGTTTATCAGAAGAGTGTTTGTGGAGTGTAGTGGCCTAAAACCGTGTTGAGAGTCAGCAAGGGGAATATGTGGTGTGACAAGTTTAAGTATTAGGCGTTCAATGACTTTAGAGGGGGTGCAGAGAAGTGTGATTGGGCAGTGCGATGTTGGGATTGTTGGGTCTTTGTTCGGTTTTGGAATGGTGATTATTTTACCATGCTTCCAGATGTCGGGTATAGTGTTGTGTTAATAGCTGTAGTTTGCAATGTTTGTGAGTGCGTGTATACCTTGTGGTCCAATGTGTTTTAGGTGGATGTTACTTATGTTATCATGGCCACAGGCAGATGAGTGCTTGAGATTATGTATTATGTGTTCTTTCTGACTGTCTATGATAGGTGTATAGTCTGAGTCTGTGAGAAAGTCTTTCTTACGACGAATAGTGCGTCGGTCGTTAGGGTGAGAAGTGAGATGGCTTGTCTGCAAAATGATTTATGAGTGTGTTTGCTTGTTGTCTGTTTGAGGGTAGATTGTCAGTTGTTGTGATTATTGCTACGTGAGAGCGTGTTGTGTTACTGTTGGATAGTGTAATGCTGTTGAGTGTTTTGTACAATTTGCTGGTGTTTGTTTTGTGATCAAGTGTATTGATAAAGTTTTGCCAATTTTGTGTTTTTTGATCATGTATTTTATTGGCAATCACAGTGTTTAGTGTTTGTATTTGGTCTGCTATGTTTTGAGGGATAGGTGTGGGGGTATTGCATTCAAGTGTGTCTCGTTGTCTGATGAGGCCTTGGATTTCTGGTGTGAAGTTGGGGTTGTGTGATTTTCTGTTGCCTCTAGGGATGTATCTCTTGTCTGCGTTTTGTATGATTGTATTAAAAGTGTGCACAACATTGTTTATGTTTGTGATTGGTATACTGTTAAGTGTTTCAAAATGTTGTTCTGTCTCTTCAGTAAAAGCTTCCCAGTTATGATGCTTCCCAGTATGTGTGTCTGTGGCCAACTGGGGTGCATCTTGTTTTGGTGGTGGTGATGATTGGAAGGTGGTCAGAACAAAGGGTTCCGACCACTCTCCATGATGTTGTTGGGGTTAGGCAGGGGGAGCAGAAGGTGATATCAGGAGAGGAGGGAGTGTATAGGGCTTGGTGTGGGATATGTGTATGATTATGTGTGTTGTTCATGATAGACAATGAGTCAAACTGAGTCTGTATATCAAGCCCTCTGTCTATGTCAGGGTTGTCGACATACCAGGCAGATGACTTGGCGTTGAAGTCACCACCCATGATCAGGTTGGGGATTGAGGCTAGTCGGCTAAATTGAGGCCTGAAGGTGTTTGGAACTGTGGGGGATGATTGGGGGGGAATGTACTTGTTAACTATTGTCAGTATTGATTTGTTGCCTGTGGGGATTCAAATGGATTGGATTTCTGTAGTGTTATCTGTGGTAGGGAGGAGAATTTTGGTTGTGGCACTTGTGTCCACAAAACAGATGGAGTGGTGGATCAGGGTGATGAGTCCACCGCCATTGCCGTCGGTCTGGTCTTGTCTGATGGTGGTGTAATTATGAAATGATGGTGTTTTGTGTGAGTGTCTTAGTTTTGTTTCTTGTATAATTGCAATGTGTATGTTGTGTTGTTTAAGGGGGTACGCGACACCTGGAGGTCATTTTCTAAAATATTTAGAGTAAAGAGCTGAAACTTCTCAGGTAAATAGGTATCCATATTGCCTACATTTTAGGTGAAGCAGAATGATGTATGTACACATGTACACATGTATGTATACCAGTAGCGACATTTAAAAGTGCACAGCACCATAATACGCGAACCAATTTGTTTTATATTTTGGCTATGATTAGTCAGTAGGCACACCTAGGGCCAGTCATTGAGTAATTGAACAATTTCCTTTATACTTTTGCATACAGGCATTTCAATTTTAATGTCTGGCAAAAATCGTGAAAAATACAATTTTTTTGCTCTTGTTTCCATTATTACTCCGAACTCTTTCATCCTATTCTAAATATTCGAATGATCGGCCCTAGCAGTTACTAAAAGTAATATTCCCTGTAAGTTTCACCTAAATCTGATGTATATTAGATTTTTTATGATTAAAAAAAAAGTAGAAAAATATCGAACGGAGATATGGCAACTTGAAATATGAATATATCTGTAACTTGCTTATAGTTTCACCAATTTGACTGATTTTTTCATGGCTTAATTCTTATTATATAATAAGTAAGTACAGTAAAAATTATTAACATATTTTAATTATAAGTACTTTAAATACTGAAAAACTAAAGTATAAGTATGTCACAGTAGTGACGACGCACAGACGACATCATATAATTTGCTTTTTTGCACCTTTGGCGGTTTCTTCATATGAAACCTCTCTGCTGGGGGTCTTCAGGGTCTCTAAATCATTGGAAAGAGGTTTATTTTCCAGTAGTGGGCGCCTTCTCTTTCCTCATCAGATTCCCCTCGCCAATCTATGTTGGTAGGGCACCCCCTCCAGCATCATATGATGTCCCTTCTTCTTTCTTCTTCCTGTATAGCCTTGATCTTTTTCCTCTTGCTTTCTTCTTTGGATTTAATCTTCCTCTTTGAATTGTTTAGTCTAATGTTGTCCTTTACCTCTGTCACCATCACAGAGGTGCAGGTGAGGGTGGTGGTGGAGTGAGAGGTGGTGAGATCTTTAGTCGTCTTTGACTGCTTGCCATCTTTAACTGCTGTTTTTTGTCATTGTGATGTTCTTTTGTTCTTTTTGCTACCTATGATGACTGTACTAAAGAGTAATATGTACTTGCTAAAGTAATAGATTGCAATGAGAGCTCATGAGACATGTGTACTTCCCTTTTCAGAGCTAGCCGGGAACTAACGCTTAGTTTCGCACAAAGTTGGCGAAATATTCTCCCTCCACCTTCCTCCCTTCCCCTCCACAATCGTATTGGCCGTTGATACACTGGGCGAGTGTAAATTCAATCAAATTTCAACGTTATTTGCTGCGCCTGAAGGTCCTAAGTGGCACGCCTCCCTCTAGCGTGGGTTGCGCCTTTAAATCTGTCCCTTTAAACCTCACCCAGGACCTTTAAATTGCGCGCGGCTGGAAAATTATTTGTCGGGATTTATTTCTAAGTGGTATACGAACATTTTGAACACAGTTTTGAAAAATGCCATATCTTGACCAAATTCACCCCCCCAGGTGTCGCGTACCCCCTTAAGAAAGTGTTCGAGTTCATGTTTTTTCGTGTTAATACCGTCAATGTTGTGTTGTAATATGTTGATGTTGTGTGTTCTGTATGTGTTGTATGTTGCCGTTTGGGGTTGAGGTTGGGGTATTAATGGGGAAGGTATAGGATCTGGGTTAGAGGGGGGGAAAGGAGAGATTGGGGACAAAGGATGGGGAGTACTGATTGGGGATAAAGGCAAAGGGAAATTGGGAGTGGGTAAGGGTGCTGGCTGTGGTTGGGGAGGTGGGAGTGGGGTTACTGGAGGGCAGGTAGAACATGTCCAAGTGTTTGTGTATTGGTTTGTGTCAGCAAGTGTTGTACAGGTGAGGTGGGCCCAGTTTTTGCACATATTGCACTGAACTGAGCCCTTTGTCTGTCTGCTCAAGGTAATGGGTTTAGAGCATGTTGGGCATGTTTATTTTGTGGTGGGCCCAGGATTGCTCTCTACATCTCCGGCTAAAAGTAGAAGAGGGGTGATCGCCGGAAAATCACCCCTACGTGCAGAAAAACGTAACATTGCATGTTGAGAAAAAGGATTTTGGTACTCCCCAAGGCAGGCTTAGCTCCTCTTGGGGATTGGTGCCACCTGTGTAGAGCCGGTGGCCAGGGCTGCTTGCCGCCCTTTGGCCCCCAACTCTTGGGGTTGGGGGGTGGTCCCACGACATAGACGCTGCGGCTCCAGGTGGTTGTATGATGTAATGAGATGGGTGTGCCACTCATTTTCATGTGAGGTCTATGGCTTGCTTCACAAGTATTAACTTTTTCCCAAGTGTCATTCATAACATGACATTGTACTCTCAAATAACCATGGGTTTCTATGGATGCTTTCACACATGGTCATGGTTGTGATATGTGAAAGCATCCATAGACATCCACGGTTATTTGTGAGCACAATGTCGTACTATGTACAGTGCGCAGCGAAATGTCAATATGAGTAAAATGAACCTTATAGGAAGATGTTTGGTTTCATATCAGTGGCAGGTATACATTTGGAGTGCAGAAACACTTATAACTGTATACAAACAACTAATAAGAACTACAATATCTATTTGCCTACAGTTTGATATCCAACAATTATAAAAATATGATACACTATATCTATCTATATACCAAGTTCCCCCTTTAAGGGAGGTTGCCTGATCAAAGCCCGCATCCATTCCCATCCACCACCCCTGTTTCCCTCTTATCTTAGCTCCTCATGGATGAAGGGTCATCCCTGTCTCCTACCTACTGTCCAGGTCAAAAGACACAGCACATCCACAGTAGGGCCTCTTCAGTTAATTGCCTACCCCTCCCTGTACCCTCATGTGGAATATAAAGATGGGAGAAATCCCTTTGAGCTGCATCAAAATATCATCCATACACAACCATCCTCTACCTTACTCAACAGACATTCCCTTCTTACTCAAAGCCCCTTTCACCCCATCCATCTCATCCTCAGCTGTCCCCTCAAGTTCACTCCATCCACCTTTGCTTTCCACACCTCTTTTGCTCATCTTTCATTCACTCATTCCTTCTCAATAATCCTTCATTTGCCCTATCTGCCTCCTCCCTTTTTACCTGCACTCTCCTCATTTCTCTCACTATCCAACCTTGTAACTCCAACATTACTTCTCACACTTCATCAAACACATTTACATTTCTCCTTTCTGCATGTATGCCATGTGGTCTGAGGTGTTTTAGGTATATTACTTATGATGTCAGGACCACATACTGATGAGTGCTTGAGGTTATGAATAATATGCTTTGTCTAGCTGTCTATGAAGGGTGTGTAGTCTGGGTCTATGAGGGAATTTTTTTTAGGTCAGTTGGATTGCCTACATGTGAGTGGAGAATGGTTGTACATGGTTGATATTTTGAAGAAGCCTGAAGGGTTCTTAACCCCTTCCATACGGTGCCGCACATGTAGGCGTCATGAGGAGCAAGTGGATTCGCGACGCTGCCATATCGGCGTCTTGATTATATTTATTGTAGTCGCCCCTGTGTTTTTACATTCTCTCAAATGTGCCCTGAATCCCATTCTCTGTGGTTTTCAAAATTCGCGGGTGAAAGAGAGAACGATCGATATAAGCGGTGACTATATTTTATGATGCGAGTATTATTACGACACGTCGTACGGCTGGCATTGGCTGCTGCCCGCGAGATTTAAGTTCCGTACTGAAGTGGTTAATATCTTCTCTATTTTCTGTATGAGAGGTAAGGATGGGAGAGTTGCCGTGTAAATGTAATGGGCCTACTGTGGATATGCTGTGTCTTGCTTCCTTACTTCTGACCCAGGCAGTAGGCAGGAGACAGGGATAACTCTTTATCCACGAGGAGCTAAGATGAAAGGAAAACAATGAGTGGAAGTGTGGATGCATGCCTTAACCTGGCTACCTCCCTTATATGGGGGAAGAATCCCTTGGTATAGTAAACCTATAATATCACCACTAAAGCTTACATCTACATCAACTTACCTCTCCCTTCTGCTCTCTTTTGACTTGTCTTCATCATGAGATGTCTGCCTCCTTACGCAGCTTTGATTGGCCAGACCTAACAACCTCTCCTGGAGACTGCATGGAAAGAAAAACTTGTTAAATAAACAGGAGCTGGACTAGGATTCCAGAAATCAGGTACATTGATCATTGAATATATTTGTAACACACTGCAGGATAATAATGCAAAGCTCCTAATTTCTAAAAAGGTTCATTTTCCAGGTCTACCCTAATGCTGTTGTTGTTGCTGTTGTTGCTTGTTGTTGTTGCTTGTTGTTGTTGTTGCAAGAAATGCCTGTAGATTGAGTGTCATTCATTCATTCATTCTATATTAAGCGTGCACAAGCACACGTATTAGCTTCATGATGTCAAATCTGGTGGTATCAGCAAGCTTCAATGGACAACCCATTGTCTGACCTGACCTTGGGTCAGTTTAGCTTGACCTCAGATTCAATCATTAAACCACCTGCATCCCAACTGGGGAGTTGGCCATACAATGTTACCTTACGACAAATTATTCATTCCATCAAGAGGATGTTTATGAATATATGTATTTTCTTCCTATATATATCTATATATTATAATGGGTACTCACACTAAGTTCTATACTATACATTCTCTGTTGCACCCAGTTGCAGCAGTCAGATGAGGCTCGACTATGATACTGTCAATACTTATCAATAAAGAGAAGAACTCAAGTAGCACCTTTATTTCAGTGCCTCCAAACTAATATAGAACAATGCAAGTCTATAATGCAAATTAGCTACAAATTCCAAACCACTCCAATTACCATTATGATTTCTTAATTATGAACTATCAAAATACTCAATTTTAATAATACAAACATGATTTGTTCCAAAACCACTCCATTATTTGACTAATCCTACCTGCCAGCTTTTTCTAACCTCATTCTCTGCTTCACTTCCTCATTTCTCACCCTACCCATCTTTGTAACCCCCACCATATTTCTTACAACACTTCATCTCAAAACATATTTAGGCTTTTACTTTCTGCCTTCTATAAATACAAAATACCTGCTCTATTCAATGCCAGGGACACAATCACACAAGTATGGTCTATATACCAAGTTCCCCCTTTAAGGGAGGTTGCCTGGTCAAAGCCCGCATCCATTCCCATCCACCACCCGTTTCCCTCTTATCTTAGCTCCTCATGGATGAAGGGTCATCCCTGTCTCCTACCTACTGTCCAGGTCAAAAGACACAGCACATCCACAGTAGGGCCTCTTCAGTTAATTGACTACCCCTCCCTGTACCCTCATGTGGAATATAAAGATGGGAGAAATCCCTTTGAGCTGCATCAACCTCTCCTGGAGACTGCATGGAAAGAAAAAAATGTTTAATAAACAGGAGCTGGACTAGGACTCCAGAAATCAGGTACATTGATCATTGAATATATTTGTAACACACTGCAGGATAATAATGCAAAGCTCCTAATTTCTAAAAAGGTTGTTTCCAGGTCTACCCTAATGCTGTTGTTGTTGTTGCTGCTTGTTGTTGTTGCTTGTTGTTGTTGCTGTTGCAAATATATTCAATGATCAATGTACCTGATTTCTGGAGTCCTAGTCCAGCTCCTGTTTATTAAACAAGTTTTTCTTTCCATGCAGTCTCCAGGAGAGGTTGTTAGGTCTGGCCAATCAAAGCTGCGTAAGGAGGCAGACATCTCATGATGAAGACAAGTCAAAAGAGAGCATTATAATGGTCTACCTTCTGCATTCATCTCATGACACTCCCCCTAGAGATTTACTTGCTCACCTATTCTACAATTCACATTCAGCCCCCACTACATTCCCTTCTATATGTAAATCCATACACCAAAAGACCTTTTTCAACTTACAAGGGTGGTAGCCTGCCAAGGCATGTAACCACATTTCACCTTTTCAACAACCCTCTGTTTTCCTTATAATCTTAGTTCCTTTGGAGGAAGGGCCATACCTGTTCCCCACCCTCTGTTTGAATATGAAGGAATACAGTAAGACACAGCATCTCCAGAGCAGGGACCAACACCTTCAGTTGGTTTAACACTACTGCTCCATTATATGATAACCCCCAATCCCCAACCTTGTCCACCCACAATAAATACTGAGAAAGGAAAGATCCCTTTGGGACAGATCAATCTATCATCCATTCATAACCACTCTCTACTCACAACTATCTCTTGCCCTCTCCCTTCCCTATTCAACAGACATTCACCTCTTTATCTAAGCCCTGTTCATCTCATTTTTGTTCTCCCCCTCAAGTTCACTCAATCTATGTTTGTTTTCCCCACTCTTTTGCTAGTTTTCCCTCACCTATTCTTTCCATTTGCCCAAATCATCTCAGTATTTTTTTTATCAACCCTATCTGTCAGCTCCATTCCACCCCCTCTATTTGCCTCATCTCACTTCTCACTATCCATCCTCGTAACCCCAACCATACTTCTCAAACACATTTCAAGTCCTTATTTCTGCCCCTAAGTTAGTCTCTGCCCTGTAATGTCGCAGGCATGACCACCCCTTTGAACAGTCTTCCATTTCATCCTTCCAAGACATTTACTTACATTCCTCACTCTACAGTTTCCCTCCACCCCACTCTTTCATTCCCCAATATATACGACTCTCACTACTTATAACTCTACATTCTCCAGCCTCTCTCCTTTATGACTTATCTCCAGATTAGTACCACCCTCTCCTCTTGTGCATTTCAACACCTCAATTTTGCCCACATTAACTTTTTCTAAACTCCACCATTAGCTGTCTTGAACCCTCCCCTGATCAATCAACCCATTTACCCTACAGAAGACCTGTGGCCTTCAGATAACTGACTGTCCATAGCCTCTGGGTAGTTCCACAAGTCTTGTGGGAAAGATACACTGTGATGTTGTCTATGGATTGTTAGTGTGGGGCATTGTAGTATGAGGTGCTGTGTCCTCTGCGGTGGTTGTATCTGGGGCAGTTTGAATCTATGCCCAGATCTATTCTGTGTTGGTACGGTTTCAATGTTGGATGGTGTCCTGCATGCAAGTATGGTTCTTACTAGATGTGTTGTTTGTTTGGGGGCTATTGTTGGAGTACTGTGTTTGGAGGGCTATCTTGAATGGCTTGTTCAGTGATCTGACTGAGTAAGTGTTTTTGTGTGGATATTTTGTGTAGTTTAGGTAGTAGGTTATGATTCGAGTAGTTAGCTGGGAGTGGTTTCTATGCCTTTTTTTTTGGCTACCCTCCGCATAAGGGGGAAAAAAGCCTTTGGTGTATGTATGTATGTAGTTAGCTGTTGGTGTAGTTTTCCGTTTCAATCTGTTAAGGATGCGTACAAGATGTAATGTGATAGAAGTGTGGTGTTAATGGTTCAGCAGCCACCATTTGTTTGTTTTCTCCATGAGAACAGGTGAAATGTTGTTGACAGAGATCTGGGATCAGGTCCAGAGACAAAGTATTGCCCCTTGGCTTCTGCACTTTCAAATGACAGTAAAGGTGCTGATAGGTTTTGAAAATGGGTACCATGTACATGATTCTCTCTGATATTCACTCCACACAACCACCATTTGCAGATACTTATTGCACCACATTTTATCACAAATGCACACACACACATAAATCTTATCTCACAACATGTTACCTAGATAAGATTATCATATTTACAATAAATATCTTCTGACCTAGTCTTGTGCTTGCTGCCTTCACCAGGGTTTTTCTCATTTACTACTTTATGTTCTCGGCTCTGTGATTTGTCATCTTCCTCCACTCCTTTGCCTCTGCCAGCATGGCTGCTTCCACTACTTGTGTTGTGCTTACTGATACTGGATGGCCTCTGCTCCTTGGTTACTCCACCACTTCCCTGGATGGCCTTGCCCTTGTGGTGGTCCTGGTCATCATCAGATCCCTGCGGGCAAGTTGTGTGTCACTAACGATGAAGCAAATGTCTGAAAAATGGCAAAGAACCTGTGACATGTCAAACTGTTAATAACTTACCTTGTGTTCTGAGTGGCCTATACTTCCATATGGTATAAAATGTGAGTAACTGTCTTATCCAAAAAGAAGAGTGGATGCCACAGAATTTAAAATAATCAAAGGCAGCATTTGGATGTACAGAGGTTTCCTCTCAGGGTTGTCAGAGCAAAATAGGGATTTTAAAAGCTTAAAACCAATCTCAAAGTATTTCCCCAAAAAGACCACTTTAATACAGAGGGAAAAAGTAAAACCACCCAGTAACAGCACTCCACAAACTGAAACTCATTTTGTGCATGTGTATTTGCATCCCAACTTACTCTATAAATATAATTAAATTGACCCAAAAAGCCTCCCTCTCCTCTTCATTATTTTTTCACTACCAGGACCATATGCACTTTCAAAAGCTCATGTCCTCCATTTCAATTTCACCTGTGCCCACATCCTCGACAACACCTCTTTCATTCCATTCACCTAGTTACAGCTTACAAGAAAAAAGCAATGATTATGGGGATCCTGTGTGCATGGGTGCTCTCCCTTACTGTAGTTTATGGGGTTGGACTTATGCTCATGGAGTCCTACCTCTGTACCCCTACTTTTCAAACTTTGCCAATTTGTATTGTTGGCCTGGATTATTTTTTCTATGTTCCACAAACTTATGTATCCATGTTGAAAGCTAAACAATATCTTCTAAGCTGTCTATATATATATACATACACAAACTTATGTATCCATGTTGAAAGCTAAACAATATCTTCTAAGCTGTCTATATATATATATACATATATGTGTGTGTGTATATATTTATTATGACTTCTTGTTCTTTCACCCATATCAACAGATCTTCACTGTCCATTTAACTTTCTTTGTTCTAAATATAATTACCATGTCTCTTTTACCTCCTCCAATGTGAGTAGTCCAAGTTGTTACAGTTTCTTCCTTGTCTTGTATTTTTTATTTCTCTGTGTAACCACACCACTGCTGCATACTCCAGATCAAATTTTCAATTATTCTTTTCCATTATATTCTCATCCATGTAATGAAATGACATGTGTTAATTTGCAATTTACATATTTCTCCTATTATTCTATTTATATGCCTTTATGTCAACAGAATATCTGATTAAAATTGCTAAACCCTTTTCCTCCTTTGCTTTTATTATTGCATCTCCTATTTTATAGTTACCCATTTTCTTTTCCCCATTTCCAAGATTCATTGCACTGAATTTCATCTTCCACTTCTGGCTCCACTCAGTTTATTTCAGTCTTCCTGAAGCAACTTACAATCCTCTTCACAATTCACTCTTTCTATGATCTTGGCTTCAGCAAATAAGTTTACATAGCTGTCTACTCCATTCTTATCAATGATATACGAAGTGAACATTGACGGTGTCTCACTCATCACTTCTCCAATATGACAATTCATTTTTCACTACTGTTCATATGCATCCATCACTCAAAAAATCTCTTATCCATTCTATTTTGCTCCCTTTAATTCCTATGTTAGCCAACTTCCATTTTAGTATCTTGTGTGGCACTTTGTTAAAAGTCTTTCCCAGGTCAAGGTATACTAAATTCCCATCCCTCCCTTTCATGCAGCACATCAACAAATCTCAAGTTAAAAAAAAGTTAGTTATATATAACTTTCCTTTCTAAATAAAAACTGATTGTCAACAAAGATTCTCTTCTCTGCCCACCAATTCATGATCTATTTTCTACAATTTTTTTCACATATTGTGCATTGGTCTATATTTCAGTTCCTTCCTTCCTTGTAGACTTACACCACATTGGCTGATTTCTAATCATATGGATCTTCCCTTCTTTCATGAAACAATCAATTGATTTATTTCTTCCACTCATTGTTGTCTGCTATCAACCAATCAATCAAATGTTGCATCGAGTTTCAAGGAGTGGAAAACCCATAGCCCCTTGTGGCTGGCAATGGTCCTCAGAACCTCCCATAGATTTATCTGGAAAGATATTTTGGACTCTTGTCTGTGTTGTATCAGTAGTAAGGAGAAGAGAACAGTTGCTGGTTGTCAGCTCCCCATGTGTGAAAAAGTGTAAGAAATGCAAGTGAAGTTGATAGACTGAGATCTTAGGCTTAGTCTGGAGACACTGCCAACCCCTCTGGGCACCTCTGGATGGAAGTGGGGGGGTTGACGGGTTCTGAAAATGGGCAATCCTGCTGTCCATCTTGCAGGACCACCACATGCATGCACCCATCATTGCTCCCTTTCTTTCAGTATCAAATTTGAGATCCCATTTATCCCAAGGATTTCCTCACTTCCAAATTCTGTTACTTTGCTTACTTCCACTTTTCATGTTGAGACATCTTTCTCGATTTCACCTTTCTTTCCCTAAAGTCCTTCCTTGGTGAATACCAAATGGTAGTTTTTCATCATTTCAGTTTTTTTACTTTTAGAGGATTTGTGGGAAAGCCCAGTTTCAGCTATGGCATTCCTTGGGGAGACGGGACTGCTCGGACAGACAGTCTAGGGAACGACAACAACAACAACAACAACAACTTTGGTTCATCTTTGCACTTTTCAATTACACCCACTTTATATTTTTTCTTCCTCCTAATTCTTGTCTAGTTTTTTTTCAGTCTTGTCTTCCCTGTTCTTCTTTTTTTCCTCCTCTTCTGTTTTCCCATGCTCTTGTTTTGTTTTTTCCACCTTTCCTTCATTTGCTTTTGTGCATCATGTGTGAAATCAATTTTTTTTTTTTTCTTTATACTTCATTTATCTATTATCATTATTATTTTGTCCTCTTCCAATCATCTTTGGTCCATTTTTCCACCCATGTTATTAATTTTTTGGATGGAAGATTTTCCATCATATCATAAGTTTCTTTTTTATCAATGAATTCCCTCCAGTACACTTTAAATTATCTGTTCAATTGTGCAGTTTGCTTTTGCAGTTGTAGTTTCCTTATGTGAATGATTTTTCTATTTGTTTTTGTTACTCCAAAAATAAATTCAAGGATAAAATGATCATTAAAACCTATAAGGCACTGGTAAATCAATGTTTCAATTACCTTGAGTTCCTTCAATAGGATCAAGATTAGTCTTGCCATGTTTGTAGCCTTCCTATGGGCAAGGTGATGCAGTTATCATCGGATGCTATTGCCCAGATTATTGCTCTAAAGGAGGCTGGGAAGCAAACTTAGGAAATTACTGATTAACTTAAAGTTAGTGGCCATGTTTTGAGATGCTACAATGCAAAGTGAAGCGAGGGAGGGTGTGATGCCATACAAACATTAAAAAAAAGCAGTCTGGTACGCCTCATAAGACATCTGGGCATGCTGACAATTCATTAAGAGAGACTTAAAGATGTTTCCTTATATTTCAACCCATAAAATTAAGGAAAGCAACAGTAGTGTGTTTTGAGTGTCTGTATGTACTCTAGTCAATGCACATATGAGCTTTAGTACTCCAGCCATCTCCCTATGAAGAAACCAATTCTCACCTGAGGGCTCATAGAATTGTTTTTGCTGAGAAATATCTCAGGTGGGATTAGGCTGATGGACTGGATATGCTTTGGTCCAACAGAGTGACCTTCAACAGTGACTATGGGGAGGAAGTGGCCACATTTACAGGAGGCAAGGCAGTGATCCACTGGAGCCATGCTATCTGTGTGGTACCATGAAGTACCCCAGTTCTATTATAGTGTGGGATTGTTTATCAGGTTGGGGCTTGGGAAGCTTGCTGTGTTGCCTGCCAACATTAAAGTGAATCAATATGTGCATTATGAGCTGCTGAATGACCACCTCCTGGAGTAATTCGAGCTAAGAGGTGCACACGTGTTTCAACAAGGTGATGACCCATGCCACACTACCAAATCTGTTATAAATTGGCTTAAGGATTGTGAAGTGCCTTTCATAATGGACTGGCCTGGTAATAGTCCATATATAAACACCACAGAGAACCTCTGACAGGTAGTTAAACACAGCTTAAGCCAGACTTTTCTTTTTATTTATTGGGTTACAAGCACCATGGATCCTTCAGAGACAGAGGGAGAGAGGGAGGGTGTGGGAGAGGGAGAGAGATGGAGGGTGAGTGAGAGAGAGAGCAAGAGAGAGAGAGAGAGAGAGAGAGAGAGAGAGAGAGAGAGAGAGAGAGAGAGAGAGAGAGAGAGAGAGAGAGAGAGAGAGGGATAAGAGAGAGGGAGGGTGTGAGAGAAGGAGGGTGTGATAGAGGGAGGGTGAGGGAGAGAGGGAGCAAGGGGGAGACAGGGAGGGTGAGGGAGGGAGAGAAGGGGAGAGAGAGAGGGGGAGAGAGAGAGGGGGAGAGAGAGAGAGAGAGAGAGAGAGAGAGAGAGAGAGAGAGAGAGAGAGAGGGGGGGGAGAGAGGAGAGACAGGAGAGAGGAGAGACAGGAGAGGGGAGAGAGAGGGGAGAGAGAGAGGAGAGAGAGAGAGGAGAGAGAGAGAGAGAGAGAGAGGAGAGAGAGGAGAGAGAGGAGAGAGAGGGGAGAGAGAGATAAAAAAAATTATGTAAAGCTTTTAGGTGGCCATGTTGTCAGGTTGGAGGATTCCCTTCCCCAATTAAACCTTCTCATTTGCCAGGATGATGAGCACACAAGCTACTGTATGTACCAAGCTTAGTATGCATTGTAAATCGGTAAACCCCCTCCCCCCCCCTTTTTTTTTTTACTAAAGCTACTCAGCAGTTCGGTGGAAATAAGAAAGATGAATCCCGCAGGTTTTTATTCTATTTTTATTTTGGGCTTTCCAACATCAATGTGCCTGTAACCCAGTGAATTAAAAAAAATCTGGCCTTATGGGGTAAAGACGTAAGCACTCTGCCAAAGCTCGAAAAGGAAATAAAGGATTCTTGGAATAAAATATTCAAAAACAAGCTATACTGTCTTGACCTTTCCTTATCACAATGCCTTGAGGAGGATAGGGGGAGGCTCCGGCGGTCATAGGGAGGAGGAATTTTATTTTGTCTTCAGGGTTACCCAAAAATTACACAATTATAAACAAAGTAAATGAAGTATTTTGACCCCGAAATTTACCTTAATGTCCCTAAGGGCGCCGCCCTTAGGCATGTTTTGTACGTCAAAATGATGCATTTTCTAAGGCTGAACATGGTTATAATTATCAAGATATTGATTTGAAATTTATGCTACTATTACTTCTTGTGTAGATTAACAATTGTAAACAGCCATTTTTTTTTTCTTTTTTGAGGGTCGTCTACTTTCATGTATTTTTTTTTTTATAATTTTTCACGTAAAAAAAAAAAATGGAAAAAAATAAAATAAATAAAATATTTAAAAAATTTGGCTCTTTATTTATCATCAGAGATATCCATAGTTAATGCACCATAAATTTCATGGAATTTGAACATTAAATAAAAAAGTTCTGGCACTTTATAATAAAAAAAAGTTAGTTTTGAAATACGGCCAATTAAAGATTCTGAAAATTTGTACACTGATTTTTTTCTCAAAACCTATTAATGCTATGCTGAATACTCTATTACGACTACTGTCTTACTTATCTTTGTATAGAGAAGACTGGATCTCTCATATTTTGGCTCTAGGGTTCAAGAAAGGCACTTGGTCCCCCCCTACCCACCCGGGAAGAGTATTACTTCAAAGGGTATCGGAACTGCCCACATTCCTCACTGTTGCAAAGTTTTTCTTAGAACCCTCCTGCAGAGTAGTCTCTTTTGTCTATTGTTGCTTTCATCTTCTTGCTCTTCTTACTGGGTCCTCTTTCTGAGGATAATAGCCTTCTTTTCTCCATCTTGCTTAGGCTTCTGTCAAGTGCCTGTGACCCGAGCTTGAGTTCTTTCAATATAGAGCCTTCCTGGTAGCCAAAGCTATGGCTTAGAATTGCACTTCTTGCAATAAAATGCAGCTTTGACAGTCCCTACAGCTTCTTTTCATACCCTCCCAGCCATACCCTTCCATAATCGAATGATAAACAAAACTAACATTTCTTACAAAATAATTATCATCAGCAACAGTATATAAATTCATTGTTGCACTGTCCACACATAATTTTAATTTTATCTTCAAAACCATCACTATGATAGTGAACAACATTATCTACACTGCACTCACAATGACTAAGAACTATTTCCTTCAGACGTGCAGTAAAGAGCAAATGTATAGTTTCATCCTCTCTTCCTCTTTCTCTCTCTCCTCCTCCTCTTCTTTTTTTTCATCACTTTTATTGGCGAGTGTTTCTTTACGTATTTGTGCTTTTCCTGTCCTCTTGAAAGGTGTAGAAGTTGATGGAACAGAACCTGATGCTTCGGGTGACAAAATCATAACATCAGCTGATGTGGTGGGCGTGGCTACACGCACTTGTAACAATCTCTCTCGGTTTTCTTTCCTTATACAACGCATACGTTTCATATGCTTTTTCACTTTATTAAGACCCATAACTATAATGGTAACACAATAAAATGGAAATAAAACGTAAATTACACACGTCAACTCGACGATAAATGTAAACAAACGTAGACAGCACAATATCAAAGCTTTTGTAAACAACTTTTTCTAATCAAATATGGACTTATGATAGCCGTGAAATGCTGCTTTAGATAGGAAAAAGATCGTACTGCATAGCACTAGTCAGTGAGGGTATGAAAAAGACAATAAAAGCAATAAAATGGCAACATGTTGACAAACATGGTTGTTGCCATATTTGATGCAGCCTGCCATCCCCTACCTCCCGCCACAAAAGTGCATTTTTATGGTATTTGCCATTTAGGTTTTCACTTCAAATCATATGTCTGATAACTGAACAAGCATTTGTGATGCTTAACTAAATTTCGTACCCACGATCGAAAATAGCCATTTTTAGCCGGAGCCTCCCCTCAACAGAAGCAAAGGGTACACAACAGTGTTAAAGGAACAATGATATTTTGCCACTATTCTATCCTCCTGTAATTTGTCTAAAATGCACTCGGCCAAAACTTTTGTCAATTATTGTACATGTCCCCCCCATTGTTGTTTATCTGTTTTTTCACAGACAGATATATTTAGACTTTCAAATCCTTTTCTTACTTCCCTTTGGTGATTAACTTCTCCCATGCTGGTATGTATACTTTCTGGTCATTATCAAGCATAAGGTAGTGCCAAGACAGAATAAGGCCTGGTCATAGAAACAAACTCCCCTAGATTCAACCATCACACAGAAGACACTAAATACTTCATCTTCCCCTAGCCACACCCAAGGAATAACAAAAACATCTCTTCATTGGGTGACTGAAAGACTAATCTGGTGGCTGTTGCCAGTTACATGGGAGCCATGAAATTCTTGCAAGATATATGTGGGACTTCAGACTAATTTCAATCACTTGCATGGCTTGCCTGGCTATAGTACTGATTCCTGCTGCATTATCCACTGCATAATCACCTGTTATTCCCTCCATCCATGCACCTGTTATTGTTATATTTGCTTAACCACTTTGATATGATGACTCCTACATAGCCCTCATGAGGCATGAGTGGGTACACGAGGATGCCAGCATTGGCATCTAGATTATTTATACATTTTTTGTAGTTGTACATGAGTTACCCCTGGAGTCTGTAAACTGGTCTGATCATGCTCTCAGGGTTTATCATTATTCAGAGTAAAAGAGAATGAGTAATACTGCAGTGACTTTATATTCTATAATGCGAGTGGTGTGATGCAAATTACACATGGCAGCCGATGCTGCAAGTGAGAACTTGAGTCATACTGAAATGGTTAATCAAATGATGAGGCACGATTTCATGTGCAAATTAGTTAACAGTTACCCTAGTGTCATAAATTACAAGCACCAGTTTATCAGATACAATTAGGATTTCAATAGCATATGACTGTGAAATAAACAACACTGCAAAAATGCTGAATCATAGGCATGCATCAGCATGGACCCAAAAGTCCAATAGGGAATCTGAGGGATCTGCATATGCTTTTCACTTCTATTACTGCACTTTCCAATTTCACAATATTTTGCTGCTACATGCCCTTAAATATTTCTCTTACAATGAGTTACAATGAAAAACCAGGCCAACAAAAGACCTAATGGTTCATGGTGGTGAGGAGGAAGAGGATGAGAAGAGAAAAAGTACCTGGTATGATCTTAGTAAATCTTACTCTGAACTTGATTACACTTAGCTTATTCTATTCCTTGATGATAGCTGGCAGAATGGTGTTTACCTACTTCTGGGTAAAATATACACACTGACTACTTGAAGTCATTATTTCTTGTTTTTATAATCCTAATGTTATCAATTTTAAAATCTTAAAGGTTTATATTAAGTCCAACCCTGAATTTCTCCCTCCCTCTTTCTATTTTTACATTAATTTTCTGTGATTATAGGTTAAAACAGTTTAATCCATTTTTGTATGCTTTGTTTCCAACTTGAGATCACATCAGGTCCTGTGGCATTCCTCATATCTAGGTTAAGTTCTAGCATAGTTCTAACTTGATTTATAGGCTTAATTTCCAATGATCATACCCATATTTGAATTCATGTATTGTTCCAGCCTCAGCAACATCACCTATGCTATTCAAAGTATTTATGCATCTATATGGAAAATCAATTTCTTTACATCCTTTAGACACATAGTCTTTCTTAACTTGTTCTAATGACCTCTTCAAACCTTCCTATCCCTAAGCAAGAGATCTATTCTGTTAATGTAGTTCTCCTTTAGCACCCTGAATACTGAATCCCTCTTCTGTTTGCTCTTTCGAAACTGGTAACCAGTTTGGTTGTTGCCCTTTGCATTCTCTCAATCTTGCCTTTATATTTTATTCTGTGTGGGGACCATACCACTGACACATATTCTAGTCTTGGACAGATCAGGGTTTCAACAAGTTTTTTCATCATCTCTTCATCCATACAGTGAAAAGCCACTTAAATTTTCTGCAGCATCCTGTACATCTCTCCCACAATCCTGCTAATATGTCTGTCTTTAGGGATGGTCAGCTTCAGGATTTATTTTATTGATTTATTTTTTCTTTTTAATAATAGGGGGGGGGGCGAGATTATGAAACCATGGAAGTTTGACTAGGGTGGGTCAGTTTGTTTCTGTGGCCAGGCCTACTATTATCTTTGTGTTGGATGATGACTTCAATGCAGTTGTGCATGTGGCTCTTACTTCTCTTGGGAGGGAATTTCCTGTGAGGCTAATGCCTGGAGGGATTTGAGAAGAGCAAGATAAAATAATACAAATAAATATATAAAAAAGGGTGCCACCGCCATTCACAGGCAATATGATATAAACATGTGAAAATATGTATATACAAAAATAAATACTTATAAATAAATATATATATAAAACTATTGTAACTTCATTTATATTTAACATTTGAATTTTTTTTAGTACACACTACTCATAACATTTGGTTCTTCAAGTAGCAACAGAAATGAAAGAATATATGCTACAGAAACCTACTGCTAGATAAGGTTAACCAACATGCACTGTGAGAAAGTAGAACAACAAGGTAGGGTAGTCATCAAAAATGCACAACTTTATGGGTGCCAGGACTGACCCCTGCAGTATCCCACACCTACATGATACTCTCATCCTTCACTATCATTCTCAAGTCTCTCAAGAAATCCTTCACCAATTCCAGAATCCCTGAGTTCTCCACCATTTTCCAACTTCTGTATTAATCTTCTATAAAGCACCTCATCAAAAGCCTTTTCTGGATCTACATGTACAGTACACAGTCCACCAAACCATCTCTCTCATGCACATCAATGACACTTGATTCAAAACACAGGGCCCTCCTTTTCTGAAACCAAGATGATATTCAACCAAGACATCCACATCCTCCTAGTTTTAGTCCATCTGTCTTTCACAATTCTTTCATATATTTTGCCTATCACATTGGTCACGGGCAATGTTCTACAACTCAGAAGTTCCTCTTTATTTCCTTCCTCATAAATCTGGTCCAAATTTCCATTTTTCCAATCTAAGGGTATTCATTCTTCCTCTGTAAAACATACAATCAGTTGATGTATTCTATCCACCAATTGCTCTCTGCAGTCTTTAATTATCCAATTGGAAACCCCATTTGGCCTAAAGGTCTTTCTTGCATCCAAATGATCTATATACTTCTTGCACTTCCACTTTTATGTCTTTTAATAAACCTTCTTTAATTATGCCTGTCTCTTCCTCAAAGCATTTCCCTTAAAATCCAAAATGGAAACTTTTTGTTCTATTATTTCAGCTTGCTTTGCATAAAATCCCATCTATTCTTAGTTTGGAGATTCCTTCTGTGTTCCAGCTTGCCACTTCATCTAGAAAAGATATTGTTTATCATGTTATTTGTCAATTACATTCCTTTTGAAGCTTCATTTTTTTATCTTCTAATTCTTGTAGCTCTCTCTTGTATTTTTTTTCCTTTCCCCACATTTCCTATGCTTTATCTATGTTGTCTTGCACTTTCTTATGAACCAGTTAGTTTTTATTCCCTCCCACTCATTCTTTGTACATGCTTTTTGACATTCAAATTGTAAAATTTTAGGAGGATTTCCCAAAACCATACTAAAACTAAACTGGAAACTAAAATTAGTAATTCCATTTTTCATCACATTAATCCCTAAAATGACGTCACATACTTCAAAGACCATGGGTCTTCTGCAAAAGAGACAAGGGTCAACAGACTGATCACACATTTCTAATGATTTTGTTCACACCACCATCAGATGATCCTAAAATCAAGATAATCTTATCTGGAAGTTGTGGGTCTCCTACAAGAGAGACTTGGGTGAATAAATTGATTGACTGATCTGATTATTTTGATTCATATGGACATCCCACAAAACTCATGGGGAACTCAAATGACTACATACATATCATACTACCTTCACAAAAACAAAATTATAGACAGACCAAAATAACATTTTGTTAGTGATAACCAGTGGTCTTACCCTGTGGACAATATGGGAATGAATAGGTGGAGTTACAGAGGCAGTAAAGGGAGAGATTTAAGGGGAGGGGGCACAACCGAAATGAGGAATAGTAAATAGTACAAATTAAAAGTTACCTTAACTTTTTTTTTTTTTTTTTTTTTTTTTTTTGAGTGGAGATTGGTTTCCGCTCATAATGCTACATGACTGGTTTGTAGGTATGTCACTGAAGTCCCTAAAACATTGACTGTATGAAACTTATGCAGTCAATATACCATTTGGGAACACATGACATAACCTATGAAGATCTTCACTTGCAGCTCTCTCACAAATAGGGAAAGCTACAAGAAAATGGCAACTTAAACTCCACATGATAGCAGCTCACATTCAGTTCCAACCTCCGTCACTTTGTAATAATCACTCAACACTGGGCACTGTTTAATAAGTAAAATGTATCACAAGAAAGCAAAAGTTTTGAACTCCCAAGATTAGACCTCAAAATTTACAAGCAGGCACTGTTGGGTTTCTGCTTTCTTTGAAATTTCTTTAAGAACAGTTTACATGTGCTCAATCAAAAGTTATCCCACTCAACATTCCTGACTAACTATACTCAAGTGCTAAGCTGAATTACCATGCCAGAAAGCAATGCCACCCCAGCTCTGCATGCTTGTCCATACAAAGAATATGTAGTTTTGATAATAACAACAATAACAAAAAAGGCTGCCTGGTACAACTCCAACCATTCTAAGTAAAGAGCCACACTACCTCAGTACATCAACCCCTTGTTTCTGGGTAACAAGAGAATGTGGAATTATTTTACAGATAACACCACCTGTACCAATTCTAAGTGTCAATGTACCACTTGGTTGGCCTGCCTGGCTAGTACTAGAGTGTGTATACTTACGCTACTCACCTGGGCTCATACTAAGCTTATACCTCATGGCAAGGTACTAGGGCTTGGCTGCTACACGATGGTCACCAATTGTCGCTGAGGTCTCCACCAACTTGTGTATAGTACATCAACAGAATGTGTTAATATCAAACGAAAGGCAGATGTGTTTGGCTTACAACTGTTTCATCAAACTTGTTGTTGTAGCTTATACAAAAAAAAAGAAAGGAAAAAAAAAGGCAGTAGAGAATGACTGCTTGAGAGCATGGTGTAAACATGCATTGGAATCTTAGGGTCAGCATTTTTTCTCTTTTAACTACTTCAGCTGTAGTAACTGACCACAATCTGGATCTCTATTTAATGAAGAGAGTAAGATGAGAAAGAAAGAGTAAGCAAAGATATTAGAGATATTGAGAGGATAGAGATATAAAGGGAGAGTAAGAGAGAGAAAAGGGAGGGAATGGAAAGACATGAGAGAGAGAGAGGGGGGAGAGAGAGGGAGAGAGAACGAAAAAAAAAAAAAAGAGAGAGAGAGAGAGAGAGAGAGAGAAAAGAGAAAGATAGAGGGATGGAGGGAGGGATGGAAAGGAGACCCACATACACAGATATAGATAGAGAGAGGGAGAGATGGGGAGGGAAAATGAGAGAGAGAGAGAGCAAGGGAGAGGGGAGAGAGAGGAAGGGAGAGGTGAGA
This sequence comes from Oratosquilla oratoria, assembly GCF_046742065.1. Classification (NCBI taxonomy): domain Eukaryota; kingdom Metazoa; phylum Arthropoda; class Malacostraca; order Stomatopoda; family Squillidae; genus Oratosquilla; species Oratosquilla oratoria. The sequence goes on from NC_134810.1 coordinate 35,029,796, forward strand.
GAAAGGAAGGGAGAGGGGGAGAGAGAAAGGGAGAGGTTGAAGGAAGGAGAGAGAAGGGAAGGGGAGAGAGAGGGTGATGGAGGAGTAAATAAGCAAGAAGGAAAGAGGAAGTAAGAGAGGAAAGATGGAAAGAGGGAGGGAGGGAGAGAGAGAAAGACCAAGAACCATGGAAAAAGAGAAAGACAGAAAGCAAGATTATTAGATAGAATCAATTTAATATTCCTGTCAACAAAAACCAGTGCTTCTATCCTTGGGTACAATACGACACTGAAGAAGATCAAGTCACAGAGGTGGAAAGGAGGGATTTAAGTGCATGAGCAGAAAAGAGGGATTGTAGAAGTTGAAAGGGATCGGCATTCTTACCCGAGTGGAGATTAGTCTCCAATCATAAAGAATGATATGCAACTCTGGTAAATAGGGATGTCGTTTACATCCCTATAATACCAACTGCATAACACATATGCAGTCAATGCCCCATAGAGGGAAGAGTGAAGGAAAGACAGAGGAGAAAGAGATGCAAGACTGGGGATGAACAGAGATGTGAAAAGACATTGTGAGAGATATAAGAGCAAGAGAGGGAGGGAGAGAGGGAGGAAGGGTTAGAGGGTGGGTTGGAGGGAGGTAAGGAAGGAAAGAGTGAAACAAAGAAGGGAGAAAGAGAGAGAGAATGAGGAAGGGAGGGAGGGAAGGAGAGAGCAAAAGGGGAGAGAGAATGAGGAGGGGAGAGAGGGAATGAGAGAGCAAGAGGAGAGAGAGAGAGGGGGAGGAAGGGAGGGAGGGAAGGAGGAAGGAAGAGAGGGAGGGAGGAAGGGCAGAAGGATGGAAGGGAGGAAGGAAGGGAGGAAAGAAGGGAGGAAGGAAGGAAGGGAGGAAGGAAGGAAGGGAGGAAGGAAGGAAAGGAGGAAGGAAGGGAGGGAGGAAGGAAGGGAGGAAGGTAAAGAGAGGGATAAGATAAAGAGGATGGGAAGGGGAGAGAGGAGGGTGAGAGGCATACAGTGTGATTCACGAACATCTTGGATCACGTGTTAAACAGCAGCTATTACCTTTCTGGATAATAGCTTAGATCTCATATATGACCCAATCTACGGGTAATGCTGCAATCTTACACAAATACACGACTCCTTGCTCACCAGAGTTGGAGTGCCAGTTCTCATTGCAGCTATGCAAACATTTTCTGCCCTGGCTAAAGCTCGAACATGGATTACTGAATTAGCAGTGTGTGTGTGTGTATGAATATAAATGTGAATGTATAAATATATTAAATGGTATTAAAATGTTTAATGAGTTGAGATGTGAAAATTAGTCTGAGCTATGGACTTACTCCTGTATATTATAAAACTATTCTTCTTCTTCATGGATACTCACAAAAACAAAAAACATAAATCCTATGATTTTCTTATCAAGAACCAAAGGAAAAAAATATATACATATATTAAAGTGTGTGTGTGTGCATGAGAGAGAGAGAGAGAGAGAGAGAGAGAGAGAGAGAGAGAGAGAGAGAGAGAGAGAGAGAGAGAGAGAGAGAGAGAGAGAGAGAGAGAGAGGGAGAGAGAGAGGTGGAGGAGGGAGAGGGAGAAAGGAGTTAGAGAGGAAGAGAGGAGAGGGAGAGAGGAAAGCAAGAGAGGAGAGAGAGAGAAAGGGGAAGGAGAGGGAAGTAGGGAGACAAAGGGAAGAGAGAGAGGAGATAGGAGAGGAAGGGAGGAGAGGAAGAGAGGAAGAGAGGGAAATAGAGTATTATTATTTCGTTTGGTATTACTAGCATTGCTATCCCTGGTGACAACATCATGCTGAAAAATTGGGCTAATTAAACTGGTAAAGGCAAGACTGAAGGCCATGAACAAAATTGTTGTTTTCTCTTCTTTTTTTTTTGAGTGGAAAATCTTGAGAGAGATATAGAAAGAGAAATTGGGTGGCTCTGCTCCTGCCATGATGAGTGACAAGAGGATAGTGGAAGATATTGTATTTCATCACCGATAACCAGCACTTATATTCTTGAAGACAAATATCATGCTGATTCAGAAGTGGTAAAGGAAGGTAATAGGAAGGAGGGACAGTAGAGGATAAAAGTTATCAGTATTCTTTTCTGAATGAAGACTAGTTTCCAACCATAAAAGTATTCTGTGTGACTCAGTCTGTAGGGGGATTATTTAAGTCCCAGAAGTATAAATTATACAAACCTAATGCAGGCAATACCCCAAACAGGTGAGGGTGTGTGTGTGCATTTTTCAGCAATAACCAGTGTTTCTATCCTTGGAGACAAAACCGCACCAAAGAGACGAGTCATTGTGGTAGCAATGGAAATATTCAGGAGGGTTGTAAAACTGAGAGTGATTCTGAGGGATCTCTTCATTCATAAGAGAGAGAAGAGTGACTGGTCCATGGTGATGTCCATAAAATGTTTACTGCATAAAACTTGTTCAATCAATACTCTACATGGTAAGGGGAAAGGAAGGAAGGAAGGAAGGAAGGTAGGGAGGTTGGGAGAGAGGTAAAGATAGAGAAAGAGAGAGAATAAGAGGTAGAGAAAGAGAGTGAGATGAGAGATGAGGGAATGAGAGATTAGAGAGTGGGAGGTGAGAGAGTGAGAGATGAGAGAGGAGAAGAGAAAGAGAAGAGGTGTGAAGAGATGAGACAATGAGATAGAATTATGTAATACTTCGTCAACAATAGCCAGTGCTTCTATTCTTGGGGCCAATATTGCACCAAAACAATAGAGTCTAAATAAAGGAGATATGGAGGTTGGCAGAATGGAGGGACAGTATCAATTAAAAAGTTGTCAGCATTCTTTTGTGAGTGGGGATTCATCTACAACCATAAAAGAATTCTGTATGACTGTGGTTGGTGCAGGTAATACAAAAGTCCCTTAAATATTGACTACTTAATCTGTATGCTGTCAATACCACATATGGGGAAAGAGTGAGAGTGAGAGAAGAAGATAGACAGAAGGGGGGGGGGGAGAAAGAGAGGGGTGGGGGGGGAGGGAAGAGGTAGGGAAGGATGGAAGGATAGATATAAATGAGAGATAAGAGGGGAGAGACAGGGGAGAGAAGGGAGAGAAAGAATGGAGAAAGAAAGAGAAAGCTATCAAGTGAGAGAGTGAGAGGGAATGGATAAGTGTTGTGTTATGGACAACAACGTTATGGTAAATTTTCCACTGTCATCTTCCATTATCTTATGTTTTATGTATTGCTCTAGTTAGCCAAGGGTGTTTATAGTTTGGTTAAGAGTTTTTTTTTTTCCCCTCAAAAAGTTGTAGGGCTGATCGATGTAGAGCATTGGTGTTTTGTTACCTAAGTTTTTGTGTTTTCTTAAGGGTACCTTCCATCCATATTCTGCTCATGAAGTTTAATGTAAACAATTTTACAGCTAGGTATAGGTGTTATACCATGTTGTAATTCATGTTAACTGGGATTTGAGTAATTTTCATACAATTGGGAGAGGGAAGTGTGGCATTATTTTTCTGTGAATGGATGGTTGTAATATTGGAGAGTGTGGTGTAGTTGGGTGTTCATTGTGATTTAGTTGCAATATGAACTTGGATCTGTAGTTTGTGAGGCTACATGTTTGGGATTGCATTTTTGCTATTGTTTCAACTACTTAGAAAGGTGAAGATTTGGTTTTACCATTGATCTGGGGAGCAGCAGGGAACACAAGGGTGCTCAAGTTTTATTGTGCATTCCTCCCATAATTGGGAGAAGATAGAAGTTTGGGAATTTCTTGAAATACAGGTTTGCCATAAGTTTTGGTATGCTTGGAACACTATTCATCATGATTTTCTTTTTAAACTAATAAATGGATGTGGCATCTGAATTCCACCTGGGGTCTGTGTGTTGTGATGTAGTCAACAAGGTTTCTTGGATTGACAGTTATTTGGTCTGTGAGATAACTTAATGTGGTCTTGAATGATTTGTGTTGTACAGATTTTGGGAGTGGGCTGTTACTAGGGAGGATATATGTTTGTTTTGTGGGGTTCAGGTGGTGTCCCCTTTAGCAATGTCTTGAAGTGACATCTCTAGTAGAAGATATGGGTAGGGGGCACAGATGTCGGATAGTATTTCTAAAATAATGTTTTCTTATGGTGGTGGGTTCAAGATATTGATGGTTACTGGGTAACGTAGGAAAATCTTGACTGCAGTGGCCTGAGGAGGGGTGTTGATTATAGTAATAAGATGCCTGGGTAGATGAGGATTGCTCTTTGTTTGGCTTGGGGGGGGGGGAGAAGTGGCAATAGATATATAGTATAGGCTCTTGGGTGTGGGGGGTGGGTTTGTTATGTTTCTTATAAACTTTAGGACTGGGAAAAAAAAAAAAAAATTGTTGCTGCAGTTGGGAATTTTTTCATAAGGTGGGGGTGTGTTATCTGGGAGGTGTACTTGTTCATTCAAGTTGGGGCTGGTAGGGGCAGTGGAAGGTCTAGATATGGTATTGGTATATATCACCGATACTGAGGTAGGATGGGTGAAGCCGAGTGTTCTGATAGGTACTGTGGATTGGGTAGATTTACTTCAGTCATTTGTAGGGATAATGGTTTGTGCTTTTGGGTTGGGAAGCTTACTTATGTATTTCTTGGAGAGCTGGATCTTTTCTTGGGGTGGACAGGTTCTATCTAAGTAGGGGACACTAGTTCTTGTATTTCAGATGGGAAGAGGGTGAAGAGTTGAATTAGGGGTCTAGTAACACAAATAAGTTGGAAGTATTGGTTTGTGTAAGTTGTGTATGATTCATAGAAGAAAGGGAAAAGTTAACCATTTGAGAGAGAGAGAGGAGAGAGAAGAGAGAGAGAGGATAGAGAGAGAGAGAGAGAGAGAGAGAGAGAGAGAGAGAGAGAGAGATGGGGATGGAGAGGGAGAGGGAAAGGGAGGAGGGAGGGAGGAAGAAAAAGAGGGAAGGAGAGGAAAGATGGAGAGAGGGTGAGTGGAAGTGAAGTGAGGGGAAAGAGAGGGGGAGAAAGGAGATACAAGGAGGCAGAAGGAGATAAGTGTGGGGTAGAGAGGAGTGAGGTAGAAAGGAGGGAGAGAGATGGGGAGAGGTAAAGAGGCAAAGGGGAGAGAAGGAAAGACAAGAGGGAGGGAGGGAGAGTGGTTAGAGCAGGAGACAAGAAAAGGAGAAAGAAGACAAGAGGGATAGTATGCAGGAGAGATAACAAGATGAAGATAGGGACGGCAAGAAGGAGAAAGAGGAAGTGAGATGTACAGTGAGAAGAAGAGAAGAATGAGGGGGAGGGAGATGAGATTTTTTTTAATGTCCAAACTTGGAAAAAACTAAAGTGCAATTCCAAGTTAAGGTAATTGACACAATGATTTGGGAGATATGTGGTTACGATGGCGCAGTACCACTTCGTCTACGATCAGTAAAGCTAAGATATTGTCCATTGATTGAGCACTGGTACTAACAAAGAGTTCATGGCAGCTTCCTGAAACAGCTCACCAAAAAGGCACATAAGACAAGAAACAATACAAAAGAGGTTGGAGACTGTTAAAGACTACATTCCACAGATACACAGGTAAAGGACAAACCTGCAGGGGGTCCTACCTCACTTATGTCCATGCCCACTTCATCATAGTTTGTACCAGGATCCTTAGGTTTTGGAGCCTGTAAGTACGATGTCAAAAAATATATATTACAGGCAAATTATGTATCAATGGCTTATGTGTCATGAAACTTACAGTAACAAAAATATATACAGTAGAAGTCCATTAATCCGAATGGGGGTGGACCTCTGAAGACACAAATTATATTCACATATTTGGCAGTATATATATATAGTATTTCCCTGCCAAAAATCATTGTTTCTAACCTTGAAAACAATATCACAAAACAATGGAGTCACTGAAATGGTACAAGAAAAATTTTAGGGTAGCACAACAGGGATGAGGTTGAAAATTATCAGCATATTCTTTTTCTCTCTTTTTATGAATGGAGATTTTCTCCAATCATTAAGAATTATGAGTGACTGTCTGCAGGGATATATATATATATATATATATATATATATATATATATATATATATATATATATATATATATATATATGCACATATATACATACACACACACACCATTGGGCTTCTTCCCCTTTATAAGGGAAGTACCCAGCCAAGGCATATACCCATCTCACTCTAATCCATCACTCATTTCCTTTAATTTTAGCTCCTTGTGGATGAAGGGACATCTCTGTTCTCTGCCTACTCCCTAAGTCAGCATTGCAGCAAGACATAGCACATCCACAGCAGTGAGCAAAATCAAGATCACCATCTAGCCCTCCTACAAAGCTGGCAAGAGCAATCAACAACTTGAATTTACCAGACAGCCCTCATGTCACTTTCCATCATGCAATCACTATAAGCTATTGATTTGATCTTATATCATGAAGGCATTCAACCAAGTGCACCATCTTACGTTTTATTGAAACCGACCAAATCAGCAAAACCCATCAAAACCCTCCACTTAATGTCATCATATCTTGCTGTAACTTACTTGTTAGTTTATATATTTTGACCTGTTATTTCTAATGATATAACCAAATATTACTAATCTGTTGATTTTATATGAAATAATGGCCAATTTCATTATATTCCACCAGTATCACTTGCAAAGCACATTACGTTGAAGTTTTCTATTTGTCAGTGTGGAAAACGGATACTGCCAAATACAGGCTTACAAGTCAACAATCACCCACAATGAGACTGACTATGCCACATCCAAAGAGCAGAGCCTGTCCAAGATAATTAAGAACATAGGCCACCACAGCTTCACATGAGCAGGGACATGCCTCTTTAATTTTGCCCCATTAAGGCTATGAAGCCTGACTGACATCACACCACAGCTTAAAAAAATACAGACAAGTGGCTACAAACAGTGCCTGACATGGCCCCCTACTCCAGGATAAATCAGCCACATAACAAACACACTCCAATCAATAAGACAGACTTAGAAGACGTGGAGCTGCCTGGAGACAGTGGACGTCCACATCAGCTGCATCCTTATTAGGATAAAATTATACCTTATGCCCTATTAGTCAGACCAGACTTTGTTTCTTCTCATATGTTCAGGACTCGAACCTAGAACAACGGTTCCAAGCTCACCCCCTTGCCCACTGAGCCATGGAGCAGCGGCCAAATTATACAAAGTAAACAAAATAGGGTAGGTTAAGATACATCTTAACATTTTATAATGTAACCATTTTCAATATTGCAGGTTTCTCAAGATAGTGGGACTTGTGCGGTTTGGTGGGTATCACGAAATTGGTCAAAATATCAGGAACCAAAGCAGTTAGGCAAAATAACTTAGGATCAATTTTTGGAAATCTGAATAAATTTTGCATTTTGACAGTACGTTACTTAAGGATTCAAACACATTTTATGAGGATATATTAGGTGATTTCGCTGGTTTTCCGTAGTTTTCGCTCGGATTTGGTCGGTTTCGTCAAAGCGTCGGATCCTGCATGCATCTCCTGAAGGAGTTGAGTATTGGATTTTCAAAACGACGACAGGGAGTTTTCCGGTATCCCTCATGCAGAACTACAACTTGTATGAAACCCTCGTTAGACCCACGTATTCACACATATAAGAGTACTAGAAAAACATATAAAGCAACCAAATCATGACAACCTGGAGAATTTTGACACAAACTAAATACCAAAGTTCTGAGAAACAAACACTTTGTTTTCATTAGCTTTCCAGCATCATCTCAATAGTTTGATGACAGTTGTATGTAATATTAATTAGTTTTTACACTATGCCCTACCTTTGTTGCAGGGGATTCTGCTTCCGAATCGGAATCACTAGAATAAGACTGTAATGCGTTCATTGCAATAACTCTTTTGCAAACAACTTTATGATTGCTCTGAACCAAAATGGCGACACCAGAAAATAAGCGTGTTTGAAAAGTATTGTTATTATTTCGCTGAATAATTTATTTTTTAGTATAGACCACCAGAAAACGCATATTCTATGGCTTCTTTTTTAGATAATGTTCGAGAAATACAAACGTACACTTTTACTGGGTTGCAAACAATGAAGGCTGAGATAATTCGATATGTTTCAAAGTTAGCACTTTTTCACTAACAAACTTAAATTCTTCGAGCGAAACAGATATAAATAAGCATCCTTTCAGGTCAACAAGTAACAACTTTGCTGCCCGGTAATTCCTTTAGATTGAATACAATTATCTGACGTTAGCCAGGGTAAAATCCTTTAAATGAAATTCCTCCTCTTAGACAATACAGGTTTATGAGATCATCTCGATTAAACTATCACAATTGATTATTTCCTACCAAGAGGTTCGCTGAATGGAATTGTCTGGCGTTGGCTTAGTTAAAACCTTCAAAGCAGGGAAATTCTTCTGTGCTGTAAATAGTTCATGCGTCTTCGTGGCAGCCACAAAACCGTTGACGTTAACGAGTTTTCACCAACATTTCCTACGCTTACACATTTTATTATAGAAAATATACACTGCAACTATTGCCTCTGACAAATGCTCACAAATGTTTGCGATCTACGTGCCACGCAGCTACTTTGAGGTGCGATCTACACTTTTTATTGCGATCTACAACAGAAAAAGTTACACGTAGTTCACGTTGGCTATGTAGATCGCATACCAAAGTATATCTATATTATATATTTTTCGTACGCAAGGGGTGGGGGAAGTGAACTTGAGGGAACGACCGAGGATGAGATGTATGGATGGGGTGAAGGGGGCGTTGAGCAAGAGGGGAATGTCT